>NC_137087.1:2500-571782 GCF_951640355.1 Cnephaeus nilssonii | reverse complement strand
GCTCTGCCGTGGACCATGAGTCCAAACAATGAGCCGGAAAGTGAGGCCTCAAGCAAGACTCTGAGCCGCAGCTGCAACGTCCAACGTCCAGTGTGTGTGTCTGTCGGCGCGGATCCCCGGGTGGCCTGCCGAGGTCTGGAAACCACCAGGACTCTGGTAAATAAACCGTGTGTGATTCGTGCATTGCATGTCTGTCTCCTGTGTAATTTATGCTCGGTGAATATTAAGTAAGTACCTTGGGTCGTACATGTCAGTTTAGAGACTGGCTGAGACACCCTTGGTCACCTGTGCTTACATCCCTGAAGGAGAAATTGGGACAAGCACTGAGAATTTACAACTCCAGACTAGGGAAATATTTAGAAATGTGCTTCACACACTAGGAATACATATTCCAATAGACTGAATATCTGAACAGCACAATTTTGTCACTGGGAAATCTTCCTCAAACCGCTGAGAACCGAGTGTGACACTGTTTACATTTATTTTTCCCATCAAAAGGACTTGGCGTTTTCGGGAAAAGGAGTTGTTGAAACACTGAAAAATTCATTTTCCTAGAACTATAGAATAGTATGAAAGTATTGCGAACACTATGAAATCAAAATGTTAGTTAGGCTAGGGTTCCAAGTAGTGTTTTAAAGTACCTTTAAAAAGCCGGTATGACACCCATGTTAAAATGAAAACTCTCAGAGCTCAAAACAACAGAACAGGGGGATGTCTCAGATTGTCTCTAGAACTCTTGGAATACGTTTTAGAAAACGAACATCTCTACTGAATTTTGAAATACTGAGAAATTGTATCCAAAGCGCTGTGAAAAGTAGGGTAGACTATCAAGTGGTAATAATGGTTAAAGTACTGGTATATTTGTAAAAAACGCTGTTTCAGCAAATTGGAACTCACAATGAAGGAGCTTGAGACACTGGAAGAGACAGACTCCAACTCGGGCAATTCACAATGAAAACCTAGGTTAATATCTAAGACAGTGTTTCAAACACTAGAAATACGTGAATAAAGGGCCTTAATATCTGTCACACATTGTTTCCTGACAAGCAAATCCTGTTCAAAGAAGATAAAACCGAGTTGGAAGCTCTTTACATTTATCATTAAGAGACAATGAGAAAGAAGAATAAAGTAGGAGGGATCTCAATACCAGATTTCAAGCTGTATTACAAAGCCACTGTTCTCAAAACAGCCTGGTACTGGCACAAGAACAGACACATAGATCAATGGAACAGAATAGAGAATCCAGATATTGACCCAAACCACTATGCTCAATTAATATTTGACAAAGGAGGCATGAACATACAATGGAATAAAGATAGTCTCTTCAATAAATGGTGTTGGGAAAATTGGACAGATACATGCAAAAAAATGAAGCTTGATCACCAACTTACGCCATACACAAAAATAAACTCAAAATGGATACAGGACTTAAACATAAGACGGGAAACCATAAAAATACTAGAGCAATCCACAGGCAGCAAAATGTCAGACATATGCCAAAAGAAATTCTTCACTGACACTGCCCCTAGGGCAATGGAAGCTAAAGAAAAATTAACAAATGGGACTACATCAAAATAAAAAGCTTTTTCACAGCAAAAGAAACCATCAACAAAACAACAAGAAGGCCCACTGCATGGGAGAACATATTTGCAAATGGCATCACTGATAAAGGTTTAATCTCCAACATCTACAGGCAGCTTATGCAACTTAATAAAAGGAAGATACATGATCCAATAAAAAAATGGGCAACAGACCTAAATAGAATCTTTTCAAAAGAAGACAGAAGGAAGGCCAAGAGACACATGAAAACATGCTCAACATCACTAATTATCCGAGAGATGCGAATCAAAACAACAATGCGGTACCATCTCACACCTGTCAGAATGGCTATCATCAACAAATCAACAAACGACAAGTGTTGCGGAGAAAAAGGAACCCTCGTGCATTGCTGGTGGGATTGCAGACTGGTGCAGCCACTGTGGAGAACAGTATGGAGTTTCCTCAAAAAACTGAAAATGGAACTCCCATTTGACCCAGTAATCCCACTCCTGGGAATATATCCGAAGAAACTAGAAACACCAATTAGAAAGGATATATGCACCCCTATGTTCATAGCAGCACAATTCACCATAGCTAAGATTTGGAAACAGCCTAAGTGCCCGTCAGCAGATGACTGGATCAGAAAACTGTGGTACATCTACACAATGGAATACTATGCTGCCATAAAAAAGAAGGAATTCTCATCATTTGCAGCAACCTGGGAGGAATTGGAGAACATTATGTTAAGTGAAATAAGTCAGTCAATGAAAGAAAAATACCACATGATCTCACTCATTTATGGATAATAAAGAACATTATAAACTTGAACAAAAAGATAGATACAGAGACAGTAAAGCATCAAACAGACTGTCAAATTACAAGGGGAAGGTTAGGGAGAGGTGGGGGAGATAAGAGATCAATCAAAGGACTTGTATGCATTCATATAAGCATAACCAATAGATGCAAAACTCTGGGGGGTGGGGGCATATATGGGAGTGGGGTGTGGGGAGGGCAATGGTAAGATATGTACACATATAATACCTTAATAAAAAAATTGGAAAAAAAAAGAGACAATGAGTTGGCGTTTTTGAAAGAGGCCTTGTTAGGCCATTAAACAGGAAGTGATGACATCACCAAGGGGTAGGGGCCAAGAGGGCAGGTTTAATTGATACCTGGAGATAATGATTTGGCTAGGGGCCCAGCTGGGAGTGATGATGTCATCGAGGTTAGTTCTGGAGTTAGCGTTAGAGAATTGGGGTCTGGATAGGGTTAGGGATAGGATAAGGGTTCTGGCTAGGTAGGTTTCAGGCTCAGGTTAGGGCTAGGTTTAGGGTTAGGGTTAGAGGGTTAGGGACAGGGTTAAGGTCACGGTGCTGTAAGGTTGGGTATTCACAATGAATGAGCTTCAACCACTGGACAAATTGGAGTGTAGCACTGAGAATTTACAACTCCAGACTAGGGAAGTATTTAGAAATGTGCTTCACACACTAGGAATACATATTCCAATAGACTGAATATCTGAACAGCACAATATTGTCACTGGGAAATCTTGTTCAAACCGCTGAGAACCGAGTGTGACACTGTTTACATTTATTTTTCCCGTCAAAAGGAGTTGGCGTTTTCAGGAAAAGGTTTTGGTGAAACACTGAAAAACTCATTTTCCTAGAGCTATCTAACAGTATGAAAGTATTGAGAACACTATGAAATAAAAATGTTAGTTAGGCTAGGGTTCCAAGTAATGTTTTACTGTGCCTTTAAAAAGCCGGTATGACACCCGTGTTAAAATGAAAATCTCATTGCTCAAAACAACAGACCAGGGGAATGGCAGAGTGTCTCTAGAACTCCTGGAATACGTTTCAGAACCCGAACATCTCTACTGAATTTTGAAATACTGAGAATTTGTATCCAAAGCGCTGTGAAAGGTAGGATAGACTGTCAAGGGGTAATAATGTTGAAAGTGCTGGTATATTTGTAAAAAAGGTTGTTTTACCAAATTAGAATTCACAATGAAAAAGCTTGAGACTCTGGAAGAGAGAGTCTCCAACTCGGGAAATTCACAATGTTAACCTAGGTTAATATCTAAGAAAGTGCTTCAAACACTCGGAATACGTGAATAAAGGGCCTTAATATCTGTAACACATTGTTTCCTGACAAGGAAATCGTGTTCAAAGAACATAGAACCGAGTTGGATACTGGTTACATTTATTATTCCGGGACAATGAGTTGGCGATTTTGAAAGAAGCCTGGTTAGGCCATTAAACCGGATGTGATGACGTTACCAAGGGGGAGGGGCCACGTGGGCAGGCTTAATTGATCCCAGGTGATAATGATTTGGCCAGGGGACCAGCTGGGAGTGATGACGTCATCAAGTTTAGTTCTGGTATTAGGGTTAGAGAATTGGGGCTCTGTTTATGGTTAGGGTTAGGATAAGGTTTTGGGCTAGGTAGCGTTCAGGCTCAGGTGTGGGCTAGGTTTAGGGTTTGGGTTAGAGGGTTAGGGACAGGGTTACGGTCACAGTGTAGTAATGTTGGCTATTCACAATGAATGAGCTTCAATCACTGGACAATTTGGTGTGTAGCACTCAGAACTTACGACTCCAGACTAGGGAAATATATAGAAATGTGCTTCACACAATAGGAATACATATTCCAATAGACTGAATATCTGAACAGCACAATTTTGTCACTGGGAAATCTTGTTCAAACAGCTGAGAAGCGAGTGTGACACTGTTTACATTTATTTTTCCCGTCAAAAGGAGTTGCCGTTTTCAGGAAAAGGTTTTGGTGAAACACTGAAAAACTCATTTTCCTAGAGCTATCTAACAGTATGAAAGTATTGAGAACACTATGAAATAAAAATGTTAGTTAGGCTAGGGTTCCAAGTAATGTTTTACTGTGCCTTTAAAAAGCCGGTATGACACCCGTGTTAAAATGAAAATCTCATTGCTCAAAACAACAGACCAGGGGAATGGCAGAGTGTCTCTAGAACTCCTGGAATACGTTTCAGAACCCGAATATCTCTACAAAATTTTAAAATACTGAGAATTTGTATCCAAAGCGCTGTGAAAGGTAGGATAGACTGTCAAGTGGTAATAATGTTGAAAGTGCTGGTATATTTGTAAAAAAGCTTGTTTTACCAAATTAGAATTCACAATCAAAAAGCTTGAGACACTGGAAGAGAGAGACTCCAACTCGGGAAATTCACAATGATAACCTAGGTTAATATCTAAGAAAGTGCTTCAAACACTAGGAATACGTGAATAAAGGGCCTTAATATCTGTAACACAATGTTTCCTGACAAGGAAATCGTGTTCAAAGAACATAGAACTGAGTTGGAAACTGCTTACATTTATTATTCCGGGACAATGAGTTGGCGATTTTGAAAGAAGCCTGGTTAGGCCATTAAACCGGATGTGATGACGTCACCAAGGGGGAGGGGCCACGTGGGCAGGCTTAATTGATCCCAGGTGATAATGATTTGGCCAGGGGACCACCTGGGAGTGATGACGTCATCGAGATTAGTTCTGGTATTAGGGTTAGAGAATGGGGGCTTTGTTCATGGTTAGGGTTAGGATAACGTTTTGGGCTAGGTAGGGTTCAGGCTCAGGTGTGGGCTAGGTTTAGGGTTTGGGTTAGAGGGTTAGGGACAGGCTTATGGTCACAGTGTAGTAATGTTGGCTATTCACAATGAATGAGCTTCAATCACTGGACAATTTGGTGTGTAGCACTCAGAACTTACGACTCCAGACTAGGAAAATATTTAGAAATGTGCTTCACACAATAGGAATACATATTCCAATAGACTGAATATCTGAACAGCACAATTTTGTCACTGGGAAATCTTGTTCAAACAGTTGAGAACCGAGTGTGACACTGTTTACATTTATTTTTCCCGTCAATAGGAGTTGGCGTTTTCGGGAAAAGGTTTTGTTGAAACACTGAAAAACTCATTTTCCTAGAGCTATCGAACAGTATGAAAGTATTGAGAACACTATGAAATAAAAATGTTAGTTAGGCTAGGGTTCCAAGTAATGTTTTACTGTGCCTTTAAAAAGTCGGTATGACACCCGTGTTAAAATGAAAAGTCTCATTGCTCAAAACAACAGACCAGGGGAATGGCAGAGTGTCTCTAGAACTCCTGGAATACGTTTTAGAACCGGAACATCTCTACTGAATTTTGAAATACTGAGAATTTGTATCCAAAGCGCTGTGAAAGGTAGGATAGACTGTCAAGTGGTAATAATGTTGAAAGTGCTGGTATATTTGTAAAAAAGGTTGTTTTACCAAATTAGAATTCACAATGAAAAAGCTTGAGACTCTGGAAGAGAGAGTCTCCAACTCGGGAAATTCACAATGTTAACCTAGGTTAATATCTAAGAAAGTGCTTCAAACACTAGGAATACGTGAATAAAGGGCCTTAATATCTGTAACACATTGTTTCCTGACAAGGAAATCGTGTTCAAAGAACATAGAACCGAGTTGGATACTGGTTACATTAATTATTCCGGGACAATGAGTTGGCGATTTTGAAAGAAGCCTGGTTAGGCAATTAAACCGGATGTGATGACGTCACCAAGGGGGAGGGGCCACGTGGGCAGGCTTAATTGATCCCAGGTGATAATGATTTGGCCAGGGGACCAGCTGGGAGTGATGACATCATCAAGTTTACTTCTGGTATTAGGGTTAGAGAATTGGGGCTCTGTTCATGGTTAGGGTTAGGATAAGGTTTTGGGCTAGGTAGCGTTCAGGCTCAGGTGTGGGCTAGGTTTAGGGTTTGGGTTAGAGTGATAGGGACAGGGTTAGGGTCACAGTGTAGTAAGGTTGGCTATTCACAATGAATGAGCTTCAAACACTCGACAATTTGGTGTGTAGCACTCAGAACTTACGACTCCAGACTAGGGAAATATATAGAAATGTGCTTCACACAATAGGAATACATATTCCAATAGACTGAATATCTGAACAGCACAATTTTGTCACTGGGAAATCTTGTTCAAACAGCTGAGAAGCGAGTGTGACACTGTTTACATTTATTTTTCCCGTCAAAAGGAGTTGGCGTTTTCAGGAAAAGATTTTGGTGAAACACTGAAAAACTCATTTTCCTAGAGCTATCTAACAGTATGAAAGTATTGAGAACACTATGAAATAAAAATGTTAGTTAGGCTAGGGTTCCAAGTAATGTTTTACTGTGCCTTTAAAAAGCCGGTATGACACCCGTGTTAAAATGAAAATCTCATTGCTCAAAACAACAGACCAGGGGAATGGCAGAGTGTCTCTAGAACTCCTGGAATACGTTTCAGAACCCGAACATCTCTACTGAATTTTGAAATACTGAGAATTTGTATCCAAAGCGCTGTGAAAGGTAGGATAGACTGTCAAGGGGTAATAATGTTGAAAGTGCTGGTATATTTGTAAAAAAGGTTGTTTTACCAAATTAGAATTCACAATGAAAAAGCTTGAGACTCTGGAACAGAGAGTCTCCAACTCGGGAAATTCACAATGTTAACCTAGGTTAATATCTAAGAAAGTGCTTCAAACACTAGGAATACGTGAATAAAGGGCCTTAATATCTGTAACACATTGTTTCCTGACAAGGAAATCGTGTTCAAAGAACATAGAACCGAGTTGGATACTGGTTACATTTATTATTCCGGGACAATGAGTCGGCGATTTTGAAAGAAGCCTGGTTAGGCCATTAAACCGGATGTGATGACGTCACCAAGGGGGAGGGGCCACGTGGGCAGGCTTAATTGATCCCAGGTGATAATGATTTGGCCAGGGGACCAGCTGGGAGTGATGACGTCATCAAGTTTAGTTCTGGTATTAGGGTTAGAGAATTGGGGCTCTGTTCATGGTTAGGGTTAGGATAAGGTTTTGGGCTAGGTAGCGTTCAGGCTCAGGTGTGGGCTATGTTTAGGGTTTGGGTTAGAGGGTTAGGGACAGGCTTATGGTCACAGTGTAGTAATGTTGGCTATTCACAATGAATGAGCTTCAATCACTGGACAATTTGGTGTGTAGCACTCAGAACTTACGACTCCAGACTAGGGAAATATATAGAAATGTGCTTCACACAATAGGAATACATATTCCAATAGACTGAATATCTGAACAGCACAATTTTGTCACTGGGAAATCTTGTTCAAACAGCTGAGAAGCGAGTGTGACACAGTTTACATTTATTTTTCCCGTCAAAAGGAGTTGCCGTTTTCAGGAAAAGGTTTTGGTGAAACACTGAAAAACTCATTTTCCTAGAGCTATCGAAGAGTATGAAAGTATTGAGAACACTATGAAATAAAAATGTTAGTTAGGCTAGGGTTCCAAGTAATGTTTTACTGTGCCTTTAAAAAGCCGGTATGACACCCGTGTTAAAATGAAAATCTCATTGCTCAAAACAACAGACCAGGGGAATGGCAGAGTGTCTCTAGAACTCCTGGAATACGTTTCAGAACCCGAATATCTCTACAAAATTTTAAAATACTGATAATTTGTATCCAAAGCGCTGTGAAAGGTAGGATAGACGGTCAAGTGGTAATAATGTTGAAAGTGCTGGTATATTTGTAAAAAAGCTTGTTTTACCAAATTAGAATTCACAATCAAAAAGCTTGAGACACTGGAAGAGAGAGACTCCAACTCGGAAATTCACAATGATAACCTAGGTTAATATCTAAGAAAGTGCTTCAAACACTAGGAATACGTGAATAAAGGGCCTTAATATCTGTAACACAATGTTTCCTGACAAGGCAATCGTGTTCAAAGAACATAGAACTGAGTTGGAAACTGCTTACATTTATTATTCCGGGACAATGAGTTGGCGATTTTGAAAGAAGCCTGGATAGGCCATTAAACCGGATGTGATGACGTCACCAAGGGGGAGGGGCCACGTGGGCAGGCTTAATTGATCCCAGGTGATAATGATTTGGCCAGGGGACCAGCTGGGAGTGATGACGTCATCGAGATTAGTTCTGGTATTAGGGTTAGAGAATTGGGGCTTTGTTCATGGTTAGGGTTAGGATAACGTTTTGGGCTAGGTAGGGTTCAGGCTCAGGTGTGGGCTATGTTTAGGGTTTGGGTTAGAGGGTTAGGGACAGGCTTATGGTCACAGTGTAGTAATGTTGGCTATTCACAATGAATGAGCTTCAATCACTGAACAATTTGGTGTGTAGCACTCAGAACTTACGACTCCAGACTAGGAAAATATTTAGAAATGTGCTTCACACAATAGGAATACATATTCCAATAGACTGAATATCTGAACAGCACAATTTTGTCACTGGGAAATCTTGTTCAAACAGCTGAGAACCGAGTGTGACACTGTTTACATTTATTTTTCCCGTCAATAGGAGTTGGCGTTTTCGGGAAAAGGTTTTGCTGAAACACTGAAAAACTCATTTTCCTAGAGCTATCGAACAGTATGAAAGTATTGAGAACACTATGAAATAAAAATGTTAGTTAGGCTAGGGTTCCAAGTAATGTTTTACTGTGCCTTTAAAAAGTCGGTATGACACCCGTGTTAAAATGAAAAGTCTCATTGCTCAAAACAACAGACCAGGGGAATGGCAGAGTGTCTCTAGAACTCCTGGAATACGTTTTAGAACCGGAACATCTCTACTGAATTTTGAAATACTGAGAATTTGTATCCAAAGCGCTGTGAAAGGTAGGATAGACTGTCAAGTGGTAATAATGTTGAAAGTGCTGGTATATTTGTAAAAAAGGTTGTTTTACCAAATTAGAATTCACAATGAAAAAGCTTGAGACTCTGGAAGAGAGAGTCTCCAACTCGGGAAATTCACAATGTTAACCTAGGTTAATATCTAAGAAAGTGCTTCAAACACTAGGAATACGTGAATAAAGGGCCTTAATATCTGTAACACATTGTTTCCTGACAAGGAAATCGTGTTCAAAGAACATAGAACCGAGTTGGATACTGGTTACATTTATTATTCCGGGACAATGAGTTGGCGATTTTGAAAGAAGCCTGGTTAGGCCATTAAACCGGATGTGATGACGTCACCAAGGGGGAGGGGCCACGTGGGCAGGCTTAATTGATCCCAGGTGATAATGATTTGGCCAGGGGACCAGCTGGGAGTGATGATGTCATCAAGTTTAGTTCTGGTATTAGGGTTAGAGAATTGGGGCTCTGTTCATGGTTAGGGTTCGGATAAGGTTTTGGGCTAGGTAGCGTTCAGGCTCAGGTGTGGGCTATGTTTAGGGTTTGGGTTAGAGGGTTAGGGACAGGCTTATGGTCACAGTGTAGTAATGTTGGCTATTCACAATGAATGAGCTTCAATCACTGGACAATTTGGTGTGTAGCACTCAGAACTTACGACTCCAGACTAGGGAAATATATAGAAATGTGCTTCACACAATAGGAATACATATTCCAATAGACTGAATATCTGAAGAGCACAATTTTGTAACTGGGAAATCTTGTTCAAACAGCTGAGAAGCGAGTGTGACACTGTTTACATTTATTTTTCCCGTCAAAAGGAGTTGCCGTTTTCAGGAAAAGGTTTTGCTGAAACACTGAAAAACTCATTTTCCTAGAGCTATCTAACAGTATGAAAGTATTGAGAACACTATGAAATAAAAATGTTAGTTAGGCTAGGGTTCCAAGTAATGTTTTACTGTGCCTTTAAAAAGCCGGTATGACACCCGTGTTAAAATGAAAATCTCATTGCTCAAAACAACAGACCAGGGGAATGGCAGAGTGTCTCTAGAACTCCTGGAATACGTTTCAGAACCCGAATATCTCTACAAAATTTTAAAATACTGAGAATTTGTATCCAAAGCAATGTGAAAGGTAGGATAGACGGTCAAGTGGTAATAATGTTGAAAGTGCTGGTATATTTGTAAAAAAGCTTGTTTTACCAAATTAGAATTCACAATCAAAAAGCTTGAGACACTGGAAGAGAGAGACTCCAACTCGGGAAATTCACAATGATAACCTAGGTTAATATCTAAGAAAGTGCTTCAAACACTAGGAATACGTGAATAAAGGGCCTTAATATCTGTAACACAATGTTTCCTGACAAGGAAATCGTGTTCAAAGAACATAGAACTGAGGTGGAAACTGCTTACATTTATTATTCCGGGACAATGAGTTGGCGATTTTGAAAGAAGCCTGGATAGGCCATTAAACCGGATGTGATGACGTCACCAAGGGGGAGGGGCCACGTGGGCAGGCTTAATTGATCCCAGGTGATAATGATTTGGCCAGGGGACCAGCTGGGAGTGATGACGTCATCGAGATTAGTTCTGGTATTAGGGTTAGAGAATTGGGGCTTTGTTCATGGTTAGGGTTAGGATAACGTTTTGGGCTAGGTAGGGTTCAGGCTCAGGTGTGGGCTATGTTTAGGGTTTGGGTTAGAGGGTTAGGGACAGGCTTATGATCACAGTGTAGTAATGTTGGCTATTCACAATGAATGAGCTTCAATCACTGAACAATTTGGTGTGTAGCACTCAGAACTTACGACTCCAGACTAGGAAAATATTTAGAAATGTGCTTCACACAATAGGAATACATATTCCAATAGACTGAATATCTGAACAGCACAATTTTGTCACTGGGAAATCTTGTTCAAACAGCTGAGAACCGAGTGTGACACTGTTTACATTTATTTTTCCCGTCAATAGGAGTTGGCGTTTTCGGGAAAAGGTTTTGCTGAAACACTGAAAAACTCATTTTCCTAGAGCTATCGAACAGTATGAAAGTATTGAGAACACTATGAAATAAAAATGTTAGTTAGGCTAGGGTTCCAAGTAATGTTTTACTGTGCCTTTAAAAAGTCGGTATGACACCCGTGTTAAAATGAAAAGTCTCATTGCTCAAAACAACAGACCAGGGGAATGGCAGAGTGTCTCTAGAACTCCTGGAATACGTTTTAGAACCGGAACATCTCTACTGAATTTTGAAATACTGAGAATTTGTATCCAAAGCGCTGTGAAAGGTAGGATAGACTGTCAAGTGGTAATAATGTTGAAAGTGCTGGTATATTTGTAAAAAAGGTTGTTTTACCAAATTAGAATTCACAATGAAAAAGCTTGAGACTCTGGAAGAGAGAGTCTCCAACTCGGGAAATTCACAATGTTAACCTAGGTTAATATCTAAGAAAGTGCTTCAAACACTAGGAATACGTGAATAAAGGGCCTTAATATCTGTAACACATTGTTTCCTGACAAGGAAATCGTGTTCAAAGAACATAGAACCGAGTTGGATACTGGTTACATTTATTATTCCGGGACAAGGAGTAGGCGATTTTGAAAGAAGCCTGGTTAGGCCATTAAACCGGATGTGATGACGTCACCAAGGGGGAGGGGCCACGTGGGCAGGCTTAATTGATCCCAGGTGATAATGATTTGGCCAGGGGACCAGCTGGGAGTGATGACGTCATCAAGTTTACTTCTGGTATTAGGGTTAGAGAATTGGGGCTCTGTTCATGGTTAGGGTTAGGATAAGGTTTTGGGCTAGGTAGCGTTCAGGCTCAGGTGTGGGCTAGGTTTAGGGTTTGGGTTAGAGTGATAGGGACAGGGTTAGGGTCACAGTGTAGTAAGGTTGGCTATTCACAATGAATGAGCTTCAAACACTCGACAATTTGGTGTGTAGCACTCAGAACTTACGACTCCAGACTAGGGAAATATATAGAAATGTGCTTCACACAATAGGAATACATATTCCAATAGACTGAATATCTGAACAGCACAATTTTGTCACTGGGAAATCTTGTTCAAACAGCTGAGAAGCGAGTGTGACACTGTTTACATTTATTTTTCCCGTCAAAAGGAGTTGGCGTTTTCAGGAAAAGGTTTTGGTGAAACACTGAAAAACTCATTTTCCTAGAGCTATCTAACAGTATGAAAGTATTGAGAACACTATGAAATAAAAATGTTAGTTAGGCTAGGGTTCCAAGTAATGTTTTACTGTGCCTTTAAAAAGCCGGTATGACACCCGTGTTAAAATGAAAATCTCATTGCTCAAAACAACAGACCAGGGGAATGGCAGAGTGTCTCTAGAACTCCTGGAATACGTTTCAGAACCCGAACATCTCTACTGAATTTTGAAATACTGAGAATTTGTATCCAAAGCGCTGTGAAAGGTAGGATAGACTGTCAAGGGGTAATAATGTTGAAAGTGCTGGTATATTTGTAAAAAAGGTTGTTTTACCAAATTAGAATTCACAATGAAAAAGCTTGAGACTCTGGAAGAGAGAGTCTCCAACTCGGGAAATTCACAATGTTAACCTAGGTTAATATCTAAGAAAGTGCTTCAAACACTAGGAATACGTGAATAAAGGGCCTTAATATCTGTAACACATTGTTTCCTGACAAGGAAATCGTGTTCAAAGAACATAGAACCGAGTTGGATACTGGTTACATTTATTATTTCGGGACAATGAGTCGGCGATTTTGAAAGAAGCCTGGTTAGGCCATTAAACCGGATGTGATGACGTCACCAAGGGGGAGGGGCCACGTGGGCAGGCTTAATTGATCCCAGGTGATAATGATTTGGCCAGGGGACCAGCTGGGAGTGATGACGTCATCAAGTTTAGTTCTGGTATTAGGGTTAGAGAATTGGGGCTCTGTTCATGGTTAGGGTTAGGATAAGGTTTTGGGCTAGGTAGCGTTCAGGCTCAGGTGTGGGCTATGTTTAGGGTTTGGGTTAGAGGGTTAGGGACAGGCTTATGGTCACAGTGTAGTAATGTTGGCTATTCACAATGAATGAGCTTCAATCACTGGACAATTTGGTGTGTAGCACTCAGAACTTACGACTCCAGACTAGGGAAATATATAGAAATGTGCTTCACACAATAGGAATACATATTCCAATAGACTGAATATCTGAACAGCACAATTTTGTCACTGGGAAATCTTGTTCAAACAGCTGAGAAGCGAGTGTGACACAGTTTACATTTATTTTTCCCGTCAAAAGGAGTTGCCGTTTTCAGGAAAAGGTTTTGGTGAAACACTGAAAAACTCATTTTCCTAGAGCTATCGAAGAGTATGAAAGTATTGAGAACACTATGAAATAAAAATGTTAGTTAGGCTAGGGTTCCAAGTAATGTTTTACTGTGCCTTTAAAAAGCCGGTATGACACCCGTGTTAAAATGAAAATCTCATTGCTCAAAACAACAGACCAGGGGAATGGCAGAGTGTCTCTAGAACTCCTGGAATACGTTTCAGAACCCGAATATCTCTACAAAATTTTAAAATACTGAGAATTTGTATCCAAAGCGCTGTGAAAGGTAGGATAGACGGTCAAGTGGTAATAATGTTGAAAGTGCTGGTATATTTGTAAAAAAGCTTGTTTTACCAAATTAGAATTCACAATCAAAAAGCTTGAGACACTGGAAGAGAGAGACTCCAACTCGGGAAATTCACAATGATAACCTAGGTTAATATCTAAGAAAGTGCTTCAAACACTAGGAATACGTGAATAAAGGGCCTTAATATCTGTAACACAATGTTTCCTGACAAGGAAATCGTGTTCAAAGAACATAGAACTGAGGTGGAAACTGCTTACATTTATTATTCCGGGACAATGAGTTGGCGATTTTGAAAGAAGCCTGGATAGGCCATTAAACCGGATGTGATGACGTCACCAAGGGGGAGGGGCCACGTGGGCAGGCTTAATTGATCCCAGGTGATAATGATTTGGCCAGGGGACCAGCTGGGAGTGATGACGTCATCGAGATTAGTTCTGGTATTAGGGTTAGAGAATTGGGGCTTTGTTCATGGTTAGGGTTAGGATAACGTTTTGGGCTATGTAGGGTTCAGGCTCAGGTGTGGGCTATGTTTAGGGTTTGGGTTAGAGGGTTAGGGACAGGCTTATGGTCACAGTGTAGTAATGTTGGCTATTCACAATGAATGAGCTTCAATCACTGAACAATTTGGTGTGTAGCACTCAGAACTTACGACTCCAGACTAGGAAAATATTTAGAAATGTGCTTCACACAATAGGAATACATATTCCAATAGACTGAATATCTGAACAGCACAATTTTGTCACTGGGAAATCTTGTTCAAACAGCTGAGAACCGAGTGTGACACTGTTTACATTTATTTTTCCCGTCAATAGGAGTTGGCGTTTTCGGGAAAAGGTTTTGCTGAAACACTGAAAAACTCATTTTCCTAGAGCTATCGAACAGTATGAAAGTATTGAGAACACTATGAAATAAAAATGTTAGTTAGGCTAGGGTTCCAAGTAATGTTTTACTGTGCCTTTAAAAAGTCGGTATGACACCCGTGTTAAAATGAAAAGTCTCATTGCTCAAAACAACAGACCAGGGGAATGGCAGAGTGTCTCTAGAACTCCTGGAATACGTTTTAGAACCGGAACATCTCTACTGAATTTTGAAATACTGAGAATTTGTATCCAAAGCGCTGTGAAAGGTAGGATAGACTGTCAAGTGGTAATAATGTTGAAAGTGCTGGTATATTTGTAAAAAAGGTTGTTTTACCAAATTAGAATTCACAATGAAAAAGCTTGAGACTCTGGAAGAGAGAGTCTCCAACTCGGGAAATTCACAATGTTAACCTAGGTTAATATCTAAGAAAGTGCTTCAAACACTAGGAATACGTGAATAAAGGGCCTTAATATCTGTAACACATTGTTTCCTGACAAGGAAATCGTGTTCAAAGAACATAGAACCGAGTTGGATACTGGTTACATTTATTATTCCGGGACAAGGAGTTGGCGATTTTGAAAGAAGCCTGGTTAGGCCATTAAACCGGATGTGATGACGTCACCAAGGGGGAGGGGCCACGTGGGCAGGCTTAATTGATCCCAGGTGATAATGATTTGGCCAGGGGACCAGCTGGGAGTGATGACGTCATCAAGTTTACTTCTGGTATTAGGGTTAGAGAATTGGGGCTCTGTTCATGGTTAGGGTTAGGATAAGGTTTTGGGCTAGGTAGCGTTCAGGCTCAGGTGTGGGCTAGGTTTAGGGTTTGGGTTAGAGTGATAGGGACAGGGTTAGGGTCACAGTGTAGTAAGGTTGGCTATTCACAATGAATGAGCTTCAAACACTCGACAATTTGGTGTGTAGCACTCAGAACTTACGACTCCAGACTAGGGAAATATATAGAAATGTGCTTCACACAATAGGAATACATATTCCAATAGACTGAATATCTGAACAGCACAATTTTGTCACTGGGAAATCTTGTTCAAACAGCTGAGAAGCGAGTGTGACACTGTTTACATTTATTTTTCCCGTCAAAAGGAGTTGGCGTTTTCGGGAAAAGGTTTTGGTGAAACACTGAAAAACTCATTTTCCTAGAGCTATCTAACAGTATGAAAGTATTGAGAACACTATGAAATAAAAATGTTAGTTAGGCTAGGGTTCCAAGTAATGTTTTACTGTGCCTTTAAAAAGCCGGTATGACACCCGTGTTAAAATGAAAATCTCATTGCTCAAAACAACAGACCAGGGGAATGGCAGAGTGTCTCTAGAACTCCTGGAATACGTTTCAGAACCCGAACATCTCTACTGAATTTTGAAATACTGAGAATTTGTATCCAAAGCGCTGTGAAAGGTAGGATAGACTGTCAAGGGGTAATAATGTTGAAAGTGCTGGTATATTTGTAAAAAAGGTTGTTTTACCAAATTAGAATTCACAATGAAAAAGCTTGAGACTCTGGAAGAGAGAGTCTCCAACTCGGGAAATTCACAATGTTAACCTAGGTTAATATCTAAGAAAGTGCTTCAAACACTAGGAATACGTGAATAAAGGGCCTTAATATCTGTAACACATTGTTTCCTGACAAGGAAATCGTGTTCAAAGAACATAGAACCGAGTTGGATACTGGTTACATTTATTATTCCGGGACAATGAGTCGGCGATTTTGAAAGAAGCCTGGTTAGGCCATTAAACCGGATGTGATGACGTCACCAAGGGGGAGGGGCCACGTGGGCAGGCTTAATTGATCCCAGGTGATAATGATTTGGCCAGGGGACCAGCTGGGAGTGATGACGTCATCAAGTTTAGTTCTGGTATTAGGGTTAGAGAATTGGGGCTCTGTTCATGGTTAGGGTTAGGATAAGGTTTTGGGCTAGGTAGCGTTCAGGCTCAGGTGTGGGCTATGTTTAGGGTTTGGGTTAGAGGGTTAGGGACAGGCTTATGGTCACAGTGTAGTAATGTTGGCTATTCACAATGAATGAGCTTCAATCACTGGACAATTTGGTGTGTAGCACTCAGAACTTACGACTCCAGACTAGGGAAATATATAGAAATGTGCTTCACACAATAGGAATACATATTCCAATAGACTGAATATCTGAACAGCACAATTTTGTCACTGGGAAATCTTGTTCAAACAGCTGAGAAGCGAGTGTGACACAGTTTACATTTATTTTTCCCGTCAAAAGGAGTTGCCGTTTTCAGGAAAAGGTTTTGGTGAAACACTGAAAAACTCATTTTCCTAGAGCTATCGAAGAGTATGAAAGTATTGAGAACACTATGAAATAAAAATGTTAGTTAGGCTAGGGTTCCAAGTAATGTTTTACTGTGCCTTTAAAAAGCCGGTATGACACCCGTGTTAAAATGAAAATCTCATTGCTCAAAACAACAGACCAGGGGAATGGCAGAGTGTCTCTAGAACTCCTGGAATACGTTTCAGAACCCGAATATCTCTACAAAATTTTAAAATACTGAGAATTTGTATCCAAAGCGCTGTGAAAGGTAGGATAGACGGTCAAGTGGTAATAATGTTGAAAGTGCTGGTATATTTGTAAAAAAGCTTGTTTTACCAAATTAGAATTCACAATCAAAAAGCTTGAGACACTGGAAGAGAGAGACTCCAACTCGGGAAATTCACAATGATAACCTAGGTTAATATCTAAGAAAGTGCTTCAAACACTAGGAATACGTGAATAAAGGGCCTTAATATCTGTAACACAATGTTTCCTGACAAGGAAATCGTGTTCAAAGAACATAGAACCGAGTTGGATACTGGTTACATTTATTATTCCGGGACAATGAGTTGGCGATTTTGAAAGAAGCCTGGATAGGCCATTAAACCGGATGTGATGACGTCACCAAGGGGGAGGGGCCACGTGGGCAGGCTTAATTGATCCCAGGTGATAATGATTTGGCCAGGGGACCAGCTGGGAGTGATGACGTCATCGAGATTAGTTCTGGTATTAGGGTTAGAGAATTGGGGCTTTGTTCATGGTTAGGGTTAGGATAACGTTTTGGGCTATGTAGGGTTCAGGCTCAGGTGTGGGCTATGTTTAGGGTTTGGGTTAGAGGGTTAGGGACAGGCTTATGGTCACAGTGTAGTAATGTTGGCTATTCACAATGAATGAGCTTCAATCACTGAACAATTTGGTGTGTAGCACTCAGAACTTACGACTCCAGACTAGGAAAATATTTAGAAATGTGCTTCACACAATAGGAATACATATTCCAATAGACTGAATATCTGAACAGCACAATTTTGTCACTGGGAAATCTTGTTCAAACAGCTGAGAACCGAGTGTGACACTGTTTACATTTATTTTTCCCGTCAATAGGAGTTGGCGTTTTCGGGAAAAGGTTTTGCTGAAACACTGAAAAACTCATTTTCCTAGAGCTATCGAACAGTATGAAAGTATTGAGAACACTATGAAATAAAAATGTTAGTTAGGCTAGGGTTCCAAGTAATGTTTTACTGTGCCTTTAAAAAGTCGGTATGACACCCGTGTTAAAATGAAAAGTCTCATTGCTCAAAACAACAGACCAGGGGAATGGCAGAGTGTCTCTAGAACTCCTGGAATACGTTTTAGAACCGGAACATCTCTACTGAATTTTCAAATACTGAGAATTTGTATCCAAAGCGCTGTGAAAGGTAGGATAGACTGTCAAGTGGTAATAATGTTGAAAGTGCTGGTATATTTGTAAAAAAGGTTGTTTTACCAAATTAGAATTCACAATGAAAAAGCTTGAGACTCTGGAAGAGAGAGTCTCCAACTCGGGAAATTCACAATGTTAACCTAGGTTAATATCTAAGAAAGTGCTTCAAACACTAGGAATACGTGAATAAAGGGCCTTAATATCTGTAACACATTGTTTCCTGACAAGGAAATCGTGTTCAAAGAACATAGAACCGAGTTGGATACTGGTTACATTAATTATTCCGGGACAATGAGTTGGCGATTTTGAAAGAAGCCTGGTTAGGCAATTAAACCGGATGTGATGACGTCACCAAGGGGGAGGGGCCACGTGGGCAGGCTTAATTGATCCCAGGTGATAATGATTTGGCCAGGGGACCAGCTGGGAGTGATGACATCATCAAGTTTACTTCTGGTATTAGGGTTAGAGAATTGGGGCTCTGTTCATGGTTAGGGTTAGGATAAGGTTTTGGGCTAGGTAGCGTTCAGGCTCAGGTGTGGGCTAGGTTTAGGGTTTGGGTTAGAGTGATAGGGACAGGGTTAGGGTCACAGTGTAGTAAGGTTGGCTATTCACAATGAATGAGCTTCAAACACTCGACAATTTGGTGTGTAGCACTCAGAACTTACGACTCCAGACTAGGGAAATATATAGAAATGTGCTTCACACAATAGGAATACATATTCCAATAGACTGAATATCTGAACAGCACAATTTTGTCACTGGGAAATCTTGTTCAAACAGCTGAGAAGCGAGTGTGACACTGTTTACATTTATTTTTCCCGTCAAAAGGAGTTGGCGTTTTCAGGAAAAGATTTTGGTGAAACACTGAAAAACTCATTTTCCTAGAGCTATCTAACAGTATGAAAGTATTGAGAACACTATGAAATAAAAATGTTAGTTAGGCTAGGGTTCCAAGTAATGTTTTACTGTGCCTTTAAAAAGCCGGTATGACACCCGTGTTAAAATGAAAATCTCATTGCTCAAAACAACAGACCAGGGGAATGGCAGAGTGTCTCTAGAACTCCTGGAATACGTTTCAGAACCCGAACATCTCTACTGAATTTTGAAATACTGAGAATTTGTATCCAAAGCGCTGTGAAAGGTAGGATAGACTGTCAAGGGGTAATAATGTTGAAAGTGCTGGTATATTTGTAAAAAAGGTTGTTTTACCAAATTAGAATTCACAATGAAAAAGCTTGAGACTCTGGAAGAGAGAGTCTCCAACTCGGGAAATTCACAATGTTAACCTAGGTTAATATCTAAGAAAGTGCTTCAAACACTAGGAATACGTGAATAAAGGGCCTTAATATCTGTAACACATTGTTTCCTGACAAGGAAATCGTGTTCAAAGAACATAGAACCGAGTTGGATACTGGTTACATTTATTATTCCGGGACAATGAGTCGGCGATTTTGAAAGAAGCCTGGTTAGGCCATTAAACCGGATGTGATGACGTCACCAAGGGGGAGGGGCCACGTGGGCAGGCTTAATTGATCCCAGGTGATAATGATTTGGCCAGGGGACCAGCTGGGAGTGATGACGTCATCAAGTTTAGTTCTGGTATTAGGGTTAGAGAATTGGGGCTCTGTTCATGGTTAGGGTTAGGATAAGGTTTTGGGCTAGGTAGCGTTCAGGCTCAGGTGTGGGCTATGTTTAGGGTTTGGGTTAGAGGGTTAGGGACAGGCTTATGGTCACAGTGTAGTAATGTTGGCTATTCACAATGAATGAGCTTCAATCACTGGACAATTTGTTGTGTAGCACTCAGAACTTACGACTCCAGACTAGGGAAATATATAGAAATGTGCTTCACACAATAGGAATACATATTCCAATAGACTGAATATCTGAACAGCACAATTTTGTCACTGGGAAATCTTGTTCAAACAGCTGAGAAGCGAGTGTGACACAGTTTACATTTATTTTTCCCGTCAAAAGGAGTTGCCGTTTTCAGGAAAAGGTTTTGGTGAAACACTGAAAAACTCATTTTCCTAGAGCTATCGAAGAGTATGAAAGTATTGAGAACACTATGAAATAAAAATGTTAGTTAGGCTAGGGTTCCAAGTAATGTTTTACTGTGCCTTTAAAAAGCCGGTATGACACCCGTGTTAAAATGAAAATCTCATTGCTCAAAACAACAGACCAGGGGAATGGCAGAGTGTCTCTAGAACTCCTGGAATACGTTTCAGAACCCGAATATCTCTACAAAATTTTAAAATACTGATAATTTGTATCCAAAGCGCTGTGAAAGGTAGGATAGACGGTCAAGTGGTAATAATGTTGAAAGTGCTGGTATATTTGTAAAAAAGCTTGTTTTACCAAATTAGAATTCACAATCAAAAAGCTTGAGACACTGGAAGAGAGAGACTCCAACTCGGGAAATTCACAATGATAACCTAGGTTAATATCTAAGAAAGTGCTTCAAACACTAGGAATACGTGAATAAAGGGCCTTAATATCTGTAACACAATGTTTCCTGACAAGGCAATCGTGTTCAAAGAACATAGAACTGAGTTGGAAACTGCTTACATTTATTATTCCGGGACAATGAGTTGGCGATTTTGAAAGAAGCCTGGATAGGCCATTAAACCGGATGTGATGACGTCACCAAGGGGGAGGGGCCACGTGGGCAGGCTTAATTGATCCCAGGTGATAATGATTTGGCCAGGGGACCAGCTGGGAGTGATGACGTCATCGAGATTAGTTCTGGTATTAGGGTTAGAGAATTGGGGCTTTGTTCATGGTTAGGGTTAGGATAACGTTTTGGGCTAGGTAGGGTTCAGGCTCAGGTGTGGGCTATGTTTAGGGTTTGGGTTAGAGGGTTAGGGACAGGCTTATGGTCACAGTGTAGTAATGTTGGCTATTCACAATGAATGAGCTTCAATCACTGAACAATTTGGTGTGTAGCACTCAGAACTTACGACTCCAGACTAGGAAAATATTTAGAAATGTGCTTCACACAATAGGAATACATATTCCAATAGACTGAATATCTGAACAGCACAATTTTGTCACTGGGAAATCTTGTTCAAACAGCTGAGAACCGAGTGTGACACTGTTTACATTTATTTTTCCCGTCAATAGGAGTTGGCGTTTTCGGGAAAAGGTTTTGCTGAAACACTGAAAAACTCATTTTCCTAGAGCTATCGAACAGTATGAAAGTATTGAGAACACTATGAAATAAAAATGTTAGTTAGGCTAGGGTTCCAAGTAATGTTTTACTGTGCCTTTAAAAAGTCGGTATGACACCCGTGTTAAAATGAAAAGTCTCATTGCTCAAAACAACAGACCAGGGGAATGGCAGAGTGTCTCTAGAACTCCTGGAATACGTTTTAGAACCGGAACATCTCTACTGAATTTTCAAATACTGAGAATTTGTATCCAAAGCGCTGTGAAAGGTAGGATAGACTGTCAAGTGGTAATAATGTTGAAAGTGCTGGTATATTTGTAAAAAAGGTTGTTTTACCAAATTAGAATTCACAATGAAAAAGCTTGAGACTCTGGAAGAGAGAGTCTCCAACTCGGGAAATTCACAATGTTAACCTAGGTTAATATCTAAGAAAGTGCTTCAAACACTAGGAATACGTGAATAAAGGGCCTTAATATCTGTAACACATTGTTTCCTGACAAGGAAATCGTGTTCAAAGAACATAGAACCGAGTTGGATACTGGTTACATTTATTATTCCGGGACAATGAGTTGGCGATTTTGAAAGAAGCCTGGTTAGGCCATTAAACCGGATGTGATGACGTCACCAAGGGGGAGGGGCCACGTGGGCAGGCTTAATTGATCCCAGGTGATAATGATTTGGCCAGGGGACCAGCTGGGAGTGATGACGTCATCAAGTTTACTTCTGGTATTAGGGTTAGAGAATTGGGGCTCTGTTCATGGTTAGGGTTAGGATAAGGTTTTGGGCTAGGTAGCGTTCAGGCTCAGGTGTGGGCTATGTTTAGGGTTTGGGTTAGAGGGTTAGGGACAGGCTTATGGTCACAGTGTAGTAATGTTGGCTATTCACAATGAATGAGCTTCAATCACTGGACAATTTGGTGTGTAGCACTCAGAACTTACGACTCCAGACTAGGGAAATATATAGAAATGTGCTTCACACAATAGGAATACATATTCCAATAGACTGAATTTCTGAACAGCACAATTTTGTCACTGGGAAATCTTGTTCAAACAGCTGAGAAGCGAGTGTGACACTGTTTACATTTATTTTTCCCGTCAAAAGGAGTTGCCGTTTTCAGGAAAAGGTTTTGGTGAAACACTGAAAAACTCATTTTCCTAGAGCTATCGAACAGTATGAAAGTATTGAGAACACTATGAAATAAAAATGTTAGTTAGGCTAGGGTTCCAAGTAATGTTTTACTGTGCCTTTAAAAAGCCGGTATGACACCCGTGTTAAAATGAAAATCTCATTGCTCAAAACAACAGACCAGGGGAATGGCAGAGTGTCTCTAGAACTCCTGGAATACGTTTCAGAACCCGAACATCTCTACTGAATTTTGAAATACTGAGAATTTGTATCCAAAGCGCTGTGAAAGGTAGGATAGACTGTCAAGGGGTAATAATGTTGAAAGTGCTGGTATATTTGTAAAAAAGGTTGTTTTACCAAATTAGAATTCACAATGAAAAAGCTTGAGACTCTGGAAGAGAGAGTCTCCAACTCGGGAAATTCACAATGTTAACCTAGGTTAATATCTAAGAAAGTGCTTCAAACACTAGGAATACGTGAATAAAGGGCCTTAATATCTGTAACACATTGTTTCCTGACAAGGAAATCGTGTTCAAAGAACATAGAACCGAGTTGGATACTGGTTACATTTATTATTCCGGGACAATGAGTCGGCGATTTTGAAAGAAGCCTGGTTAGGCCATTAAACCGGATGTGATGACGTCACCAAGGGGGAGGGGCCACGTGGGCAGGCTTAATTGATCCCAGGTGATAATGATTTGGCCAGGGGACCAGCTGGGAGTGATGACGTCATCAAGTTTAGTTCTGGTATTAGGGTTAGAGAATTGGGGCTCTGTTCATGGTTAGGGTTAGGATAAGGTTTTGGGCTAGGTAGCGTTCAGGCTCAGGTGTGGGCTATGTTTAGGGTTTGGGTTAGAGGGTTAGGGACAGGCTTATGGTCACAGTGTAGTAATGTTGGCTATTCACAATGAATGAGCTTCAATCACTGGACAATTTGGTGTGTAGCACTCAGAAGTTACGACTCCAGACTAGGGAAATATATAGAAATGTGCTTCACACAATAGGAATACATATTCCAATAGACTGAATATCTGAAGAGCACAATTTTGTAACTGGGAAATCTTGTTCAAACAGCTGAGAAGCGAGTGTGACACTGTTTACATTTATTTTTCCCGTCAAAAGGAGTTGCCGTTTTCAGGAAAAGGTTTTGCTGAAACACTGAAAAACTCATTTTCCTAGAGCTATCTAACAGTATGAAAGTATTGAGAACACTATGAAATAAAAATGTTAGTTAGGCTAGGGTTCCAAGTAATGTTTTACTGTGCCTTTAAAAAGCCGGTATGACACCCGTGTTAAAATGAAAATCTCATTGCTCAAAACAACAGACCAGGGGAATGGCAGAGTGTCTCTAGAACTCCTGGAATACGTTTCAGAACCCGAACATCTCTACTGAATTTTAAAATACTGAGAATTTGTATCCAAAGCGCTGTGAAAGGTAGGATAGACGGTCAAGTGGTAATAATGTTGAAAGTGCTGGTATATTTGTAAAAAAGCTTGTTTTACCAAATTAGAATTCACAATCAAAAAGCATGAGACACTGGAAGAGAGAGACTCCAACTCGGGAAATTCACAATGATAACCTAGGTTAATATCTAAGAAAGTGCTTCAAACACTAGGAATACGTGAATAAAGGGCCTTAATATCTGTAACACAATGTTTCCTGACAAGGAAATCGTGTTCAAAGAACATAGAACTGAGGTGGAAACTGCTTACATTTATTATTCCGGGACAATGAGTTGGCGATTTTGAAAGAAGCCTGGATAGGCCATTAAACCGGATGTGATGACGTCACCAAGGGGGAGGGGCCACGTGGGCAGGCTTAATTGATCCCAGGTGATAATGATTTGGCCAGGGGACCAGCTGGGAGTGATGACGTCATCGAGATTAGTTCTGGTATTAGGGTTAGAGAATTGGGGCTCTGTTCATGGTTAGGGTTAGGATAAGGTTTTGGGCTAGGTAGTGTTCAGGCTCAGGTGTGGGCTAGGTTTAGGATATGGGTTAGAGAGTTAGGGACAGGCTTATGGTCACAGTGTAGTAATGTTGGCTATTCACAATGAATGAGCTTCAATCACTAGACAATTTGGTGTGTAGCACTCAGAACTTACGACTCCAGACTAGGGAAATATTTAGAAATGTGCTTCACACACTAGGAATACATATTCCAATAGACTGAATATGTGAACAGCACAATTTTGTCACTGGGAAATCTTGTTCAAACAGCTGAGAAGCGAGTGTGACACTGTTTACATTTATTTTTCCCGTCAAAAGGAGTTGGCGTTTTCGGGAAAAGGTTTTGGTGAAACACTGAAAAACTCATTTTCCTAGAGCTATCGAACAGTATGAAAGTATTGAGAACACTATGAAATAAAAATGTTAGTTAGGCTAGGGTTCCAAGTAATGTTTTACTGTGCCTTTAAAAAGCCGGTATGACACCCGTGTTAAAATGAAAAGTCTCATTGCTCAAAACAACAGACCAGGGGAATGGCAGAGTGTCTCTAGAACTCCTGGAATACGTTTTAGATCCCGAACATCTCTACTGAATTTTGAAATACTGAGAATTTGTATCCAAAGCGCTGTGAAAGGAAGGATAGACTGTCAAGTGGTAATAATGTTGAAAGTGCTGGTATATTTGTAAAAAAGGTTGTTTTACCAAATTAGAATTCACAATGAAAAAGCTTGAGACACTGGAAGAGAGAGACTCCAACTCGGGAAATTCACAATGACAACCTAGGTTAACATCTAAGAAAGTGCTTCCAACACTAGGAATTCGTGAATAAAGGGCCTTAATATCTGTAACACATTGTTTCCTGACAAGGAAATCGTGTTCAAAGAACATAGAACCAAGTTGGATACTGGTTACATTCATTATTCCGGGACAATGAGTTGGCGATTTTGAAAGAAGCCTGGTTAGGCCATTAAACCGGATGTGATGATGTCACCAAGGGGGAGGGGCCTCGTGGGCAGGCTTAATTGATCCCATGTGATAATGATTTGGCCCGGGGACCAGCTGGGAGTGATGACGTCATCGAGATTAGTTCCGGTATTAGGGTTAGAGAATTGGGGCTCTGTTCATGGTTAGGGTTAGGATAAGGTTTTGGGCTAGGTAGGGTTCAGGCTCAGGTGTGGGCTAGGTTTAGGGTTTGGGTTAGAGGGTTAGGGACAGGGTTATGGTCACAGTGTAGTAATGTTGACTATTCACACTGAATGAGCTTTAATCACTCGACAATTTGGTGTGTAGCACTCAGAACTTACGACTCCAGACTAGGGAAATGTTTAGAAATGTGCTTCACACACTAGGAATACATATTCCAATAGACTGAATATCTGAACAGCACAATTTTGTCACTGGGAAATCTTGTTCAAACAGCTGAGAACCGAGTGTGACACTGTTTACATTTATTTTTCCCGTCAAAAGGAGTTGGCGTTTTCGGGAAAAGGTTTTGGTGAAACACTGAAAAACTCATTTTCCTAGAGCTATCGAACAGTATGAAAGTATTGAGAAGACTATGAAATAAAAATGTTAGTTAGGCTAGGGTTCCAAGTAATGTTTTACTGTGCCTTTAAAAAGCCAGTATGACACCCGTGTTAAAATGAAAAGTCTCATTGCTCAAAACAACAGACCAGGGGAATGGCAGAGTGTCTCTAGAACTCCTGGAATACGTTTCAGAACCCGAACATCTCTACTGAATTTTAAAATACTGAGAATTTGTATCCAAAGCGCTGTGAAAGGTAGGATAGACTGTCAAGTGGTAATAATGTTGAAAGTGCTGGTATATTTGTAAAAAAGGTTGTTTTACCAAATTAGAATTCACAATGAGAAAGCTTCAGACACTGGAAGAGAGAGACTCCAATTCGGGAAATTCACATTGATAACCTAGGTTAATATCTAAGAAAGTGCTTCAAACACTAGGAATACGTTAATAAAGGGCCTTAATATCTGTAACACATTGTTTCCTGACAAGGAAATCGTGTTCAACGAACATAGAACCGAGTTGGATAGGGGTTACATTCATTATTCCGGGACAAGGAGTTGGCGATTTTGAAAGAAGCCTGGTTAGGCCATTAAACCGGATGTGATGACGTCACCAAGGGGGAGGGGCCACCTTGGCAGGCTTAATTGATCCCAGGTGATAATGATTTCGCCAGGGGACCAGATGGGAGTGATGACGTCATCGAGATTAGTTCTGGTATTAGGGTTAGAGAATTGGGGCTCTGTTCATGGTTAGGGATAGGATAAGGTTTTGGGCTAGGTAGGGTTCAGGCTCAGGTGTGGGCTAGGTTTAGGGTTTGGGTTAGAGGGTTAGGGACAGGGTTACAGTCACAGTGTAGTAATGTTGGCTATTCACAATGAATGAGCTTCAATCACTCGACAATTTGGTGTGTAGCACTCAGAACTTACGACTCCAGACGAGGGAAATATTTAGAAATGTGCTTCACACAATAGGAATACATATTCCAATAGACTGAATATCTGCACAGCACAATTTTGTCACTGGGAAATCTTGTTCAAACAGCTGAGAACCGAGTGTGACACTGTTTACATTTATTTTTCCCGCCAAAAGGAGTTGGCGTTTTCGGGAAAAGATTTTGGTGAAACACTGAAAAACTCATGTTCCTAGAGCTATCGAACCGTATGAAAGTATTGAGAACACTGTGAAATAAAAATGTTGGTTAGGCTAGGGTTCCAAGTAATGTTTTACTGTGCCTTTAAAAAGCCAGTATGACACCCGTGTTAAAATGAAAAGTCTCATTGCTCAAAACAACAGACCAGGGGAATGCCAGAGTGTCTCTAGAACTCCTGCAATACGTTTCAGAACCCGAACATCTCTACTGAATTTTGAAATACTGAGAATTTGTATGCAAAGCGCTGTGAAAGGTAGGATAGACTGTCAAGTGCTAATAATGTTGAAAGTGCTGGTATATTTGTAAAAAAGGTTGTTTTACCAAATTAGAATTCACAATGAAAAAGCTTGAGACACTGGAAGAGAGAGTCTCCAACTCGGGAAATTCACAATGATAACCTAGGTTAATATCTAAGAAAGTGCTTCACACACTAGGAATACGTGAATAAAGGGCCTTAATATCTGTAACACACTGTTTCCTGACAAGGAAATCGTGTTCAAAGAACATAGAACCGAGTTGCATACTGGTTACATTTATTATTCCGGGACAATGAGTTGGCGATTTTGAAAGAAGCCTGGTTAGGCCATTAAACTGATGTGATGACGTCAGCAAAGGGTAGGGGCCACGTAGGCAGGCTTAATTGATCCCAGGTGATAATGATTTGGCCAGGGGACCAGCTGGGAGTGATGACGTCATCGAGATTATTTCTGGTATTAGGGTTAGAGAATTGGGGCTCTGTTCAAGGTTAGGGTTAGGATAATGTTTTGGGCTAGGTAGCGTTCAGGCTCAGGTGTGGGCTAGGTTTAGGGTTTGGGTTAGAGTGATAGGGACAGGGTTAAGGTCACAGTGTAGTAATGTTGGCTATTCACAATGAATGAATTCAAACACTCGACAATTTGGTGTGTAGCACTCAGAACTTACGACTCCAGACTAGGGAAATATTTAGAAATGTGCTTCACACAATAGGAATACATATTCCAATAGACTGAATATCTGAACAGCACAATTTTGTCACTGGGAAATCTTGTTCAAACAGCTGAGAAGAGAGTGTGACACTGTTTACATTTATTTTTCCCGTCAAAAGGAGTTGGCGTTTTCGGGAAAAGGTTTTGCTGAAACACTGAAAAACTCATTTTCCTAGAGCTATCGAACAGTATGAAAGTATTGATAACACTATGAAATAAAAATGTTAGTTAGGCTAGGGTTCCAAGTAATGTTTTACTGTGCCTTTAAAAAGCCGGTATGACACCCGTGTTAAAATGAAAAGTCTCATTGCTCAAAACAACAGACCAGGGGAATGGCAGAGTGTCTCTAGAACTCCTGGAATACGTTTCAGAACCCGAACATCTCTACTGAATTTTGAAATACTGAGAATTTGTATCCAAAGCGCTGTGAAAGGTAGGATAGACTGTCAAGTGGTAATAATGTTGAAACTGCTGGTACATTTGTAAAAAAGGTTGTTTTACCAAATTAGAATTCACAATGAAAAAGCTTGAGACACTGGAAGAGAGAGACTCCAACTCGGGAAATTCACAATGATAACCTAGGTTAATATCTAAGAAAGTGCTTCAAACACTCGGAATACGTGAATAAAGGGCCTTAATATCTGTAACACATTGTTTCCTGACAAGGAAATCGTGTTCAAAGAACATAGAACCGAGTTGGATACTGGTTACATTTATTATTCCGGGACAATGAGTTGGCGATTTTGAAAGAAGCCTGGTTAGGCTATTAAACCGGATGTGATGATGTCACCAAGGGGGAGGGGCCACGTGGGCAGGCTTAATTGATCCCAGGTGATAATGTTTTGGCCAGGGGACCAGCTGGGAGTGATGACGTCATCGAGATTAGTTCTGGTATTAGGGTTAGAGAATTGGGGCTCTGTTCATGGTTAGGGTTAGGATAAGGTTTTGGGCTAGGTAGCGTTCAGGCTCAGGTGTGGGCTAGGTTTAGGGTTTGGGTTAGAGTGATAGGGAGAGGGTTAAGGTCACAGTGTAGTAATGTTGGCTATTCACAATGAATGAGCTTCAATCACTGGACAATTTGGTGTGTAGCACTCAGAACTTACGACTCCAGACTAGGGAAATATTTAGAAATGTGCTTCACACAATAGGAATACATATTCCAATAGACTGAATATCTGAACAGCACAATTTTGTCACTGGGAAATCTTGTTCAAACAGCTGAGAAGCGAGTGTGACACTGTTTACATTTATTTTTCCCGTCAAAAGGAGTTGGCGTTTTCGGGAAAAGGTTTTGGTGAAACATTGAAAAACTCATTTTCCTAGAGCTATCGAACAGTATGAAAGTATTGAGAACACTATGAAATAAAAATGTTAGTTAGGCTAGGGTTCCAAGTAATGTTTTACTGTGCCTTTAAAAACCGGTATGACACCCGTGTTAAAATGAAAAGTCTCATTGCTCAAAACAACAGACCAGGGGAATGGCAGAGTGTCTCTAGAACTCCTGGAATACGTTTCAGAACCCGAACATCTCTACTGAATTTTGAAATACTGAGAATTTGTATCCAAAGCGCTGTGAAAGGTAGGATAGACTGTCAAGTGGTAATAATGTTGAAACTGCTGGTGCATTTGTAAAAAAGGTTCTTTTACCAAATTAGAATTCACAATGAAAAAGCTTGAGACACTGGAAGAGAGAGACTCCAACTCGGGAAATTCACAATGATAACCTAGGTTAATATCTAAGAAAGTGCTTCAAACACTCGGAATACGTGAATAAAGGGCCTTAATATCTGTAACACATTGTTTCCTGACAAGGAAATCGTGTTCAAAGAACAGAGAACCGAGTTGGATACTGGTTACATTTATTATTCCGGGACAATGAATTGGCGATTTTGAAAGAAGCCTGGTTAGGCCATTAAACCGGATGTGATGACTTCACCAAGGGGGAGGGGCCACGTGGGCAGGCTTAATTGATCCCAGGTGATAATGATTTGGCCAGGGGACCAGCTGGGAGTGATGACGTCATCGAGATTAGTTCTGGTATTAGGGTTAGAGAATTGGGGCTCTGTTCATGGTTAGGGTTAGGATAAGGTTTTGGGCTAGGTAGCTTTCAGGCACAGGTGTGGGCTAGGTTTAGGGTTTGGGTTAGAGGGTTAGGGACAGGGTTACGGTCACAGTTTAGTAATGTTGGCTATTCACAATGAATGAGCTTCAATCACTGGACAATCTGGTGTGTAGCACTCAGAACTTACGACTCCAGACTAGGGAAATATTTAGAAATGTGCTTCACACAATAGGAATACATATTCCAATAGACTGAATATCTGAACAGCACAATTTTGTCACTGGGAAATCTTGTTCAAACAGCTGAGAACCGAGTGTGACACTGTTTACATTTATTTTTCCCGCCAAAAAAAGTTGGCGTTTTCGGGAAAAGATTTTGGTGAAACACTGAAAAACTCATGTTCCTAGAGCTATCGAACAGTATGAAAGTATTGAGAACACTGTGAAATAAAAGTGTTGTTTAGGCTAGGGTTCCAAGTAATGTTTTACTGTGCCTTTAAAAAGCCAGTATGACACCCGTGTTAAAATGAAAAGTCTCATTGCTCAAAACAACAGACCAGGTGAATGGCAGAGTGTCTCTAGAACTCCTGCAATACGTTTCAGAACCCGAACATCTCTACTGAATTTTGAAATACTGAGAATTTGTATGCAAAGCGCTGTGAAAGATAGGATAGACTGTCAAGTGCTAATAATGTTGAAAGTGCTGGTATATTTGTAAAAAAGGTTGTTTTACCAAATTAGAATTCACAATGAAAAAGCTTGAGACTCTGGAAGAGAGAGTCTCCAACTCGGGAAATTCACAATGATAACCTAGGTTAATATCTAAGAAAGTGCTTCACACACTAGGAATACGTGAATAAAGGGCCTTAATATCTGTAACACATTGTTTCCTGACAAGGAAATCGTGTTCAAAGAACATAGAACCGAGTTGCATACTGGTTACATTTATTATTCCGGGACAATGAGTTGGCGATTTTGAAAGAAGCCTGGTTAGGCCATTAAACGGGATGTGATGACCTCACCAAGAGGGAGGGGCCACGTGGGCAGGCTTAATAGATCCCAGGTGATAATGATTTGGCCAGGGGACCAGCTGGGAGTGATGACGTCATCGAGATTAGTTCTGGTATTAGGGTTAGAGAATTGGGGCTCTGTTCATGGTTAGGGTTAGGATAAGGTTTTGGCCTCGGTAGCTTTCAGGCACAGGTGTGGGCTAGGTTTAGGGTTTGGGTTAGAGGGTTAGGGACAGGGTTACGGTCACAGTTTAGTAATGTTGGCTATTCACAATGAATGAGCTTCAATCACTGGACAATCTGGTGTGTATCACTCAGAACTTACGACTCCAGACTAGGGAAATATTTATAAATGTGCTTCACACAATAGGAATACATATTCCAATAAACTGAATATCTGAACAGCACAATTTTGTCACTGGGAAATCTTGTTCAAACAGCTGAGAAGCGAGTGTGACACTGTTTACATTTATTTTTCCCGCCAAAATGAGTTGGCGTTTTCGGGAAAAGATTTTGGTGAAACACTGAAAAACTCATGTTCCTAGAGCTATCGAACAGTATGAAAGTATTGAGAACACTGTGAAATAAAAATGTTGGTTAGGCTAGGGTTCCAAGTAATGTTTTACTGTGCCTTTAAAAAGCCAGTATGACACCCGTGTTAAAATGAAAAGTCTCATTGCTCAAAACAACAGACCAGGGGAATGGCAGAGTGTCTCTAGAACTCCTGCAATACGTTTCAGAACCCGAACATCTCTACTGAATTTTGAAATACTGAGAATTTGTATGCAAAGCGCTGTGAAAGGTAGGATAGACTGTCAAGTGCTAATAATGTTGAAAGTGCTGGTATATTTGTAAAAAAGGTTGTTTTACCAAATTAGAATTCACAATGAAAAAGCTTGAGACACTGGAAGAGAGAGTCTCCAACTCGGGAAATTCACAATGATAACCTAGGTTAATATCTAAGAAAGTGCTTCACACACTAGGAATACGTGAATAAAGGGCCTTAATATCTGTAACACATTGTTTCCTGACAAGGAAATCGTGTTCAAAGAACATAGAACCGAGTTGCATACTGGTTACATTTATTATTCCGGGACAATGAGTTGGCGATTTTGAAAGAAGCCTGGTTAGGCCATTAAACCGGATGTGATGACGTCACCAAGAGGGAGGGGCCACGTGGGCAGGCTTAATAGATCCCAGGTGATAATGATTTGGCCAGGGGACCAGCTGGGAGTGATGACGTCATCGAGATTAGTTCTGGTATTAGGGTTAGAGAATTGGGGCTCTGTTCATGGTTAGGGTTAGGATAAGGTTTTGGCCTAGGTAGCTTTCTGGCACAGGTGTGGGCTAGGTTTAGGGTTTGGGTTAGAGGGTTAGGGACAGGGTTATGGTCACAGTTTAGTAATGTTGGCTATTCACAATGAATGAGCTTCAATCACTGGACAATCTGGTGTGTAGCACTCAGAACTTACGACTCCAAACTAGGGAAATATTTAGAAATGTGCTTCACACAATAGGAATACATATTCCAATAGACTGAATATCTGAACAGCACAATTTTGTCACTGGGAAATCTTGTTCAAACAGCTGAGAACCGAGTGTGACACTGTTTACATTTATTTTTCCCGTCAAAAGGAGTTGGCGTTTCCGGAAAAGGTTTTGGTGAAACACTGAAAAACTCATTTTCCTAGAGCTATCGAACAGTATGAAAGTATTGAGAACACTATGAAATAAAAATGTTGGTTAGGCTAGGGTTCCAAGTAATGTTTTACTGTGCCTTTAAAAAGCCAGTATGACACCCGTATTAAAATGAAAAGTCTCATTGCTCAAAACAACAGACCAGGGGAATGGCAGAGTGTCTCTAGAACTCCTGCAATACGTTTCAGAACCCGAACATCTCTACTGAATTTTGAAATACTGAGAATTTGTATCCAAAGCGCTGTGAAAGGTAGGATAGGCTGTCAGGTGGTAATAATGTTGAAAGTGCTGGTATATTTGTAAAAAAGGTTGTTTTACCAAATTAGAATTCACAATGAAAAAGCTTGAGACACTGGAAGAGAGAGACTCCAACTCGGGAAATTCACAATGATAACCTTGGTTAATATCTAAGAAAGTTCTTCAAACACTAGGAATACGTGAATAAAGGGCCTTAATATCTGTAACACATTGTTTCCTGACAAGGAAATCGTGTTCAAAGAACATAGAACCGAGTTGGATACTGGTTACATTTATTATTCCGGGACAATGAGTTGGCGATTTTGAAAGAAGCCTGGTTAGGCCATTAAACCGGATGTGATGACGTCACCAAGGGGGAGGGGCCACGTGGGCAGGCTTAATTGATCCCAGGTGATAATGATTTGGCCAGGGGACCAGCTGGGAGTGATGACGTCATCGAGATTAGTTCTGGTATTAGGGTTAGAGAATTGGGGCTCTGTTCATGGTTAGGGTTAGGTTAAGGTTTTGGGCTAGGTAGCTTTCAGGCACAGGTGTGGGCTAGGTTTAGGGTTTGGGTTAGAGGGTTAGGGACAGGGTTACGGTCACAGTTTAGTAATGTTGGCTATTCACAATGAATGAGCTTCAATCACTGGACAATCTGGTGTGTAGCACTCAGAACTTACGACTCCAGACTAGGGAAATATTTAGAAATGTGCTTCACACAATAGGAATACATATTCCAATAGACTGAATATCTGAACAGCACAATTTTGTCACTGGGAAATCTTGTTCAAACAGCTGAGAACCGAGTGTGACACTGTTTACATTTATTTTTCCCGTCAAAAGAAGTTGGCGTTTTCGGGGAAAGGTTTTGGTGAAACACTGAAAAACTCATTTTCCTAGAGCTATCGAACAGTATGAAAGTATTGAGAACACTATGAAATAAAAATGTTGGTTAGGCTAGCGTTCCAGGTAATGTTTTACTGTGCCTTTAAAAAGCCGGTATGACACCCGTGTTAAAATGAAAAGTCTCATTGCTCAAAACAACAGACCAGGGGAATGGCAGAGTGTCTCTAGAACTCCTGCAATACGTTTCAGAACCCGAACATCTCTACTGAATTTTGAAATACTGAGAATTTGTATCCAAAGCGCTGTGAAAGGTAGGATAGACTGTCAAGTGCTAATAATGTTGAAAGTGCTGGTATATTTGTAAAAAAGGTTGTTTTACCAAATTAGAATTCACAATGAAAAAGCTTGGGACACTGGAAGAGAGAGACTCCAACTCGGGAAATTCAAAATGATAAACTAGGTTAATATCTAAGAAAGTGCTTCAAACACTCGGAATACGTGAATAAAGGGCCTTAATATCTGTAACACATTGTTTCCTGACAAGGAAATCGAGTTCAACGAACATAGAACCGAGTTGGATACTGGTTACATTTATTATTCAGGGACAATGAGTTGGCGATTTTGAAAGAAGCCTGGTTTGGCCATTAAACCGGATGTGATGACGTCACCAAGGTTGAGGGGCCACGTGGGCAGGCTTAATTGATTCCAGGTGATAATGATTTGGCCAGGGGACCAGCTGGGAGTGATGACGTCATCGAGATTAGTTCTGGTATTAGGGTTAGAGAATTGGGGCTCTGTTCATGCTTAGTGTTAGGATAAGGTTTTGGGCTAGGTAGCGTTCAGGCTCAGGTGTGGGCTAGGTTTAGGGTTTGGGTTAGAGGGTTAGGGACAGGCTTACGGTCACAGTGTAGTAATGTTGGCTATTCACAATGAATGAGCTTCAATCAATGGACAATTTGGTGTGTAGCACTCAGAACTTACGACTCCAGACTAGGGAAATATTTAGAAATGTGCTTCACACAATACGAATACATATTCCAATAGACTGAATATCTGAACAGCACAATTTTGTCACTGGGTAAATTGATCAAACAGCTGAGAAGCGAGTGTGACACTGTTTACATTTATTTTTCCCGTCAAAAGGAGTTGGAGTTTTCAGGAAAAGGTTTTGAGAAACACTGAAAAACTCATTTTCCTAGAGCTATCGAACAGTATGAAAGTATTGAGAACACTATGAAATAAAAATGTTAGTTAGGCTAGGGTTCCAAGTAATGTTTTACTGTGCCTTTAAGAAGCCGGTATGACACCCGTGTTAAAATGAAAAGTCTCATTGCTCAAAACAACAGACCAGGGGAATGGCAGAGTGTCTCTAGAACTGCTGGAATACGTTTCAGAACCCGAACATCTCTACTGAATTTTAAAATACTGAGAATTTTTATCCAAAGCGCTGTGAAAGGTAGGATAGATTGTCAAGTGGTAATAATGTTGAAAGTTTCTGGTATATTTGTAAAAAAGGTTGTTTTACCAAATTAGAATTCACAATGAAAAAGCTTGAGACACTGGAAGAGAGAGACTCCAACTCGGGAAATTCACAATGATAACCTAGGTTAATATCTAAGAAACTGCTTCAAACACTCGGAATACGTGAATAAAGGGCCTTTATATCTGTAACACATTGTTTCCTGACAAGGAAATCGTGTTCAAAGAACATAGAACCGAGTTGGATACTGGTTACATTTATTATTCTGGGACAATGAGTTGGCTATTTTGAAAGAAGCCTGGTTAGGCCATTAAACCGGATGTGATGACGTCACCAAGGGGGAGGGGCCAGGTGGGCAGGCTTAATTGATCCCAGGTGATAATGATTTGGCCAGGGGACCAGCTGGGAGTGATGACGTCATCGAGATTAGTTCTGGTATTAGGGTTAGAGAATTGGGGCTCTGTTCATGGTTAGGGTTAGGATAAGGTTTTGGGCTAGGTAGCGTTCAGGCTCAGGTGTGGGCTAGGTTTAGGGTTTGGGTTAGAGGGTTAGGGACAGGGTTATGGTCACAGTGTAGTAATGTTGGCTATTCACAATGAATGAGCTTCAATCACTGGACAATTTGGTGTGTAGCACTCAGAACTTACGACTCCAGACTAGGGAAATATTTAGAAATGTGCTTCACACAATAGGAATACATATTCCAATAGACTGAATATCTGAACAGCACAATTTTGTCACTGGGAAATCTTGTTCAAACAGCTGAGAACCGAGTGTGACACTGTTTACATTTATTTTTCCCGTCAAAAGGAGTTGGCTTTTTCGGGAAAAGGTTTTGGTGAAACACTGAAAAACTCATTTTCCTAGAGCTATCGAACAGTATGAAAGTATTGAGAACACTATGAAATAAAAATGTTGGTTAGGCTAGGGTTCCAGGTAATGTTTTACTGTGCCTTTAAAAAGCCGGTATGACACCCGTGTTAAAATGAAAAGTCTCATTGCTCAAAACAACAGACCAGGGGAATGGCAGAGTGTCTCTAGAACTCCTGCAATACGTTTCAGAACCCGAACATCTCTACTGAATTTTGAAATACTGAGAATTTGTATCCAAAGCGCTGTGAAAGGTAGGATAGACTGTCAAGTGCTAATAATGTTGAAAGTGCTGGTATATTTGTAAAAAAGGTTGTTTTACCAAATTAGAATTCACAATGAAAAAGCTTGGGACACTGGAAGAGAGAGACTCCAACTCGGGAAATTCACAATGATAACCTAGGTTAATATCTAAGAAAGTGGGGAAGCTACACTGACACTCTCCCAGGACCAAACTGGAATTACAACTAAAATACAGAAAAACTTCCTGAAAAATCAATTGAAGACTAGTTGGAGAGAACTCTGATAACCAAGGACATAAGTGGAGACCACATAGAGACAGCATTGACAGGGGCTGGGTTCCCTCCCGGAGCTGTGGGCTCACCGGGCGCCTCGCCATCTTGCAAGGAAAGGAGGATTTTATTGGATACCTGACTTTCCACGACAACTGCAAACACTGAACAGCTGCGAGCACCAGAACACCAGTCCCCTATGGGCGCAAACATTCGGATTCAAAGGAACCCTTTCACTGTACCACGGAAAGGTCAGATTTCGCCTGAAATAAGGTGTGGTTTCTAATCCCCGCGGTGGGAGGGAAGCACGCGAGCCGCGGGACCTGCGGGAACCGGGAGGTCTGTGCCTAGAAAAACCAGAGGCAGTTGGAGCTGCCGTGATCCGTGAATGTGGAAGGGGGTACTCTGAGTTGCTAACTGAAGTGTCCTCTTAAAATCAACTCATTTTAATCTGACGAGGAGGATCAGACTAAGAATTTTCAAAGGAGTGCGGGCTCCTTAGTCTGGCGCACAGACCCACTGTCCGCACACTTGGGCTCTTTCCGACTCTGCTTACTGAGCCCAACGCATAGGAAAGCCCAGGTGGAAAAACCCTGAAAGACTGCAGGGGAAGTTGTTTTTTTCGGAACCTGGGAACAGAGCTGGGTGTGACCATCGGAGAGGCAGCTGTGAGGCACACACCTCCACAAACCGGTAGTGAGTGCCATAGAGGGAAAAAAAAAAAAAAAGCTAGAGAGGCCCAGAAGTCAATTCAGAAACACTGCCACCCAGGGGCTGAAACGCTAATTGTCTCTGGTGTAATCAAAAATAAATACGAGAAATTAAGACATGGCCGGCTTAAAAAGCAGGATTGGCTTACAACACGGAGGAGCTGAGGAACGAAGCTGAACTGAAATACCGCCCAGACTGGGAAACAGGCATACCAAACAGAATAAAAGAGGAAGTGAATGACAGCCGCTACTGCACATTTTAGTCTTCCTATTTTTTAATTTTTAATTCTTTTTTCAATTTTTTTTTCAATTTTTTTATTCTAATTTTTTTATTTTCATTTTTTGCATCTTTACTTAAGAAAAAAAAATCTTTTTTCCTTTTTCCTCGATTTTCACCTTTTTAATTATTACATTTTTATTTTCAATCAGCATTATTATTGCTATTATTTTACTTTTTTTTTTTAATGTCATTAGATTTTCTCTTTCTTTTATTTTGGGATTAGTGTCCTACATTCTATTTGCATCTTTCCCTTACCCTATCTCAACGCTAACATTTTGCCATCACTCTCCTCCTAACCTTTCCCCTTAAAAAAATTATTTTTCTCTCTGGCCTTTTGTTGTTGTTTGCTTGAATGTTGATTAGATTGAATTTTTATGCTTTTTTTTATGAGATTGTTTTGATTATACTTTTTGTTTGTTTGGTTGGTTCTATTGTTTGCTTTGTTTTTGTTTTTTTTTATTACTTTTGTTTTCTCTTGCCTCACTTTTTAAGAGTTGCTGTTGCAGTTGGTATTAATCTCCAGGCTCGTGTTGCTGGAATTTGCTGGGTTTAGTGGTTGTTCTAGTGGAGTCTACTCCCCATATATATAGTTTGTTCCCCTTTTCTCTCTTAGTATTGTTCTTGCCTCTCTTACTCATTTTTCTTTTCTTTTTTCTTACTGCTCTTCTCCCAAGTTCAGATTCACACTCTTTTTTTTTCTCTTTCTTTTTACTCTCCCTCTTCCACTCCTATTCCCTAATTTGGCTTTCTCTGGTGGTTACCTTTATTGGAGGTTATTAATATCGTGAATACAATTCTGTTTAGTGCCTTGTGTGTTGTGCCTGGTTGTGTTGTATTTTGTACCTTTAAATCAACGCCGGAGAGAGAGAACTATATAACCAGACATCCGGAGAAGAGAGACCATGGGGAAACAAAGAATTAGCCCCCCCAGGAAAGAGAAGCAGGCATCACCAGAAAAGGAAGTAAACGAACTAGAGGCAAACAACCTATCAGAGAAAGAATTCAGAGAAATGGTCATAAGGTGGCTGAAAAGGATGGAAGACAAATTCGACAATATGAGTAAGAACCAAGAAGAAATGAAGAAGAACCAAGAATAAATGAAAAATGACATCGCTGCTGTAAAGAACTCAATAGAAAGCATCAAGAACAGACTAGAAGAAGCAGAGGACCGCATAAGTGAGCTAGAAGACAAGATGGAAAAAAATACCCAATTACAACAGCTTCTAGAAACAAAAATTAGAAAGCATGAGGAGAGCCTAAGGGAACTTCGGGATAACACAAAACAAAACAACATAAGGATAATAGGGGTACCAGAAGGAAAGGAAACGGAGCAAGGAATAGAAAACCTGTTAGAAGAAATAATAACAGAAAACTCCTTTGATATAGGGAAGAAAAAACTCACACAAATCCAAGAAGCTCACAGAGTTCCAAGCAAAATGAACCCCAAAAGACCGACGCCAAGGCACATTATAATTAAGTTGGCAAACACCAACGACAAAGTAAGAATCTTAAAAGCGGCCAGAGAGAGACAGACAGTTACATACAAAGGAACCCCCATCAGACTAGCAACTGATTTCTCAACAGAAACTCATCAAGCCAGAAGGGAATGGAATGAAATATACAAAGTCATGCAAAGGAAGGGTCTCAATCCAAGAATAATGTACCCAGCAAGGCTATCAATCAAAATTGAAGGTGAAATCAGGAGCTTCACAGACAAAAAAGGGCTAAGGGAGTTTATCACCACCAAACCAGCAATGAAAGAAATGCTAAAGGGTCTGCTGTAAAAAAAGAAAGAAAGAAAGAAGAAAGAAAGAAAAAGAAAGAAGAAAGAAAGAAAGAAAGAAAGAAAGAAAGAAAGAAAGAAAGAGGAAGCAAAGAAGGAACACAGGGGTATAGAATAAAAATGGTGACAAATAAGTGCCTATCAATAATAACTTTAAATGTAAATGGATTGAATGCCCCAATCAAAAGACACAGGGTAACAGATTGGATAAGAAAACAAAACCCATATATCTGCTGTCTACAGGAAACCCACCTCAAAAAAAAGGACGCATACAGACTGAGAGTAAAGGGATGGAAAAAGGTTTTCCAGGCGAATGGAAATGAAAAAAAAGCTGGGGTAGCAATACTTATATCTGACAAATTAGATCTCAAAGTGAAGGACATAACAAGAGATAATGAAGGCCACTTCATAATACTAAAAGGAGAAATCCAACAAGAAGAAATAACTCTGGTAAACATATTTGCACCCAACACAGGAGCACCAAGATGCATTAAAAAACTCCTGGAAGATATCAAAGGAGAGATTGACAGCAATACAATTATAGTAGGAGACTTCAATGCCCCACTATCACCATTGGACAAATCCTCTAAACAAAAAATCAGCAAAGAAACATCAATCCTAAATGACTCACTAGACCAGATGGAATTAATCGACATCTTCAGAACATTTCATCCCAAAGCCACAGAATATACATTCTTCTCAAGTGCACATGGGACATTTTCAAAGATAGACCATATGTTAGGACATAGGCAAAGTCTCTCCAAATTCAAGAAGATAGAAATCATATCAAGCTTCTTCTCAGACCACAGTGGCATAAAACTGGAAATCAACTACAATAAAAATAACCCAAAGAAATCAAACACATGGAGACTAAACAGCATGCTATTAAACCATGACTGGGTTACCAAAGACATCAAGGAAGAAATAAAAAACATCATGGCAACAAATGACAATGAAAACACAACAATCCAAAATCTATGGGACACAGCGAAAGCAGTCCTGAGAGGGAAGTTCATAGCTCTACAAGCCTACTGCAAAAAACAAGAAACAATGGTAATAAATTACCTAACCAAACAACTCAAAGAGTTAGAGAGAGAGCAACAAGAAAAGCCCAGTGTAAGCAGAAGGAAAGAAATAATAAAGATCAGAGCGGAGATAAACGACATAGAGACCAAAGAAACAATACAAAAGATCAACAAAACCAAGAGCTGGTTCTTTGAAAAGATACACAAGATTGATGGCCCTCTAGCCAGGCTCGCCAAGAAGCAAAGAGAGAGGACCCAAATAAACAAAATCAGAAATGAAAGAGGTGAAATAACAACAGACCCTGACGAAATACAAAGGATTGTTACAAAATACTACGAACAACTCTATTCCAACAAACTGGAAAACCTGGAGGAAATGGACATATTCCTAGACAAATACAACCTTCCAAAACTCAATCAGGAAGAATCTAAACAGCTCAATAGCCCAATAACTATGGACGAAATTGAAGCAGTCATCAAAAAGCTTCCGGCAAACAAAAGCCCGGGGCCAGACGGCTTCACAGGAGAGTTTTACCAAACTTTCAAGGAAGAACTAAAACCTATCCTCCTCAGACTATTCCAAAAAATTCAAGAGGAAGGAACACTTCCAGGCTCCTTCTATGAAGCCAGCATCACCCTAATACCAAAACCAGATAAAGACAACACAATGAAAGAGAATTACAGACCAATATCCCTCATGAACATAGATGCCAAAATCCTCAACAAAATCCTAGCAAATCGGCTCCAGCAATACATCAGAAAGATCATACATCATGACCAAGTAGGATTTATCCCAGGAATGCAAGGATGGTACAATATCCGCAAATCAATAAATGTGATACATCACATAAACAAATTGAGAGATAAAAATCACATAGTCATATCAATTGATGCAGAAAAAACATTTGACAAAATCCAACACCCTTTCTTGATAAAAACTCTCAACAAGGTGGGAATAGAAGGATCATACCTCAACATAATAAAAGCTATATATGATAAACCAACAGCAAACATCATACTCAATGGGCAAAAACTAAAACCATTTCCCCTAAGAACAGGAACAAGACAGGGATGCCCACTCTCACCACTCCTGTTTGACATAGTACTGGAAGTATTAGCTACCGCAATTAGGCAAGAAGAAGAAATAAGAGGCATCCAAATTGGAAAAGAAGAAGTGAAGCTGTCCTTATTTGCAGATGACATGATATTGTACGTAAAAAACCCAAAAGATTCCATCAAAAAACTAATAGACTTAATAAATGAATTCGGCAATGTAGCGGGATACAAAATTAACGCCAAGAAATCTATGGCATTTCTATACACCAATAGTGAACTTAAAGAAAAAGAGACTAAAAAAGAAATCCCATTTACCATCGCACCAAAAAAATTAAGATACCTAGGAATAAACTTAACTAAGGAGGTAAAAGACCTATACGCGGAAAACTACAGGACACTGAAAAAAGAGATAGAGGAAGACGTAAACAGATGGAGGAACATACCATGTTCATGGATTGGTAGAATCAACATCATTAAAATGTCCATACTACCCAAAGCAATCTACAGATTCAATGCACTCCCCATCAAAATACCAACAGCATATTTCACAGACCTAGAAAGAACTCTCTAAAAATTCATCTGGAATAAAAAAAGACCCCGAATAGCCGCAGCAATCCTTAGAAAGAAGAATAAAGTAGGAGGGATCTCAATACCAGATTTCAAGCTGTATTACAAAGCCACTGTTCTCAAAACTGCCTGGTACTGGCACAAGAACAGACATATAGATCAATGGAACAGAATAGAGAATCCAGATATCGACCCAAACCACTACGCTCAATTAATATTTGACAAAGGAGGCATGAACATACAATGGAATCAAGACAGTCTCTTCAATAAATGGTGTTGGGAAAATTGGACACACACATGCAAAAAAATGAAACTAGATCACCAACTTACACCATACACAAAAATAAACTCAAAATGGATACAGGACTTAAACATAAGACGGGAAACCATAAAAATACTAGAGGAATCCACAGGCAACAAAATCTCAGACATATGCCAAAAGAACTTTTTCACTGACACTGCCCCTAGGGCAATGGAAGCTAAAGAGAAAATTAACAAATGGGACTACATCAAAATAAAAAGCTTTTTTACAGCAAAAGAAACCATCAACAAAACAACAAGAAAGCCCACTGCATGGGAGAACATATTTGCAAATGCTAGCACTGATAAAGGTTTAATCTCCAACATCTACAGGCAGCTTATGCAACTTAATAAAAGGAAGATAAATGATCCAATAAAAAAATGGGCAACGGACCTAAACAGAATATTTTCAAAAGAAGACAGAAGGAAGGCCAAGAGACACATGAAAACATGCTCAAAGTCACTTATTATCCGAGAGATGCAAATCAAAACAACAATGAGGTACCATCTCACACCTGTCAGAATGGCTATCATCAACAAATCAACAAACGACAAGTGTTGGCGAGGATGCGGAGAAAAAGGAACCCTCGTGCACTGCTGGTGGGAATGCAGACTGGTGCAGCCACTGTGGAGAACAGTATGGAGTTTCCTCAAAAAAACTGAAAATGGAACTCCCATTTGACCCAGTAATCCCACTCCTGGGAATATATCCAAAGAAACTAGAAACACAAATCAGAAAAGATATATGCACCCCCATATTCATAGCAGCACAATTTACAATAGCTAAGATTTGGAAACAGCCTAGGTGCCCGTCAGCAGATGACTGGATCAGAAAACTGTGGTACATCTACACAATGGAATACTATGCTGCCATAAAAAAGAAGGAATTCTCATCATTTGCAGCAACCTGGATGGAATTGGAGAATATTCAACTAAGTGAAATAAGCCAGTCAATGAAAGAAAAATACCACATGATCTCACTCATTTATGGATAATAAAGAACATTATAAACTGATGAACAAAAAGATAGTTACAGAGACATTAAAGCAACAAATAGACTTTCAAATTACAGGGGGAAAGTTAGGGAGAGGGGGGGTAGATAAGAAATCAAACGAAGGACTTGTATGCATGCATATAAGCATAAACAATGGACGCAAAACTCTGGGGGGTGAGGGCATGTGTGGGGGTGGGGTGGGGGGGGTAATGGTAAGATATGTACACATATAATACCTCAATAAAAAAAAAGAAGGAAAAAAAAATATCTAAGAAAGTGCTTCAAACACTAGGAATACGTGAATAAAGGGCCTTAATATCTGTAACACATTGTTTCCTGACAAGGAAATCGTGTTCAACGAACATAGAACCGAGTTGTACTGGTTACATTTATTATTCCGGGACAATGAGTTGGCGATTTTGAAAGAAGCCTGGTTTGGCCATTAAACCGGATGTGATGACGTCACCAAGGTGGAGGGGCCACGTGGGCAGGCTTAATTGATCCCAGGTGATAATGATTTGGCCAGGGGACCAGCTGGGAGTGATGACGTCATCGAGATTAGTTCTGGTATTAGGGTTAGAGAATTGGGGCTCTGTTCATGGTTAGGGTTAGGATAAGGTTTTGGGCTAGGTAGCGTTCAGGCTCAGGTGTGGGCTAGGTTTAGGGTTTGGGTTAGAGGGTTAGGGACAGGCTTACGGTCACAGTGTAGTAATGTTGGCTATTCACAATGAATGAGCTTCAATCACTGGACAATTTGGTGTGTAGCACTCAGAACTTACGACTCCAGACTAGGGAAATATTTAGAAATGTGCTTCACACAATACGAATACATATTCCAATAGACTGAATATCTGAACAGCACAATTTTGACAGTGGGAAATCTTGTTCAAACAGCTGAGAACCGAGTGTGACACTATTTACATTTATTTTTCCCGTCAAAAAGAGTTGGCGTTTTCAGAAAAAGGTTTTGGTGAAACACTGAAAAACTCATTTTCCTAGAGCTATCGAACAGTATGAAAGTATTGAGAACACTATGACATAAAAATGTTGGTTAGGCTAGGGTTCCAAGTAATGTTTTACTGTGCCTTTAAAAAGCCAGTATGAAACCCGTGTTAAAATGAAAAGTCTCATTGCTCAAAACAACAGACCAGGGGAATGGCAGAGTGTCTCTAGAACTCCTGCAATACGTTTCAGAACCCGAACATCTCTACTGAATTTTGAAATACTGAGAATTTGTATCCAAAGCGCTGTGAAAGGTAGGATAGACTGTCAAGTGCTAATAATGTTGAAAGTGCTGGTATATTTGTAAAAAAGGTTGTTTTACCAAATTAGAATTCACAATGAAAAAGCTTGAGACACTGGAAGAGAGAGACTCCAACTCGGGAAATTCACAATGATAACCTAGGTTAATATCTAAGAAACTGCTTCAAACACTCGGAATACGTGAATAAAGGGCCTTAATATATGTAACACATTGTTTCCTGACAAGGAAATCGTGTTCAAAGAACATAGAACCGAGTTGGATACTGGTTACATTTATTATTCTGGGACAATGAGTTGGCTATTTTGAAAGAAGCCTGGTTAGGCCATTAAACCTGATGTGGTGACGTCACCAAGGGGGAGGGGCCACGTGGGCAGGCTTAATTGATCCCAGGTGATAATGATTTGGCCAGGGGACCAGCTGGGAGTGATGACGTCATCCAGATTAGTTCTGATATTAGGGTTAGAGAATTGGGGCTCTGTTCAAGGTTAGGGTTAGGATAAGGTTTTGGGCTAGGTAGCGTTCAGGCTCAGGTGTGGGCTAGGTTTAGGGTTTGGGTTAGAGTGATAGGGACAGGGTTACGGTCACAGTGTAGTAATGTTGGCTATTCACAATGAATGAACTTCAAACACTCGACAATTTGGTGTGTAGCACTCAGAACTTACGACTCCAGACTAGGGAAATATTTAGAAATGTGCTTCACACAATAGGAATACATATTCCAATAGACTGAATATCTGAACAGCACAATTTTATCACTGGGAAATCTTGTTCAAACAGCTGAGAAGCGAGTGTGACACTGTTTACATTTATTTTTCCCGTCAAAAGGAGTTGGCGTTTTCGGGAAAAGGTTTTGGTGAAACACTGAAAAACTCATTTTCCTAGAGCTATCGAACAGTATGAAAGTATTGAGAACACTATGAAATAAAAATGTTAGTTAGGCTAGGGTTCCAAGTAATGTTTTACTGTGCCTTTAAAAAACCGGTATGACACCCGTGTTAAAATGAAAAGTCTCATTGCTCAAAACAACAGACCAGGGGAATGGCAGAGTGTCTCTAGAACTCCTGGAATACGTTTCAGAACCCGAACATCTCTACTGAATTTTAAAATACTGAGAATTTGTATCCAAAGCGCTGTGAAAGGTAGGATAGACTGTCAAGTGGTAATAATGTTGAAAGTGCTGGTATATTTGTAAAAAAGGTTGTTTTACCAAATTAGAATACACAATGAAAAAGCTTGAGACACTGGAAGAGAGAGTCTCCAACTCGGGAAATTCACAATGATAACCTAGGTTAATATCTAAGAAAGTGCTTCAAACACTAGGAATACGTGAATAAAGGGCCTTAATATCTGTAACACATTGTTTCCTGACAAGGAAATCGTGTTCAAAGAACATAGAACCGAGTTGGATACTGGTTACATTTATTATTCCGGGACAATGAGTTGACGATTTTGAAAGAAGCCTGGTTAGGCCATTAAACCGGATGTGATGACGTCACCAAGGGGGAGGGGCCACGTGGGCAGGCTTAATTGATCCCAGGTGATAATGATTTGGCCAGGGGACCAGCTGGGAGTGATGACGTCATCGAGATTAGTTCTGGTATTAGGGTTAGAGAATTGGGGCTCTGTTCATGGTTAGGGTTAGGATAAGGTTTTGGGCTAGGTAGCTTTCAGGCACAGGTGTGGGCAAAGGTTTAGGGTTTGGGTTAGAGGGTTAGGGACAGGGTTACGGTCACAGTTTAGTAATGTTGGCTATTCACAATGAATGAGCTTCAATCACTGGACAATTTGGTGTGTAGCACTCAGAACTTACGACTCCAGACTAGGGAAATATTTAGAAATGTGCTTCACACAATAGGAATACATATTCCAATAGACTGAATATCTGAACAGCACAATTTTGTCACTGGGAAATCTTGTTCAAACAGCTGAGAAGCGAGTGTGACACTGTTTACATTTATTTTTCCCGTCAAAAGGAGTTGGCGTTTTCGGGAAAAGGTTTTGTTGAAAAACTCATTTTCCAGAGCTATCGAACAGTATGAAAGTATTGAGAACACTATGAAATAAAAATGTTAGTTAGGCTAGGGTTCCAAGTAATGTTTTACTGTGCCTTTAAAAAGCCGGTATGACACCCGTGTTAAAATGAAAAGTCTCATTGCTCAAAACAACAGACCAGGGGAATGGCAGTGTGTCTCTAGAACTCCTGGAATACGTTTCAGAACCCGAACATCTCTACTGAATTTTAAAATACTGAGAATTTGTATCCAAAGCGCTGTGAAAGGTAGGATAGACTGTCTAGTGGTAATAATGTTGAAAGTGCTGGTATATTTGTGAAAAAGGTTGTTTTACCAAATTAGAATTCACAATGAAAAAGCTTGAGACACTGGAAGAGAGAGTATCCAACTCGGGAAATTCACAATGATAACCTAGGTTAATATCTAAGAAAGTGCTTCAAACACTCGGAATACGTGAATAAAGGGCCTTAATATCTGTAACACATTGTTTCCTGACAAGGAAATCGTGTTCAAAGAACATAGAACCGAGTTGGATACTGGTTACATTTATTATTCCGGGACAATGAGTTGGCGATTTTGAAAGAAGCCTGGTTAGGCCATTAAACCGGATGTGATGACGTCACCAAGGGGGAGGGGCCACGTGGGCAGGCTTAATTGATCCCAGGTGATAATGATTTGGCCAGGGGACCAGCTGGGAGTGATGACGTCATCGAGATTAGTTCTGGTATTAGGGTTAGAGAATTGGGGCTCTGTTCATGGTTAGGGTTAGGATAAGGTTTTGGGCTAGGTAGCTTTCAGGCACAGGTGTGGGCTAGGTTTAGGGTTTGGGTTAGAGGGTTAGGGACAGGGTTACGGTCACAGTGTAGTAATGTTGGCTATTCACAATGAATGAGCTTCAAACACTCGACAATTTGGTGTGTAGCACTCAGAACTTACGACTCCAGACTAGGGAAATATTTAGAAATGTGATTCACACAATAGGAATACATATTCCAATAGACTGAATATCTGAACAGCACAATTTTGTCACTGGGAAATCTTGTTCAAACAGCTGAGAAGCGAGTGTGACACTGTTTACATTTATTTTTCCCGTCAAAAGGAGTTGGCGTTTTCGGGAAAAGGTTTTGGTGAAACACTGAAAAACTCATGTTCCTAGAGCTATCGAACAGTATGAAAGTATTGAGACCACTATGAAATAAAAATGTTAGTTAGGCTAGGGTTCCAAGTAATGTTTTACTGTGCCTTTAAAAAGCCGATATGACACCCGTGTTAAAATGAAAAGTCTCATTGCTCAAAACAACAGACCAGGGGAATGGCAGATTGTCTCTAGAACTCCTGGAATACGTTTCAGATCCCGAACATCTCTACTGAATTTTAAAATACTGAGAATTTGTATCCAAAGCGCTGTGAAATGTAGGATAGACTGTCAAGTGGTAATAATGTTGAAAGTGCTGGTATATTTGTAAAAAAGGTTGTTTTACCAAATTAGAATTCACAATGAAAAGGCTTGAGACACTGGAAGATAGAGACTCCAACTCGGGAAATTCACAATGATCACCTAGGTTAATATCTAAGAAAGTGCTTCAAACGCTAGGAATACGTGAATAAAGGGCCTTAATATCTGTAACACATTGTTTCCTGACAAGGAAATCGTGTTCAAAGAACATAGAACCGAGTTGGATACTGGTTACATTTATTATTCTGGGACAATGAGTTGACGATTTTGAAAGAAGCCTGGTTAGGCCATTAAACCGGATGTGATGACGTCACCAAGTGGGAGGGGCCACGTGGGCAGGCTTAATTGATCCCAGGTGATAATGATTTGGCCAGGGGACCAGCTGGGAGTGATGACGTCATCGAGATTAGTTCTGGTATTAGGGTTAGAGAATTGGGGCTCTGTTCATGGTTAGGGTTAGGATAAGGTTTTGGGCTAGGTAGCTTTCAGGCACAGGTGTGGGCTAGGTTTAGGGTTTGGGTTAGAGGGTTAGGGACAGGGTTATGGTCACAGTTTAGTAATGTTGGCTATTCACAATGAATGAGCTTCAATCACTGGACAATTTGGTGTGTAGCACTCAGAACTTACGACTCCAGACTAGGGAAATATTTAGAAATGTGCTTCACACAATAGGAATACATATTCCAATAGACTGAATATCTGAACAGCACAATTTTGTCACTGGGAAATCTTGTTCAAACAGCTGAGAAGCGAGTGTGACACTGTTTACATTTATTTTTCCCGTCTAAAGGAGTTGGCGTTTTCGGGAAAAGGTTTTGGTGAAAAACTCATTTTCCTAGAGCTATCGAACAGTATGAAAGTATTGAGAACACTATGAAATAAAAATGTTAGTTAGGCTAGGGTTCCAAGTAATGTTTTACTGTGCCTTTAAAAAGCCGGTATGACACCCGTGTTAAAATGAAAAGTCTCATTGCTCAAAACAACAGACCAGGGGAATGGCAGTGTGTCTCTAGAACTCCTGGAATACGTTTCAGAACCCGAACATCTCTACTGAATTTTAAAATACTGAGAATTTGTATCCAAAGCGCTGTGAAAGGTAGGATAGACTGTCAAGTGGTAATAATGTTGAAAGTGCTGGTATATTTGTGAAAAAGGTTGTTTTACCAAATTAGAATTCACAATGAAAAAGCTTGAGACACTGGAAGAGAGAGTCTCCAACTCGGGAAATTCACAATGATAACCTAGGTTAATATCTAAGAAAGTGCTTCAAACACTCGGAATACGTGAATAAAGGGCCTTAATATCTGTAACACATTGTTTCCTGACAAGGAAATCGTGTTCAAAGAACATAGAACCGAGTTGGATACTGGTTACATTTATTATTCCGGGACAATGAGTTGGCGATTTTGAAAGAAGCCTGGTTAGGCTATTAAACTGGATGTGATGACGTCACCAAGGGGGAGGGGCCACGTGGGCAGGCTTAATTGATCCCAGGTGATAATGATTTGGCCAGGGGACCAGCTGGGAGTGATGACGTCATCGAGATTAGTTCTGGTATTAGGGTTAGAGAATTGGGGCTCTGTTCATGGTTAGGGTTAGGATAAGGTTTTGGGCTAGGTAGCGTTCAGGCTCAGGTGTGGGCTAGGTTTAGGGTTTGGGTTAGAGGGTTAGGGACAGGGTTACGGTCACAGTTTAGTAATGTTGGCTATTCACAATGAATGAGCTTCAATCACTGGACAATTTGGTGTGTAGCACTCAGAACTTACGACTCCAGACTAGGGAAATATTTAGAAATGTGATTCACACAATAGGAATACATATTCCAATAGACTGAATATCTGAACAGCACAATTTTGTCACTGGGAAATCTTGTTCAAACAGCTGAGAAGCGAGTGTGACACTGTTTACATTTATTTTTCCCGTCAAAAAGAGTTGGCGTTTTCGGGAAAAGGATTTGGTGAAACACTGAAAAACTCATTTTCCTAGAGCTATCGAACAGTATGAAAGTATTGAGAACAGTATGAAATAAAAATGTTAGTTAGGCTAGGGTTCCAAGTAATGTTTTACTGTGCCTTTAAAAAGCCGGTATGACACCCGTGTTAAAATGAAAAGTCTCATTGCTCAAAACAACAGACCAGGGGAATGGCAGAGTGTCTCTAGAACTCCTGGAATACGTTTCAGAACCCGAACATCTCTACTGAATTTTAAAATACTGAGAATTTGTATCCAAAGCGCTGTGAAAGGTAGGATAGACTGTCAAGTGGTAATAATGTTGAAAGTGCTGGTATATTTGTAAAAAAGGTTGTTTTACCAAATTAGATTTCACAATGAAAAAGCTTGAGACACTGGAAGAGAGAGACTCCAACTCGGGAAATTCACAATGATAACCTAGGTTAATATCTAAGAAAGTGCTTCAAACACTAGGAATACGTGAATAAAGGGCCTTAATATCTGTAACACATTGTTTCCTGACAAGGAAATCGTGTTCAAAGAACATAGAACCGAGTTGGATACTGGTTACATTTATTATTCCGGGACAATGAGTTGGCGATTTTGAAAGAAGCCTGGTTAGGCCATTAAACCGGATGTGATGACGTCACCAAGGGGGAGGGGCCACGTGGGCAGGCTTAATTGATCCCAGGTGATAAGGATTTGTCCAGGGGACCAGCTGGGAGTGATGACATCATTGAGATTAGTTCTGGTATTAGGGTTAGAGAATTGGGGCTCTGTTCATGGTTAGGGTTAGGATAAGGTTTTGGGCTAGGTAGCGTTCAGGCTCAGGTGTGGGCTAGGTTTAGGGTTTGGGTTAGAGGGTTAGGGACAGGGTTACGGTCACAGTGTAGTAATGTTGGCTATTCACAATGAATGAACTTCAAACACTCGACAATTTGGTGTGTAGCACTCAGAACTTACGACTCCAGACTAGGGAAATATTTAGAAATGTGCTTCACACAATAGGAATACATATTCCAATAGACTGAATATCTGAACAGCACAATTTTATCACTGGGAAATCTTGTTCAAACAGCTGAGAAGCGAGTGTGACACTTTTTACATTTATTTTTCCCGTCAAAAGGAGTTGGCGTTTTCGGGAAAAGGTTTTGGTGAAACACTGAAAAACTCATTTTCCTAGAGCTATCGAACAGTATGAAAGTATTGAGAACACTATGAAATAAAAATGTTAGTTAGGCTAGGGTTCCAAGTAATGTTTTACTGTGCCTTTAAAAAACCGGTATGACACCCGTGTGAAAATGAAAAGTCTCATTGCTCAAAACAACAGACCAGGGGAATGGCAGAGTGTCTCTAGAACTCCTGGAATACGTTTCAGAACCCGAACATCTCTACTGAATTTTAAAATACTGAGAATTTGTATCCAAAGCGCTGTGAAAGGTAGGATAGACTGTCAAGTGGTAATAATGTTGAAAGTGCTGGTATATTTGTAAAAAAGGTTGTTTTACCAAATTAGAATACACAATGAAAAAGCTTGAGACACTGGAAGAGAGAGTCTCCAACTCGGGAAATTCACAATGATAACCTAGGTTAATATCTAAGAAAGTGCTTCAAACACTAGGAATACGTGAATAAAGGGCCTTAATATCTGTAACACATTGTTTCCTGACAAGGAAATCGTGTTCAAAGAACATAGAACCTAGTTGGATACTGGTTACATTTATTATTCTGGGACAATGAGTTGACGATTTTGAAAGAAGCCTGGTTAGGCCATTAAACCGGATGTGATGACGTCACCAAGTGGGAGGGGCCACGTGGGCAGGCTTAATTGATCCCAGGTGATAATGATTTGGCCAGGGGACCAGCTGGGAGTGATGACGTCATCGAGATTAGTTCTGGTATTAGGGTTAGAGAATTGGGGCTCTGTTCATGGTTAGGGTTAGGATAAGGTTTTGGGCTAGGTAGCTTTCAGGCACAGGTGTGGGCTAGGTTTAGGGTTTGGGTTAGAGGGTTAGGGACAGGGTTACGGTCACAGTGTAGTAATGTTGGCTATTCACAATGAATGAGCTTCAATCACTGGACAATTTGGTGTGTAGCACTCAGAACTTACGACTCCAGACTAGGGAAATATTTAGAAATGTGCTTCACACAATAGGAATACATATTCCAATAGACTGAATATCTGAACAGCACAATTTTGTCACTGGGAAATCTTGTTCAAACAGCTGAGAAGCGAGTGTGACACTGTTTACATTTATTTTTCCCGTCAAAAGGAGTTGGCGTTTTCGGGAAAAGGTTTTGGTGAAAAACTCATTTTCCTAGAGCTATCGAACAGTATGAAAGTATTGAGAACACTATGAAATAAAAATGTTAGTTAGGCTAGGGTTCCAAGTAATGTTTTACTGTGCCTTTAAAAAGCCGGTATGACACCCGTGTTAAAATGAAAAGTCTCATTGCTCAAAACAACAGACCAGGGGAATGGCAGTGTGTCTCTAGAACTCCTGGAATACGTTTCAGAACCCGAACATCTCTACTGAATTTTAAAATACTGAGAATTTGTATCCAAAGCGCTGTGAAAGGTAGGATAGACTGTCAAGTGGTAATAATGTTGAAAGTGCTGGTATATTTGTGAAAAAGGTTGTTTTACCAAATTAGAATTCACAATGAAAAAGCTTGAGACACTGGAAGAGAGAGTCTCCAACTCGGGAAATTCACAATGATAACCTAGGTTAATATCTAAGAAAGTGCTTCAAACACTCGGAATACGTGAATAAAGGGCCTTAATATCTGTAACACATTGTTTCCTGACAAGGAAATCGTGTTCAAAGAACATAGAACCGAGTTGGATACTGGTTACATTTATTATTCCGGGACAATGAGTTGGCGATTTTGAAAGAAGCCTGGTTAGGCCATTAAACCGGATGTGATGACGTCACCAAGGGGGAGGGGCCACGTGGGCAGGCTTAATTGATCTCAGGTGATAATGATTTGGCCAGGGGACCAGCTGGGAGTGATGACGTCATCGAGATTAGTTCTGGTATTAGGGTTAGAGAATTGGGGCTCTGTTCATGGTTAGGGTTAGGATAAGGTTTTGGGCTAGGTAGCTTTCAGGCACAGGTGTGGGCTAGGTTTAGGGTTTGGGTTAGAGGGTTAGGGACAGGGTTACGGTCACAGTGTAGTAATGTTGGCTATTCACAATGAATGAGCTTCAAACACTCGACAATTTGGTGTGTAGCACTCAGAACTTACGACTCCAGACTAGGGAAATATTTAGAAATGTGATTCACACAATAGGAATACATATTCCAATAGACTGAATATCTGAACAGCACAATTTTGTCACTGGGAAATCTTGTTCAAACAGCTGAGAAGCGAGTGTGACACTGTTTACATTTATTTTTCCCGTCAAAAGGAGTTGGCGTTTTCGGGAAAAGGTTTTGGTGAAACACTGAAAAACTCATGTTCCTAGAGCTATCGAACAGTATGAAAGTATTGAGACCACTATGAAATAAAAATGTTAGTTAGGCTAGGGTTCCAAGTAATGTTTTACTGTGCCTTTAAAAAGCCGATATGACACCCGTGTTAAAATGAAAAGTCTCATTGCTCAAAACAACAGACCAGGGGAATGGCAGATTGTCTCTAGAACTCCTGGAATACGTTTCAGATCCCGAACATCTCTACTGAATTTTAAAATACTGAGAATTTGTATCCAAAGCGCTGTGAAAGGTAGGATAGACTGTCAAGTGGTAATAATGTTGAAAGTGCTGGTATATTTGTAAAAAAGGTTGTTTTACCAAATTAGAATTCACAATGAAAAGGCTTGAGACACTGGAAGATAGAGACTCCAACTCGGGAAATTCACAATGATCACCTAGGTTAATATCTAAGAAAGTGCTTCAAACGCTAGGAATACGTGAATAAAGGGCCTTAATATCTGTAACACATTCTTTCCTGACAAGGAAATCATGTTCAAAGAACATAGAACCGAGTTGGATACTGGTTCCATTTATTATTCCGGGAAAATGAGTTGGCGATTTTGATAGAAGCCTGGTTAGGCCATTAAACCGGATGTGATGACGTCACAAAGGGGGAGGGGCCACGTGGGAAGGCTTAATTGATCCCAGGTGATAATGATTTGGCCAGGGGACCAGCTGGGAGTGATGACGTCATCCAGATTAGTTCTGGTATTAGGGTTAGAGAATTGGGGCTCTGTTCATGGTTAGGGTTAGGATAAGGTTTTGGGCTAGGTAGCTTTCAGGCACAGGTGTGGGCTAGGTTTAGGGTTTGGGTTAGAGGGTTAGGGACAGGGTTACGGTCACAGTTTAGTAATGTTGGCTATTCACAATGAATGAGCTTCAATCACTGGACAATTTGGTGTGTAGCACTCAGAACTTACGACTCCAGACTAGGGAAATATTTAGAAATGTGCTTCACACAATAGGAATACATATTCCAATAGACTGAATATCTGAACAGCACAATTTTGTCACTGGGAAATCTTGTTCAAACAGCTGAGAAGCGAGTGTGACACTGTTTACATTTATTTTTCCCGTCAAAAGGAGTTGGCGTTTTCGGGAAAAGGTTTTGGTGAAAAACTCATTTTCCTAGAGCTATCGAACAGTATGAAAGTATTGAGAACACTATGAAATAAAAATGTTAGTTAGGCTAGGGTTCCAAGTAATGTTTTACTGTGCCTTTAAAAAGCCGGTATGACACCCGTGTTAAAATGAAAAGTCTCATTGCTCAAAACAACAGACCAGGGGAATGGCAGTGTGTCTCTAGAACTCCTGGAATACGTTTCAGAACCCGAACATCTCTACTGAATTTTAAAATACTGAGAATTTGTATCCAAAGCGCTGTGAAAGGTAGGATAGACTGTCAAGTGGTAATAATGTTGAAAGTGCTGGTATATTTGTGAAAAAGGTTGTTTTACCAAATTAGAATTCACAATGAAAAAGCTTGAGACACTGGAAGAGAGAGTCTCCAACTCGGGAAATTCACAATGATAACCTAGGTTAATATCTAAGAAAGTGCTTCAAACACTCGGAATACGTGAATAAAGGGCCTTAATATCTGTAACACATTGTTTCCTGACAAGGAAATCGTGTTCAAAGAACATAGAACCGAGTTGGATACTGGTTACATTTATTATTCCGGGACAATGAGTTGGCGATTTTGAAAGAAGCCTGGTTAGGCTATTAAACTGGATGTGATGACGTCACCAAGGGGGAGGGGCCACGTGGGAAGGCTTAATTGATCCCAGGTGATAATGATTTGGCCAGGGGACCAGCTGGGAGTGATGACGTCATCGAGATTAGTTCTGGTATTAGGGTTAGAGAATTGGGGCTCTGTTCATGGTTAGGGTTAGGATAAGGTTTTGGGCTAGGTAGCTTTCAGGCACAGGTGTGGGCTAGGTTTAGGGTTTGGGTTAGAGGGTTAGGGACAGGGTTACGGTCACAGTGTAGTAATGTTGGCTATTCACAATGAATGAGCTTCAAACACTCGACAATTTGGTGTGTAGCACTCAGAACTTACGACTCCAGACTAGGGAAATATTTAGAAATGTGATTCACACAATAGGAATACATATTCCAATAGACTGAATATCTGAACAGCACAATTTTGTCACTGGGAAATCTTGTTCAAACAGCTGAGAAGCGAGTGTGACACTGTTTACATTTATTTTTCCCGTCAAAAGGAGTTGGCGTTTTCGGGAAAAGGTTTTGGTGAAACACTGAAAAACTCATGTTCCTAGAGCTATCGAACAGTATGAAAGTATTGAGACCACTATGAAATAAAAATGTTAGTTAGGCTAGGGTTCCAAGTAATGTTTTACTGTGCCTTTAAAAAGCCGATATGACACCCGTGTTAAAATGAAAAGTCTCATTGCTCAAAACAACAGACCAGGGGAATGGCAGATTGTCTCTAGAACTCCTGGAATACGTTTCAGATCCCGAACATCTCTACTGAATTTTAAAATACTGAGAATTTGTATCCAAAGCGCTGTGAAAGGTAGGATAGACTGTCAAGTGGTAATAATGTTGAAAGTGCTGGTATATTTGTAAAAAAGGTTGTTTTACCAAATTAGAATTCACAATGAAAAGGCTTGAGACACTGGAAGATAGAGACTCCAACTCGGGAAATTCACAATGATCACCTAGGTTAATATCTAAGAAAGTGCTTCAAACGCTAGGAATACGTGAATAAAGGGCCTTAATATCTGTAACACATTCTTTCCTGACAAGGAAATCATGTTCAAAGAACATAGAACCGAGTTGGATACTGGTTACATTTATTATTCCGGGAAAATGAGTTGGCGATTTTGATAGAAGCCTGGTTAGGCCATTAACCCGGATGTGATGACGTCACAAAGGGGGAGGGGCCACGTGGGAAGGCTTAATTGATCCCAGGTGATAATGATTTGGCCAGGGGACCAGCTGGGAGTGATGACGTCATCGAGATTAGTTCTGGTATTAGGGTTAGAGAATTGGGGCTCTGTTCATGGTTAGGGTTAGGATAAGGTTTTGGGCTAGGTAGCTTTCGGGCACAGGTGTGGGCTAGGTTTAGGGTTTGGGTTAGAGGGTTAGGGACAGGGTTACGGTCACAGTTTAGTAATGTTGGCTATTCACAATGAATGAGCTTCAATCACTGGACAATTTGGTGTGTAGCACTCAGAACTTACGACTCCAGACTAGGGAAATATTTAGAAATGTGCTTCACACAATAGGAATACATATTCCAATAGACTGAATATCTGAACAGCACAATTTTGTCACTGGGAAATCTTGTTCAAACAGCTGAGAAGCGAGTGTGACACTGTTTACATTTATTTTTCCCGTCAAAAGGAGTTGGCGTTTTCGGGAAAAGGTTTTGGTGAAAAACTCATTTTCCTAGAGCTATCGAACAGTATGAAAGTATTGAGAACACTATGAAATAAAAATGTTAGTTAGGCTAGGGTTCCAAGTAATGTTTTACTGTGCCTTTAAAAAGCCGGTATGACACCCGTGTTAAAATGAAAAGTCTCATTGCTCAAAACAACAGACCAGGGGAATGGCAGTGTGTCTCTAGAACTCCTGGAATACGTTTCAGAACCCGAACATCTCTACTGAATTTTAAAATACTGAGAATTTGTATCCAAAGCGCTGTGAAAGGTAGGATAGACTGTCAAGTGGTAATAATGTTGAAAGTGCTGGTATATTTGTGAAAAAGGTTGTTTTACCAAATTAGAATTCACAATGAAAAAGCTTGAGACACTGGAAGAGAGAGTCTCCAACTCGGGAAATTCACAATGATAACCTAGGTTAATATCTAAGAAAGTGCTTCAAACACTCGGAATACGTGAATAAAGGGCCTTAATATCTGTAACACATTGTTTCCTGACAAGGAAATCGTGTTCAAAGAACATAGAACCGAGTTGGATACTGGTTACATTTATTATTCCGGGACAATGAGTTGGCGATTTTGAAAGAAGCCTGGTTAGGCTATTAAACTGGATGTGATGACGTCACCAAGGGGGAGGGGCCACGTGGGAAGGCTTAATTGATCCCAGGTGATAATGATTTGGCCAGGGGACCAGCTGGGAGTGATGACGTCATCGAGATTAGTTCTGGTATTAGGGTTAGAGAATTGGGGCTCTGTTCATGGTTAGGGTTAGGATAAGGTTTTGGGCTAGGTAGCTTTCAGGCACAGGTGTGGGCTAGGTTTAGGGTTTGGGTTAGAGGGTTAGGGACAGGGTTACGGTCACAGTGTAGTAATGTTGGCTATTCACAATGAATGAGCTTCAAACACTCGACAATTTGGTGTGTAGCACTCAGAACTTACGACTCCAGACTAGGGAAATATTTAGAAATGTGATTCACACAATAGGAATACATATTCCAATAGACTGAATATCTGAACAGCACAATTTTGTCACTGGGAAATCTTGTTCAAACAGCTGAGAAGCGAGTGTGACACTGTTTACATTTATTTTTCCCGTCAAAAGGAGTTGGCGTTTTCGGGAAAAGGTTTTGGTGAAACACTGAAAAACTCATGTTCCTAGAGCTATCGAACAGTATGAAAGTATTGAGACCACTATGAAATAAAAATGTTAGTTAGGCTAGGGTTCCAAGTAATGTTTTACTGTGCCTTTAAAAAGCCGATATGACACCCGTGTTAAAATGAAAAGTCTCATTGCTCAAAACAACAGACCAGGGGAATGGCAGATTGTCTCTAGAACTCCTGGAATACGTTTCAGATCCCGAACATCTCTACTGAATTTTAAAATACTGAGAATTTGTATCCAAAGCGCTGTGAAAGGTAGGATAGACTGTCAAGTGGTAATAATGTTGAAAGTGCTGGTATATTTGTAAAAAAGGTTGTTTTACCAAATTAGAATTCACAATGAAAAGGCTTGAGACACTGGAAGATAGAGACTCCAACTCGGGAAATTCACAATGATCACCTAGGTTAATATCTAAGAAAGTGCTTCAAACGCTAGGAATACGTGAATAAAGGGCCTTAATATCTGTAACACATTCTTTCCTGACAAGGAAATCATGTTCAAAGAACATAGAACCGAGTTGGATACTGGTTCCATTTATTATTCCGGGAAAATGAGTTGGCGATTTTGATAGAAGCCTGGTTAGGCCATTAAACCGGATGTGATGACGTCACAAAGGGGGAGGGGCCACGTGGGAAGGCTTAATTGATCCCAGGTGATAATGATTTGGCCAGGGGACCAGCTGGGAGTGATGACGTCATCCAGATTAGTTCTGGTATTAGGGTTAGAGAATTGGGGCTCTGTTCATGGTTAGGGTTAGGATAAGGTTTTGGGCTAGGTAGCTTTCGGGCACAGGTGTGGGCTAGGTTTAGGGTTTGGGTTAGAGGGTTAGGGACAGGGTTACGGTCACAGTTTAGTAATGTTGGCTATTCACAATGAATGAGCTTCAATCACTGGACAATTTGGTGTGTAGCACTCAGAACTTACGACTCCAGACTAGGGAAATATTTAGAAATGTGCTTCACACAATAGGAATACATATTCCAATAGACTGAATATCTGAACAGCACAATTTTGTCACTGGGAAATCTTGTTCAAACAGCTGAGAAGCGAGTGTGACACTGTTTACATTTATTTTTCCCGTCAAAAGGAGTTGGCGTTTTCGGGAAAAGGTTTTGGTGAAAAACTCATTTTCCTAGAGCTATCGAACAGTATGAAAGTATTGAGAACACTATGAAATAAAAATGTTAGTTAGGCTAGGGTTCCAAGTAATGTTTTACTGTGCCTTTAAAAAGCCGGTATGACACCCGTGTTAAAATGAAAAGTCTCATTGCTCAAAACAACAGACCAGGGGAATGGCAGTGTGTCTCTAGAACTCCTGGAATACGTTTCAGAACCCGAACATCTCTACTGAATTTTAAAATACTGAGAATTTGTATCCAAAGCGCTGTGAAAGGTAGGATAGACTGTCAAGTGGTAATAATGTTGAAAGTGCTGGTATATTTGTGAAAAAGGTTGTTTTACCAAATTAGAATTCACAATGAAAAAGCTTGAGACACTGGAAGAGAGAGTCTCCAACTCGGGAAATTCACAATGATAACCTAGGTTAATATCTAAGAAAGTGCTTCAAACACTCGGAATACGTGAATAAAGGGCCTTAATATCTGTAACACATTGTTTCCTGACAAGGAAATCGTGTTCAAAGAACATAGAACCGAGTTGGATACTGGTTACATTTATTATTCCGGGACAATGAGTTGGCGATTTTGAAAGAAGCCTGGTTAGGCTATTAAACTGGATGTGATGACGTCACCAAGGGGGAGGGGCCACGTGGGAAGGCTTAATTGATCCCAGGTGATAATGATTTGGCCAGGGGACCAGCTGGGAGTGATGACGTCATCGAGATTAGTTCTGGTATTAGGGTTAGAGAATTGGGGCTCTGTTCATGGTTAGGGTTAGGATAAGGTTTTGGGCTAGGTAGCTTTCAGGCACAGGTGTGGGCTAGGTTTAGGGTTTGGGTTAGAGGGTTAGGGACAGGGTTACGGTCACAGTGTAGTAATGTTGGCTATTCACAATGAATGAGCTTCAAACACTCGACAATTTGGTGTGTAGCACTCAGAACTTACGACTCCAGACTAGGGAAATATTTAGAAATGTGATTCACACAATAGGAATACATATTCCAATAGACTGAATATCTGAACAGCACAATTTTGTCACTGGGAAATCTTGTTCAAACAGCTGAGAAGCGAGTGTGACACTGTTTACATTTATTTTTCCCGTCAAAAGGAGTTGGCGTTTTCGGGAAAAGGTTTTGGTGAAACACTGAAAAACTCATGTTCCTAGAGCTATCGAACAGTATGAAAGTATTGAGACCACTATGAAATAAAAATGTTAGTTAGGCTAGGGTTCCAAGTAATGTTTTACTGTGCCTTTAAAAAGCCGATATGACACCCGTGTTAAAATGAAAAGTCTCATTGCTCAAAACAACAGACCAGGGGAATGGCAGATTGTCTCTAGAACTCCTGGAATACGTTTCAGATCCCGAACATCTCTACTGAATTTTAAAATACTGAGAATTTGTATCCAAAGCGCTGTGAAAGGTAGGATAGACTGTCAAGTGGTAATAATGTTGAAAGTGCTGGTATATTTGTAAAAAAGGTTGTTTTACCAAATTAGAATTCACAATGAAAAGGCTTGAGACACTGGAAGATAGAGACTCCAACTCGGGAAATTCACAATGATCACCTAGGTTAATATCTAAGAAAGTGCTTCAAACGCTAGGAATACGTGAATAAAGGGCCTTAATATCTGTAACACATTCTTTCCTGACAAGGAAATCATGTTCAAAGAACATAGAACCGAGTTGGATACTGGTTACATTTATTATTCCGGGAAAATGAGTTGGCGATTTTGATAGAAGCCTGGTTAGGCCATTAACCCGGATGTGATGACGTCACAAAGGGGGAGGGGCCACGTGGGAAGGCTTAATTGATCCCAGGTGATAATGATTTGGCCAGGGGACCAGCTGGGAGTGATGACGTCATCGAGATTAGTTCTGGTATTAGGGTTAGAGAATTGGGGCTCTGTTCATGGTTAGGGTTAGGATAAGGTTTTGGGCTAGGTAGCTTTCGGGCACAGGTGTGGGCTAGGTTTAGGGTTTGGGTTAGAGGGTTAGGGACAGGGTTACGGTCACAGTTTAGTAATGTTGGCTATTCACAATGAATGAGCTTCAATCACTGGACAATTTGGTGTGTAGCACTCAGAACTTACGACTCCAGACTAGGGAAATATTTAGAAATGTGCTTCACACAATAGGAATACATATTCCAATAGACTGAATATCTGAACAGCACAATTTTGTCACTGGGAAATCTTGTTCAAACAGCTGAGAAGCGAGTGTGACACTGTTTACATTTATTTTTCCCGTCAAAAGGAGTTGGCGTTTTCGGGAAAAGGTTTTGGTGAAAAACTCATTTTCCTAGAGCTATCGAACAGTATGAAAGTATTGAGAACACTATGAAATAAAAATGTTAGTTAGGCTAGGGTTCCAAGTAATGTTTTACTGTGCCTTTAAAAAGCCGGTATGACACCCGTGTTAAAATGAAAAGTCTCATTGCTCAAAACAACAGACCAGGGGAATGGCAGTGTGTCTCTAGAACTCCTGGAATACGTTTCAGAACCCGAACATCTCTACTGAATTTTAAAATACTGAGAATTTGTATCCAAAGCGCTGTGAAAGGTAGGATAGACTGTCAAGTGGTAATAATGTTGAAAGTGCTGGTATATTTGTGAAAAAGGTTGTTTTACCAAATTAGAATTCACAATGAAAAAGCTTGAGACACTGGAAGAGAGAGTCTCCAACTCGGGAAATTCACAATGATAACCTAGGTTAATATCTAAGAAAGTGCTTCAAACACTCGGAATACGTGAATAAAGGGCCTTAATATCTGTAACACATTGTTTCCTGACAAGGAAATCGTGTTCAAAGAACATAGAACCGAGTTGGATACTGGTTACATTTATTATTCCGGGACAATGAGTTGGCGATTTTGAAAGAAGCCTGGTTAGGCTATTAAACTGGATGTGATGACGTCACCAAGGGGGAGGGGCCACGTGGGAAGGCTTAATTGATCCCAGGTGATAATGATTTGGCCAGGGGACCAGCTGGGAGTGATGACGTCATCGAGATTAGTTCTGGTATTAGGGTTAGAGAATTGGGGCTCTGTTCATGGTTAGGGTTAGGATAAGGTTTTGGGCTAGGTAGCTTTCAGGCACAGGTGTGGGCTAGGTTTAGGGTTTGGGTTAGAGGGTTAGGGACAGGGTTACGGTCACAGTGTAGTAATGTTGGCTATTCACAATGAATGAGCTTCAAACACTCGACAATTTGGTGTGTAGCACTCAGAACTTACGACTCCAGACTAGGGAAATATTTAGAAATGTGATTCACACAATAGGAATACATATTCCAATAGACTGAATATCTGAACAGCACAATTTTGTCACTGGGAAATCTTGTTCAAACAGCTGAGAAGCGAGTGTGACACTGTTTACATTTATTTTTCCCGTCAAAAGGAGTTGGCGTTTTCGGGAAAAGGTTTTGGTGAAACACTGAAAAACTCATGTTCCTAGAGCTATCGAACAGTATGAAAGTATTGAGACCACTATGAAATAAAAATGTTAGTTAGGCTAGGGTTCCAAGTAATGTTTTACTGTGCCTTTAAAAAGCCGATATGACACCCGTGTTAAAATGAAAAGTCTCATTGCTCAAAACAACAGACCAGGGGAATGGCAGATTGTCTCTAGAACTCCTGGAATACGTTTCAGATCCCGAACATCTCTACTGAATTTTAAAATACTGAGAATTTGTATCCGAAGCGCTGTGAAAGGTAGGATAGACTGTCAAGTGGTAATAATGTTGAAAGTGCTGGTATATTTGTAAAAAAGGTTGTTTTACCAAATTAGAATTCACAATGAAAAGGCTTGAGACACTGGAAGATAGAGACTCCAACTCGGGAAATTCACAATGATCACCTAGGTTAATATCTAAGAAAGTGCTTCAAACGCTAGGAATACGTGAATAAAGGGCCTTAATATCTGTAACACATTCTTTCCTGACAAGGAAATCATGTTCAAAGAACATAGAACCGAGTTGGATACTGGTTACATTTATTATTCCGGGAAAATGAGTTGGCGATTTTGAAAGAAGCCTGGTTAGGCCATTAAACCGGATGTGATGACGTCACAAAGGGGGAGGGGCCACGTGGGAAGGCTTAATTGATCCCAGGTGATAATGATTTGGCCAGGGGACCAGCTGGGAGTGATGACGTCATCGAGTGTATAAAGTTGTTTCTACATGTGGTGAAGTCCCACAAGTAGAAAAGAAGTCCCATTATAGGAAACAGCTAGAAATCAGTAGTCATTCAGAGCAAATACTAATGAATATCACATAATAGAGAGAGGACAAGTGTAAAAGACATAAAAATGTATGTCTCTAGTCTAGAAAGGATGTTGTACACTGCAGAAATCCTTGAAATAGAGTTAGTTCACATGAAACCAGTGTTTCAAACCACCAGAATTCACTGAAAAGTAGTATTTAACTGTAAAACAGTTGTAAGACAAGTTTATATAGCTTCGGAAGTCCAGAGAAGAGTGCATAAAGTTGTTTCTACATGTGGTGAAGTCCCACAAGTAGAGCAGAAGGCCCATTATGGGAAACAGCTAGAAATCAGTAGTCATTCAGAGCAAATACTAATGAATATCACAGAATAGTGAGAGAACCAGTGTAAAAGACATCAAAATGTAAGTCTCTAGTCTAGAAAGGATGTTGTACACTGCAGAAATCCTTGAAATAGAGTTAGTTCACATGAAACCAGTGTTTGAAACCACTAGAATTCACTGAAAAGTAGTATTCAACTGTAAAACATTGAAAGACAAGTGTATATAGCTTCTCAAGTTCAGAGAAGAGTGTATAAAGTTATTTCTACATGTGGTGAAGTCCCACAAGGAGAAAAGAAGGCCCATTATAGGAAACAGCTAGAAATTTGTAGTCATTCAGAGCAAATACTAATGAATATCACAGAATAGTGAGAGAACAAGTGTAAAAGACAGCAAAATGTAATCTCTAGTCTAGAGATGATGTTGTACACTGCACAAATGCTTGAAATAGAGTTAGTTCACATGAAACCAGTGTTTCAAACCACCAGAATTCACTGAAAAGTAGTACTCAACTGTAAAACAGTTGAAAGACAAGTGTATATAGCTTCTCAAGTTCAGAGAAGAGTGTATAAAGTTGTTTCTACATGTGGTGAAGTCCCACAAGTAGAAAAGAAGGCCCATTATAGGAAACAGCTAGAAATCAGTAGTCATTCAGAGCAAATACTAATGAATATCACATAATAGAGAGAAAACAACTGTAAAAGACATCAAAATGTAAGTCTCTAGTCTAGAAAGGATGTTGTACACTGCAGAAATCCTTGAAATAGAGTTAGTTCACATGAAATCAGTGTTTCAAACAACCAGAATTCACTGAAAAGTAGTATTCAACTGTAAAACAGTTGTAAGACAAGTTTATATAGCTTCGCAAGTCCAGAGAAGAGTGTATAAAGTTGTTCCTTCATGTGGTGAAGTCCCACAAGTAGAGCAGAAGGCCCATTATTGGAAACAGCTAGAAATCAGTAGTAATTCAGAGGAAATACTAATGAATATCACATAAGAGAGAGAGAACAAGTGTAAAAGACATCAAAATGTAAGTTTCTAGTCAAGAAAGGATGTTATACACTGCAGAAATCCTTGAAATAGAGTTAGTTCACATGAAACCAGTGTTTTAAACCACCAGAATAAACTGAAAAGTAGTATTCAACTGTAAAACATTGAAAGACAAGTGTATATAGCTTCTCAAGTTCAGAGAAGAGTGTATAAAGTTATTTCTACATGTGGTGAAGTCCCACAAGGAGAAAAGAAGGCCCATTATAGGAAACAGCTAGAAATCTGTAGTCATTCAGAGCAAATACTAATGAATATCACAGAATAGTGAGAGAACAAGTGTAAAAGACAGCAAAATGTAAGTCTCTAGTCTAGAGATGATGTTGTACACTGCACAAATGCTTGAAATAGAGTTAGTTCACATGAAACCAGTGTTTGAAACCACCAGAATTCACTGAAAAGTAGTATTCAACTGTAAAACAGTTGAAAGACAAGTGTATATAGCTTCTCAAGTTCAGAGAAGAGTGTATAAAGTTGTTTCTACAAGTGGTGAAGTCCCACAAGTAGAAAAGAAGGCCCATTATAGGAAACAGCTAGAAATCTGTAGTCATTCAGAGCAAATACTAATGAATATCACAGAATAGTGAGAAAACAAGTGTAAAAGACATCAAAATGAAAGTGTCTTGTCTAGAAAGGATGTTGTACACTGCAGAAATCCTTGAAATAGAGTTAGTTCACATGAAACCAGTGTTTCAAACCACCAGAATTCACTGAAAAGTAGTACTCAACTGTAAAACAGTTGAAAGACAAGTGTATATAGCTTCTCAAGTTCAGAGAAGAGTGTATAAAGTTGTTTCTACATGTGGTGAAGTCCCACAAGTAGAAAAGAAGGCCCATTATAGGAAACAGCTAGAAATCAGTAGTCATTCAGAGCAAATACTAATGAATATCACATAATAGAGAGAGAACAACTGTAAAAGACATCAAAATGTAAGTCTCTAGTCTAGAAAGGATGTTGTACACTGCAGAAATCCTTGAAATAGAGTTAGTTCACATGAAATCAGTGTTTCAAACCACCAGAATTCACTGAAAAGTAGTATTCAACTGTAAAACAGTTGAAAGACAAGTGTATATAGCTTCGCAAGTCCAGATAAGAGTGTATAAAGTTGTTTCTACATTTGGTCAAGTCCCACAAGTAGAGCAGAAGGCCCATTAAAGGACAGAGCAAGAAAGCAGCAGTAATTCAGAGCAAATACAAATGAATATCAAAGACTTAAGATAGAACAAGTGGAAAAGACATCAAAATGTAAGTCTCTAGTCTAGAAAGGATGTTGTACACTGCAGAAATCCTTGAAATAGAGTTAGTTCACATAAAACCAGTGTTTCAAACCACCAGAATTCACTGAAAAATAGTATTCAACTATAAAACAGTTGAAAGACAAGTGTATATAGCTTCTCAAGTTCAGAAAGTGTGTATGAAGTTGTTTCTACATGTGGTGAAGTCCCAAAAGTAGACCAAAGGCCCATTATAAGACACTGCAAGAAAGCAGTAGTAATTCAGATCAAATCCTAATGAATATCAAAGAATACTGAGAGAACAAGTGTAAAAGACATCAGATTGTAAGTCTCTAGTCTAGAAAGGATGTTGTACACTGCAGAAATCCTGGAAATAGAATTAGTTCACATGAAACCAGTGTTTGAAACCACCAGAATTCACTGAAAACTAGTATTCAACTGTAAAACAGTTGAAAGACAAGTGTATATAGCTTCTCAAGTTCAGAGAAGAGTGTATAATGTTGTTTGTACTTGTGGAGAAGTCCCACAAGTAGAGCAGAAGGCCCATTATAGGACACAGCTAGAAATCAGTAGTAATTCAGAGCAAATACTAATGAATATCACAGAATAGTGAGAGAACAAGTGTAAAAGACAGCAAAATGTAAGTCTCTAGTCTAGAAAGGAAGTTATACACTACAGAAATCCTTGAAATAGAGTTAGTTCACATGAACCCAGTGTTTTAAACCACCAGAATAAACTGAAAAGTAGTATTCAACTGTAAAACATTGAAAGACAAATGTATATAGCTTCGCAAGTCCAGAGAAGTGTGTATAAAGTTGTTTCTACATGTGGTGAAGTCCCACAAGTAGAGTAGAAGGCCCATTATAGGAAACAGCTAGAAATCAGTAGTAATTCAGAGGAAATACTAATGAATATCATAGAATTGTGTGAGAACAAGTGTAAAAGACATCAAAATGTAAGTTTCTAGTCTAGAAAGGATGTTATACACTACAGAAATCCTTGAAAAGAGTTACTTCACAATAAAACAGAGTTTCAACCCACTAGAATTCCCTGAAAAGTAGTATTCAACTGTAAAATATTTGAATGACAAGTGTATATAGCATCTCAAGTTCAGAGAAGAGTGTATAAAGGTGTTTCTACATGTGGTGAATCCCACAAGTAGAAAAGAAGGCCCATTATAGGAAACAGCTAGAAATCAGTAGTCATTCAGAGCAAATACTAATGAATAACAGAGAATAGTGAGAGAACAAGTGTAAAAGACATTAAAATGTAAGTCCCTAGTCTAGAAAGGATGTTGTACACTGCAGAAATCCTTGAAATAGAGTTAGTTCACATGAAATCAGTGTTTCAAACCACCAGAATTCACTGAAAAGTAGAAGAGTGTATAAAGTTGTTTCTACAAGTGGTGAAGTCCCACAAGTAGAAAAGAAGGCCCATTATAGGAAACAGCTAGAAAAGTGTGTATGAAGTTGTTTCTACATGTGGTGAAGTCCCAAAAGTAGACCAGAATGCACTAGAAGAAAGCAGTAGTAATTCAGAGCAAATCCTAATGAATATCACAGAATAGTGAGAGAACAAGTGTAAAAGACATCAGAATGTAAGTCTCTAGTCTAGAAAGGATGTTGTACACTGCAGAAATCCTGGAAATAGAATTAGTTCACATGAAACCAGTGTTTGAAACCACCAGAATTCACTGAAAACTAGTATTCAACTGTAAAACAGTTGAAAGACAAGTGTATATAGCTTCTCAAGTTCAGAGAAGAGTGTATAATGTTGTTTGTACTTGTGGAGAAGTCCCACAAGTAGAGCAGAAGGCCCATTATAGGACACAGCTAGAAATCAGTAGTAATTCAAAGCAAATACTAATGAATATCACAGAATAGTGATAGAACAAGTGTAAAAGACAGCAAAATGTAAGTCTCTAGTCTAGAAAGGATGTTATACACTACAGAAATCCTTGAAATAGAGTTAGTTCACATGAACCCAGTGTTTTAAACCACCAGAATAAACTGAAAAGTAGTATTCAACTGTAAAACATTGAAAGACAAATGTATATAGCTTCTCAAGTTCAGAGAAGAGTGTATAAAGTTGTTTTTACATGTGGTGAAGTCCCACAAGTATACCAGAAGGCCCATTATAGGACACAGCTAGAAATCAGTAGTCATTCAGAGCAAATACTAATGAATATCACAGAATAGTGAGAGAACAAGTGTAAAAGACATCAAAATGTAAGTCTCTAGTCTAGAAATAAAGTTGTACACTGCAGAAATCCTGGAAATAGAGTTAGTTCACATGAAACCAGTGTTTCAAACCACCAGAATACACTGAAAAGTAGTATTTAACTGTAAAACAGTTGAAAGACAACTTTATAGAGCTTCGCAAGTCCAGAGAAGAGTGTATAAAGTTGTTTCTACATGTGGTGAAGTCCCACAAGTAGAGCAGAAGGCCCATTATAGGAAACAGCTAGAAATCAGTAGTCATTCAGAGCAAATACTAATGAATATCACATAATAGAGAGAGAACAACTGTAAAAGACATGAAAATGTAAGTCTCTAGTCTAGAAAGGATGTTGTACACTGCACAAATCCTTGAAATAGAGTTAGTTCACATGAAACCAGTGTTTCAAACCACCAGAATTCACTGAAAAGTAGTATTTAACTGTAAAACTGTAGTAAGACAAGTATATATAGCTTCGCAAGTCCAGAGAAGAGTGTATAAAGTTGTTTCTACATGTGGTGAAGTCCCACAAGTAGAGCAGAAGGCCCATTATGGGAAACAGCTAGAAATCAGTAGTCATTCAGAGCAAATACTAATGAATATCACAGAATAGTGAGAGAACCAGTGTAAAACACATCAAAATGTAAGTCTCTAGTCTAGAAAGGATGTTGTACACTGCACAAATCCTTGAAATAGAGTTAGTTCACATGAAACCAGTGTTTCAAACCACCAGAATTCACTGAAAAGTAGTATTTAACTGTAAAACTGTTGTAAGACAAGTTTATATAGCTTCGCAAGTCCAGAGAAGAGTGTATAAAGTTGTTTCTACATGTGGTGAAGTCCCACAAGTAGAGCAGAAGGCCCATTATTGGAAACAGCTAGAAATCAGTAGTAATTCAGAGGAAATACTAATGAATATCACATAAGAGAGAGAGAACAAGTGTAAAAGACATCAAAATGTAAGTTTCTATTATAGAAAGAATGTTTTACACTACACAAATCCTTGAAATAGAGTTATTTCACAAGAAAACAGTGTTTCAACCCACTAGAATTCACTGAAAAGTAGTATTTATCTGTAAAACTGTTGTAAGAAAAGTTTATATAGCTTCGCAAGTCCAGAGAAGAGTGTATAAAGTTGTTTCTACATATGGTGAAGTCCCACAAGTAGAGTAGAAGGCCCATTATAGGAAACAGCTAGAAAGCAGTAGTAATTCAGAGCAAATACTAATGAATATCATTGAATTGTGTGAGAAGAAGTGGAAAACCATGAAAATGTAAGTCTCTAGTCTAGAAAGGATGTTGTACACTGCAGAAATCCTTGAAATAGAGTTAGTTCACATGAAATCAGTGTTTCAAACCACCAGAATTCACTGAAAAGTAGTATTCAACTGTAAAACAGTTGTAAGACAAGTTTATATAGCTTCGCAAGTCCAGAGAAGAGTGTATAAAGTTGTTCCTACATGTGGAGAAGTCCCACAAGTAGAGCAGAAGGCCCATTATTGGAAACAGCTAGAAATCAGTAGTAATTCAGAGGAAATACTAATGAATATCACATAAGAGAGAGAGAACAAGTGTAAAAGACATCAAAATGTAAGTTTCTAGTCAAGAAAGGATGTTATACACTGCAGAAATCCTTGAAATAGAGTTAGTTCACATGAAACCAGTGTTTTAAACCACCAGAATAAACTGAAAAGTAGTATTCAACTGTAAAACATTGAAAGACAAGTGTATATAGCTTCTCAAGTTCAGAGAAGAGTGTATAAAGTTATTTCTACATGTGGTGAAGTCCCACAAGGAGAAAAGAAGGCCCATTATAGGAAACAGCTAGAAATCTGTAGTCATTCAGAGCAAATACTAATGAATATCACAGAATAGTGAGAGAACAAGTGTAAAAGACAGCAAAATGTAAGTCTCTAGTCTAGAGATGATGTTGTACACTGCACAAATGCTTGAAATAGAGTTAGTTCACATGAAACCAGTGTTTGAAACCACCAGAATTCACTGAAAAGTAGTATTCAACTGTAAAACAGTTGAAAGACAAGTGTATATAGCTTCTCAAGTTCAGAGAAGAGTGTATAAAGTTGTTTCTACATGTGGTGAAGTCCCACAAGTAGAGCAGAAGGCCCATTATTGGAAACAGCTAGAAATCAGTAGTAATTCAGAGGAAATACTAATGAATATCACATAAGAGAGAGAGAACAAGTGTAAAAGACATCAAAATGTAAGTTTCTATTATAGAAAGAATGTTTTACACTACACAAATCCTTGAAATAGAGTTATTTCACAAGAAAACAGTGTTTCAACCCACTAGAATTCACTGAAAAGTAGTATTTATCTGTAAAACTGTTGTAAGAAAAGTTTATATAGCTTCGCAAGTCCAGAGAAGAGTGTATAAAGTTGTTTCTACATATGGTGAAGTCCCACAAGTAGAGTAGAAGGCCCATTATAGGAAACAGCTAGAAAGCAGTAGTAATTCAGAGCAAATACTAATGAATATCATTGAATTGTGTGAGAAGAAGTGGAAAACCATGAAAATGTAAGTCTCTAGTCTAGAAAGGATGTTGTACACTGCAGAAATCCTTGAAATAGAGTTAGTTCACATGAAATCAGTGTTTCAAACCACCAGAATTCACTGAAAAGTAGTATTCAACTGTAAAACAGTTGTAAGACAAGTTTATATAGCTTCGCAAGTCCAGAGAAGAGTGTATAAAGTTGTTCCTACATGTGGAGAAGTCCCACAAGTAGAGCAGAAGGCCCATTATTGGAAACAGCTAGAAATCAGTAGTAATTCAGAGGAAATACTAATGAATATCACATAAGAGAGAGAGAACAAGTGTAAAAGACATCAAAATGTAAGTTTCTAGTCAAGAAAGGATGTTATACACTGCAGAAATCCTTGAAATAGAGTTAGTTCACATGAAACCAGTGTTTTAAACCACCAGAATAAACTGAAAAGTAGTATTCAACTGTAAAACATTGAAAGACAAGTGTATATAGCTTCTCAAGTTCAGAGAAGAGTGTATAAAGTTATTTCTACATGTGGTGAAGTCCCACAAGGAGAAAAGAAGGCCCATTATAGGAAACAGCTAGAAATCTGTAGTCATTCAGAGCAAATACTAATGAATATCACAGAATAGTGAGAGAACAAGTGTAAAAGACAGCAAAATGTAAGTCTCTAGTCTAGAGATGATGTTGTACACTGCACAAATGCTTGAAATAGAGTTAGTTCACATGAAACCAGTGTTTGAAACCACCAGAATTCACTGAAAAGTAGTATTCAACTGTAAAACAGTTGAAAGACAAGTGTATATAGCTTCTCAAGTTCAGAGAAGAGTGTATAAAGTTGTTTCTACAAGTGGTGAAGTCCCACAAGTAGAAAAGAAGGCCCATTATAGGAAACAGCTAGAAATCTGTAGTCATTCAGAGCAAATACTAATGAATATCACAGAATAGTGAGAAAACAAGTGTAAAAGACATCAAAATGAAAGTGTCTTGTCTAGAAAGGATGTTGTACACTGCAGAAATCCTTGAAATAGAGTTAGTTCACATGAAACCAGTGTTTCAAACCACCAGAATTCACTGAAAAGTAGTACTCAACTGTAAAACAGTTGAAAGACAAGTGTATATAGCTTCTCAAGTTCAGAGAAGAGTGTATAAAGTTGTTTCTACATGTGGTGAATCCCACAAGTAGAAAAGAAGGCCCATTATAGGAAACAGCTAGAAATCAGTAGTCATTCAGAGCAAATACTAATGAATAACAGAGAATATTGAGAGAACAAGTGTAAAAGACATTAAAATGTAAGTCCCTAGTCTAGAAAGGATGTTGTACACTGCAGAAATCCTTGAAATAGAGTTAGTTCACATGAAATCAGTGTTTCAAACCACCAGAATTCACTGAAAAGTAGAAGAGTGTATAAAGTTGTTTCTACAAGTGGTGAAGTCCCACAAGTAGAAAAGAAGGCCCATTATAGGAAACAGCTAGAAAAGTGTGTATGAAGTTGTTTCTACATGTGGTGAAGTCCCAAAAGTAGACCAGAATGCACTAGAAGAAAGCAGTAGTAATTCAGAGCAAATCCTAATGAATATCACAGAATAGTGAGAGAACAAGTGTAAAAGACATCAGAATGTAAGTCTCTAGTCTAGAAAGGATGTTGTACACTGCAGAAATCCTGGAAATAGAATTAGTTCACATGAAACCAGTGTTTGAAACCACCAGAATTCACTGAACACTAGTATTCAACTGTAAAACAGTTGAAAGACAAGTGTATATAGCTTCTCAAGTTCAGAGAAGAGTGTATAATGTTGTTTGTACTTGTGGAGAAGTCCCACAAGTAGAGCAGAAGGCCCATTATAGGACACAGCTAGAAATCAGTAGTAATTCAAAGCAAATACTAATGAATATCACAGAATAGTGATAGAACAAGTGTAAAAGACAGCAAAATGTAAGTCTCTAGTCTAGAAAGGATGTTATACACTACAGAAATCCTTGAAATAGAGTTAGTTCACATGAACCCAGTGTTTTAAACCACCAGAATAAACTGAAAAGTAGTATTCAACTGTAAAACATTGAAAGACAAATGTATATAGCTTCTCAAGTTCAGAGAAGAGTGTATAAAGTTGTTTTTACATGTGGTGAAGTCCCACAAGTATACCAGAAGGCCCATTATAGGACACAGCTAGAAATCAGTAGTCATTCAGAGCAAATACTAATGAATATCACAGAATAGTGAGAGAACAAGTGTAAAAGACATCAAAATGTAAGTCTCTAGTCTAGAAATAAAGTTGTACACTGCAGAAATCCTGGAAATAGAGTTAGTTCACATGAAACCAGTGTTTCAAACCACCAGAATACACTGAAAAGTAGTATTTAACTGTAAAACAGTTGAAAGACAAGTTTATAGAGCTTCGCAAGTCCAGAGAAGAGTGTATAAAGTTGTTTCTACATGTGGTGAAGTCCCACAAGTAGAGCAGAAGGCCCATTATAGGAAACAGCTAGAAATCAGTAGTCATTCAGAGCAAATACTAATGAATATCACATAATAGAGAGAGAACAACTGTAAAAGACATGAAAATGTAAGTCTCTAGTCTAGAAAGGATGTTGTACACTGCACAAATCCTTGAAATAGAGTTAGTTCACATGAAACCAGTGTTTCAAACCACCAGAATTCACTGAAAAGTAGTATTTAACTGTAAAACTGTAGTAAGACAAGTTTATATAGCTTCGCAAGTCCAGAGAAGAGTGTATAAAGTTGTTTCTACATGTGGTGAAGTCCCACAAGTAGAGCAGAAGGCCCATTATGGGAAACAGCTAGAAATCAGTAGTCATTCAGAGCCAATACTAATGAATATCACAGAATAGTGAGAGAACCAGTGTAAAACACATCAAAATGTAAGTCTCTAGTCTAGAAAGGATGTTGTACACTGCAGAAATCCTTGAAATAGAGTTAGTTCACATGAAACCAGTGTTTCAAACCACCAGAATTCACTGAAAAGTAGTATTTAACTGTAAAACTGTTGTAAGACAAGTTTATATAGCTTCGCAAGTCCAGAGAAGAGTGTATAAAGTTGTTTCTACATGTGGTGAAGTCCCACAAGTAGAGCAGAAGGCCCATTATTGGAAACAGCTAGAAATCAGTAGTAATTCAGAGGAAATACTAATGAATATCACATAAGAGAGAGAGAACAAGTGTAAAAGACATCAAAATGTAAGTTTCTATTATAGAAAGAATGTTTTACACTACACAAATCCTTGAAATAGAGTTATTTCACAAGAAAACAGTGTTTCAACCCACTAGAATTCACTGAAAAGTAGTATTTATCTGTAAAACTGTTGTAAGAAAAGTTTATATAGCTTAGCAAGTCCAGAGAAGAGTGTATAAAGTTGTTTCTACATATGGTGAAGTCCCACAAGTAGAGTAGAAGGCCCATTATAGGAAACAGCTAGAAAGCAGTAGTAATTCAGAGCAAATACTAATGAATATCATTGAATTGTGTGAGAAGAAGTGGAAAACCATGAAAATGTAAGTCTCTAGTCTAGAAAGGATGTTGTACACTGCAGAAATCCTTGAAATAGAGTTAGTTCACATGAAATCAGTGTTTCAAACCACCAGAATTCACTGAAAAGTAGTATTCAACTGTAAAACAGTTGTAAGACAAGTTTATATAGCTTCGCAAGTCCAGAGAAGAGTGTATAAAGTTGTTCCTACATGTGGTGAAGTCCCACAAGTAGAGCAGAAGGCCCATTATTGGAAACAGCTAGAAATCAGTAGTAATTCAGAGGAAATACTAATGAATATCACATAAGAGAGAGAGAACAAGTGTAAAAGACATCAAAATGTAAGTTTCTAGTCAAGAAAGGATGTTATACACTGCAGAAATCCTTGAAATAGAGTTAGTTCACATGAAACCAGTGTTTTAAACCACCAGAATAAACTGAAAAGTAGTATTCAACTGTAAAACATTGAAAGACAAGTGTATATAGCTTCTCAAGTTCAGAGAAGAGTGTATAAAGTTATTTCTACATGTGTTGAAGTCCCACAAGGAGAAAAGAAGGCCCATTATAGGAAACAGCTAGAAATCTGTAGTCATTCAGAGCAAATACTAATGAATATCACAGAATAGTGAGAGAACAAGTGTAAAAGACAGCAAAATGTAAGTCTCTAGTCTAGAGATGATGTTGTACACTGCACAAATGCTTGAAATAGAGTTAGTTCACATGAAACCAGTGTTTGAAACCACCAGAATTCACTGAAAAGTAGTATTCAACTGTAAAACAGTTGAAAGACAAGTGTATATAGCTTCTCAAGTTCAGAGAAGAGTGTATAAAGTTGTTTCTACAAGTGGTGAAGTCCCACAAGTAGAAAAGAAGGCCCATTATAGGAAACAGCTAGAAATCTGTAGTCATTCAGAGCAAATACTAATGAATATCACAGAATAGTGAGAAAACAAGTGTAAAAGACATCAAAATGAAAGTGTCTTGTCTAGAAAGGATGTTGTACACTGCAGAAATCCTTGAAATAGAGTTAGTTCACATGAAACCAGTGTTTCAAACCACCAGAATTCACTGAAAAGTAGTACTCAACTGTAAAACAGTTGAAAGACAAGTGTATATAGCTTCTCAAGTTCAGAGAAGAGTGTATAAAGTTGTTTCTACATGTGGTGAAGTCCCACAAGTAGAAAAGAAGGCCCATTATAGGACACAGCTAGAAATCAGTAGTAATTCAGAGCAAATACTAATGAATATCACAGAATAGTGAGAGAACAAGTGTAAAAGACAGCAAAATGTAAGTCTCTAGTCTAGAAAGGAAGTTATACACTACAGAAATCCTTGAAATAGAGTTAGTTCACATGAACCCAGTGTTTTAAACCACCAGAATAAACTGAAAAGTAGTATTCAACTGTAAAACATTGAAAGACAAATGTATATAGCTTCGCAAGTCCAGAGAAGAGTGTATAAAGTTGTTTCTACATGTGGTGAAGTCCCACAAGTAGAGTAGAAGGCCCATTATAGGAAACAGCTAGAAATCAGTAGTAATTCAGAGGAAATACTAATGAATATCATAGAATTGTGTGAGAACAAGTGTAAAAGACATCAAAATGTAAGTTTCTAGTCTAGAAAGGATGTTATACACTACAGAAATCCTTGAAAAGAGTTACTTCACAATAAAACAGAGTTTCAACCCACTAGAATTCCCTGAAAAGTAGTATTCAACTGTAAAATATTTGAATGACAAGTGTATATAGCATCTCAAGTTCAGAGAAGAGTGTATAAAGGTGTTTCTACATGTGGTGAATCCCACAAGTAGAAAAGAAGGCCCATTATAGGAAACAGCTAGAAATCAGTAGTCATTCAGAGCAAATACTAATGAATAACAGAGAATAGTGAGAGAACAAGTGTAAAAGACATTAAAATGTAAGTCCCTAGTCTAGAAAGGATGTTGTACACTGCAGAAATCCTTGAAATAGAGTTAGTTCACATGAAATCAGTGTTTCAAACCACCAGAATTCACTGAAAAGTAGAAGAGTGTATAAAGTTGTTTCTACAAGTGGTGAAGTCCCACAAGTAGAAAAGAAGGCCCATTATAGGAAACAGCTAGAAAAGTGTGTATGAAGTTGTTTCTACATGTGGTGAAGTCCCAAAAGTAGACCAGAATGCACTAGAAGAAAGCAGTAGTAATTCAGAGCAAATCCTAATGAATATCACAGAATAGTGAGAGAACAAGTGTAAAAGACATCAGAATGTAAGTCTCTAGTCTAGAAAGGATGTTGTACACTGCAGAAATCCTGGAAATAGAATTAGTTCACATGAAACCAGTGTTTGAAACCACCAGAATTCACTGAAAACTAGTATTCAACTGTAAAACAGTTGAAAGACAAGTGTATATAGCTTCTCAAGTTCAGAGAAGAGTGTATAATGTTGTTTGTACTTGTGGAGAAGTCCCACAAGTAGAGCAGAAGGCCCATTATAGGACACAGCTAGAAATCAGTAGTAATTCAAAGCAAATACTAATGAATATCACAGAATAGTGATAGAACAAGTGTAAAAGACAGCAAAATGTAAGTCTCTAGTCTAGAAAGGATGTTATACACTACAGAAATCCTTGAAATAGAGTTAGTTCACATGAACCCAGTGTTTTAAACCACCAGAATAAACTGAAAAGTAGTATTCAACTGTAAAACATTGAAAGACAAATGTATATAGCTTCTCAAGTTCAGAGAAGAGTGTATAAAGTTGTTTTTACATGTGGTGAAGTCCCACAAGTATACCAGAAGGCCCATTATAGGACACAGCTAGAAATCAGTAGTCATTCAGAGCAAATACTAATGAATATCACAGAATAGTGAGAGAACAAGTGTAAAAGACATCAAAATGTAAGTCTCTAGTCTAGAAATAAAGTTGTACACTGCAGAAATCCTGGAAATAGAGTTAGTTCACATGAAACCAGTGTTTCAAACCACCAGAATACACTGAAAAGTAGTATTTAACTGTAAAACAGTTGAAAGACAAGTTTATAGAGCTTCGCAAGTCCAGAGAAGAGTGTATAAAGTTGTTTCTACATGTGGTGAAGTCCCACAAGTAGAGCAGAAGGCCCATTATAGGAAACAGCTAGAAATCAGTAGTCATTCAGAGCAAATACTAATGAATATCACATAATAGAGAGAGAACAACTGTAAAAGACATGAAAATGTAAGTCTCTAGTCTAGAAAGGATGTTGTACACTGCACAAATCCTTGAAATAGAGTTAGTTCACATGAAACCAGTGTTTCAAACCACCAGAATTCACTGAAAAGTAGTATTTAACTGTAAAACTGTAGTAAGACAAGTTTATATAGCTTCGCAAGTCCAGAGAAGAGTGTATAAAGTTGTTTCTACATGTGGTGAAGTCCCACAAGTAGAGCAGAAGGCCCATTATGGGAAACAGCTAGAAATCAGTAGTCATTCAGAGCAAATACTAATGAATATCACAGAATAGTGAGAGAACCAGTGTAAAACACATCAAAATGTAAGTCTCTAGTCTAGAAAGGATGTTGTACACTGCAGAAATCCTTGAAATAGAGTTAGTTCACATGAAACCAGTGTTTCAAACCACCAGAATTCACTGAAAAGTAGTATTTAACTGTAAAACTGTTGTAAGACAAGTTTATATAGCTTCGCAAGTCCAGAGAAGAGTGTATAAAGTTGTTTCTACATGTGGTGAAGTCCCACAAGTAGAGCAGAAGGCCCATTATTGGAAACAGCTAGAAATCAGTAGTAATTCAGAGGAAATACTAATGAATATCACATAAGAGAGAGAGAACAAGTGTAAAAGACATCAAAATGTAAGTTTCTATTATAGAAAGAATGTTTTACACTACACAAATCCTTGAAATAGAGTTATTTCACAAGAAAACAGTGTTTCAACCCACTAGAATTCACTGAAAAGTAGTATTTATCTGTAAAACTGTTGTAAGAAAAGTTTATATAGCTTCGCAAGTCCAGAGAAGAGTGTATAAAGTTGTTTCTACATATGGTGAAGTCCCACAAGTAGAGTAGAAGGCCCATTATAGGAAACAGCTAGAAAGCAGTAGTAATTCAGAGCAAATACTAATGAATATCATTGAATTGTGTGAGAAGAAGTGGAAAACCATGAAAATGTAAGTCTCTAGTCTAGAAAGGATGTTGTACACTGCAGAAATCCTTGAAATAGAGTTAGTTCACATGAAATCAGTGTTTCAAACCACCAGAATTCACTGAAAAGTAGTATTCAACTGTAAAACAGTTGTAAGACAAGTTTATATAGCTTCGCAAGTCCAGAGAAGAGTGTATAAAGTTGTTCCTACATGTGGTGAAGTCCCACAAGTAGAGCAGAAGGCCCATTATTGGAAACAGCTAGAAATCAGTAGTAATTCAGAGGAAATACTAATGAATATCACATAAGAGAGAGAGAACAAGTGTAAAAGACATCAAAATGTAAGTTTCTAGTCAAGAAAGGATGTTATACACTGCAGAAATCCTTGAAATAGAGTTAGTTCACATGAAACCAGTGTTTTAAACCACCAGAATAAACTGAAAAGTAGTATTCAACTGTAAAACATTGAAAGACAAGTGTATATAGCTTCTCAAGTTCAGAGAAGAGTGTATAAAGTTATTTCTACATGTGGTGAAGTCCCACAAGGAGAAAAGAAGGCCCATTATAGGAAACAGCTAGAAATCTGTAGTCATTCAGAGCAAATACTAATGAATATCACAGAATAGTGAGAGAACAAGTGTAAAAGACAGCAAAATGTAAGTCTCTAGTCTAGAGATGATGTTGTACACTGCACAAATGCTTGAAATAGAGTTAGTTCACATGAAACCAGTGTTTGAAACCACCAGAATTCACTGAAAAGTAGTATTCAACTGTAAAACAGTTGAAAGACAAGTGTATATAGCTTCTCAAGTTCAGAGAAGAGTGTATAAAGTTGTTTCTACAAGTGGTGAAGTCCCACAAGTAGAAAAGAAGGCCCATTATAGGAAACAGCTAGAAATCTGTAGTCATTCAGAGCAAATACTAATGAATATCACAGAATAGTGAGAAAACAAGTGTAAAAGACATCAAAATGAAAGTGTCTTGTCTAGAAAGGATGTTGTACACTGCAGAAATCCTTGAAATAGAGTTAGTTCACATGAAACCAGTGTTTCAAACCACCAGAATTCACTGAAAAGTAGTACTCAACTGTAAAACAGTTGAAAGACAAGTGTATATAGCTTCTCAAGTTCAGAGAAGAGTGTATAAAGTTGTTTCTACATGTGGTGAAGTCCCACAAGTAGAAAAGAAGGCCCATTATAGGAAACAGCTAGAAATCAGTAGTCATTCAGAGCAAATACTAATGAATATCACATAATAGAGAGAGAACAACTGTAAAAGACATCAAAATGTAAGTCTCTAGTCTAGAAAGGATGTTGTACACTGCAGAAATCCTTGAAATAGAGTTAGTTCACATGAAATCAGTGTTTCAAACCACCAGAATTCACTGAAAAGTAGTATTCAACTGTAAAACAGTTGAAAGACAAGTGTATATAGCTTCGCAAGTCCAGATAAGAGTGTATAAAGTTGTTTCTACATTTGGTCAAGTCCCACAAGTAGAGCAGAAGGCCCATTAAAGGACAGAGCAAGAAAGCAGCAGTAATTCAGAGCAAATACAAATGAATATCAAAGACTTAAGATAGAACAAGTGGAAAAGACATCAAAATGTAAGTCTCTAGTCTAGAAAGGATGTTGTACACTGCAGAAATCCTTGAAATAGAGTTAGTTCACATAAAACCAGTGTTTCAAACCACCAGAATTCACTGAAAAATAGTATTCAACTATAAAACAGTTGAAAGACAAGTGTATATAGCTTCTCAAGTTCAGAAAGTGTGTATGAAGTTGTTTCTACATGTGGTGAAGTCCCAAAAGTAGACCAAAGGCCCATTATAAGACACTGCAAGAAAGCAGTAGTAATTCAGATCAAATCCTAATGAATATCAAAGAATACTGAGAGAACAAGTGTAAAAGACATCAGATTGTAAGTCTCTAGTCTAGAAAGGATGTTGTACACTGCAGAAATCCTGGAAATAGAATTAGTTCACATGAAACCAGTGTTTGAAACCACCAGAATTCACTGAAAACTAGTATTCAACTGTAAAACAGTTGAAAGACAAGTGTATATAGCTTCTCAAGTTCAGAGAAGAGTGTATAATGTTGTTTGTACTTGTGGAGAAGTCCCACAAGTAGAGCAGAAGGCCCATTATAGGACACAGCTAGAAATCAGTAGTAATTCAGAGCAAATACTAATGAATATCACAGAATAGTGAGAGAACAAGTGTAAAAGACAGCAAAATGTAAGTCTCTAGTCTAGAAAGGAAGTTATACACTACAGAAATCCTTGAAATAGAGTTAGTTCACATGAACCCAGTGTTTTAAACCACCAGAATAAACTGAAAAGTAGTATTCAACTGTAAAACATTGAAAGACAAATGTATATAGCTTCGCAAGTCCAGAGAAGAGTGTATAAAGTTGTTTCTACATGTGGTGAAGTCCCACAAGTAGAGTAGAAGGCCCATTATAGGAAACAGCTAGAAATCAGTAGTAATTCAGAGGAAATACTAATGAATATCATAGAATTGTGTGAGAACAAGTGTAAAAGACATCAAAATGTAAGTTTCTAGTCTAGAAAGGATGTTATACACTACAGAAATCCTTGAAAAGAGTTACTTCACAATAAAACAGAGTTTCAACCCACTAGAATTCCCTGAAAAGTAGTATTCAACTGTAAAATATTTGAATGACAAGTGTATATAGCATCTCAAGTTCAGAGAAGAGTGTATAAAGGTGTTTCTACATGTGGTGAATCCCACAAGTAGAAAAGAAGGCCCATTATAGGAAACAGCTAGAAATCAGTAGTCATTCAGAGCAAATACTAATGAATAACAGAGAATAGTGAGAGAACAAGTGTAAAAGACATTAAAATGTAAGTCCCTAGTCTAGAAAGGATGTTGTACACTGCAGAAATCCTTGAAATAGAGTTAGTTCACATGAAATCAGTGTTTCAAACCACCAGAATTCACTGAAAAGTAGAAGAGTGTATAAAGTTGTTTCTACAAGTGGTGAAGTCCCACAAGTAGAAAAGAAGGCCCATTATAGGAAACAGCTAGAAAAGTGTGTATGAAGTTGTTTCTACATGTGGTGAAGTCCCAAAAGTAGACCAGAATGCACTAGAAGAAAGCAGTAGTAATTCAGAGCAAATCCTAATGAATATCACAGAATAGTGAGAGAACAAGTGTAAAAGACATCAGAATGTAAGTCTCTAGTCTAGAAAGGATGTTGTACACTGCAGAAATCCTGGAAATAGAATTAGTTCACATGAAACCAGTGTTTGAAACCACCAGAATTCACTGAAAACTAGTATTCAACTGTAAAACAGTTGAAAGACAAGTGTATATAGCTTCTCAAGTTCAGAGAAGAGTGTATAATGTTGTTTGTACTTGTGGAGAAGTCCCACAAGTAGAGCAGAAGGCCCATTATAGGACACAGCTAGAAATCAGTAGTAATTCAAAGCAAATACTAATGAATATCACAGAATAGTGATAGAACAAGTGTAAAAGACAGCAAAATGTAAGTCTCTAGTCTAGAAAGGATGTTATACACTACAGAAATCCTTGAAATAGAGTTAGTTCACATGAACCCAGTGTTTTAAACCACCAGAATAAACTGAAAAGTAGTATTCAACTGTAAAACATTGAAAGACAAATGTATATAGCTTCTCAAGTTCAGAGAAGAGTGTATAAAGTTGTTTTTACATGTGGTGAAGTCCCACAAGTATACCAGAAGGCCCATTATAGGACACAGCTAGAAATCAGTAGTCATTCAGAGCAAATACTAATGAATATCACAGAATAGTGAGAGAACAAGTGTAAAAGACATCAAAATGTAAGTCTCTAGTCTAGAAATAAAGTTGTACACTGCAGAAATCCTGGAAATAGAGTTAGTTCACATGAAACCAGTGTTTCAAACCACCAGAATACACTGAAAAGTAGTATTTAACTGTAAAACAGTTGAAAGACAAGTTTATAGAGCTTCACAAGTCCAGAGAAGAGTGTATAAAGTTGTTTCTACATGTGGTGAAGTCCCACAAGTAGAGCAGAAGGCCCATTATAGGAAACAGCTAGAAATCAGTAGTCATTCAGAGCAAATACTAATGAATATCACATAATAGAGAGAGAACAACTGTAAAAGACATGAAAATGTAAGTCTCTAGTCTAGAAAGGATGTTGTACACTGCACAAATCCTTGAAATAGAGTTAGTTCACATGAAACCAGTGTTTCAAACCACCAGAATTCACTGAAAAGTAGTATTTAACTGTAAAACTGTAGTAAGACAAGTTTATATAGCTTCGCAAGTCCAGAGAAGAGTGTATAAAGTTGTTTCTACATGTGGTGAAGTCCCACAAGTAGAGCAGAAGGCCCATTATGGGAAACAGCTAGAAATCAGTAGTCATTCAGAGCAAATACTAATGAATATCACAGAATAGTGAGAGAACCAGTGTAAAACACATCAAAATGTAAGTCTCTAGTCTAGAAAGGATGTTGTACACTGCAGAAATCCTTGAAATAGAGTTAGTTCACATGAAACCAGTGTTTCAAACCACCAGAATTCACTGAAAAGTAGTATTTAACTGTAAAACTGTTGTAAGACAAGTTTATATAGCTTCGCAAGTCCAGAGAAGAGTGTATAAAGTTGTTTCTACATGTGGTGAAGTCCCACAAGTAGAGCAGAAGGCCCATTATTGGAAACAGCTAGAAATCAGTAGTAATTCAGAGGAAATACTAATGAATATCACATAAGAGAGAGAGAACAAGTGTAAAAGACATCAAAATGTAAGTTTCTATTATAGAAAGAATGTTTTACACTACACAAATCCTTGAAATAGAGTTATTTCACAAGAAAACAGTGTTTCAACCCACTAGAATTCACTGAAAAGTAGTATTTATCTGTAAAACTGTTGTAAGAAAAGTTTATATAGCTTCGCAAGTCCAGAGAAGAGTGTATAAAGTTGTTTCTACATATGGTGAAGTCCCACAAGTAGAGTAGAAGGCCCATTATAGGAAACAGCTAGAAAGCAGTAGTAATTCAGAGCAAATACTAATGAATATCATTGAATTGTGTGAGAAGAAGTGGAAAACCATGAAAATGTAAGTCTCTAGTCTAGAAAGGATGTTGTACACTGCAGAAATCCTTGAAATAGAGTTAGTTCACATGAAATCAGTGTTTCAAACCACCAGAATTCACTGAAAAGTAGTATTCAACTGTAAAACAGTTGTAAGACAAGTTTATATAGCTTCGCAAGTCCAGAGAAGAGTGTATAAAGTTGTTCCTACATGTGGTGAAGTCCCACAAGTAGAGCAGAAGGCCCATTATTGGAAACAGCTAGAAATCAGTAGTAATTCAGAGGAAATACTAATGAATATCACATAAGAGAGAGAGAACAAGTGTAAAAGACATCAAAATGTAAGTTTCTAGTCAAGAAAGGATGTTATACACTGCAGAAATCCTTGAAATAGAGTTAGTTCACATGAAACCAGTGTTTTAAACCACCAGAATAAACTGAAAAGTAGTATTCAACTGTAAAACATTGAAAGACAAGTGTATATAGCTTCTCAAGTTCAGAGAAGAGTGTATAAAGTTATTTCTACATGTGGTGAAGTCCCACAAGGAGAAAAGAAGGCCCATTATAGGAAACAGCTAGAAATCTGTAGTCATTCAGAGCAAATACTAATGAATATCACAGAATAGTGAGAGAACAAGTGTAAAAGACAGCAAAATGTAAGTCTCTAGTCTAGAGATGATGTTGTACACTGCACAAATGCTTGAAATAGAGTTAGTTCACATGAAACCAGTGTTTGAAACCACCAGAATTCACTGAAAAGTAGTATTCAACTGTAAAACAGTTGAAAGACAAGTGTATATAGCTTCTCAAGTTCAGAGAAGAGTGTATAAAGTTGTTTCTACAAGTGGTGAAGTCCCACAAGTAGAAAAGAAGGCCCATTATAGGAAACAGCTAGAAATCTGTAGTCATTCAGAGCAAATACTAATGAATATCACAGAATAGTGAGAAAACAAGTGTAAAAGACATCAAAATGAAAGTGTCTTGTCTAGAAAGGATGTTGTACACTGCAGAAATCCTTGAAATAGAGTTAGTTCACATGAAACCAGTGTTTCAAACCACCAGAATTCACTGAAAAGTAGTACTCAACTGTAAAACAGTTGAAAGACAAGTGTATGTAGCTTCTCAAGTTCAGAGAAGAGTGTATAAAGTTGTTTCTACATGTGGTGAAGTCCCACAAGTAGAAAAGAAGGCCCATTATAGGAAACAGCTAGAAATCAGTAGTCATTCAGAGCAAATACTAATGAATATCACATAATAGAGAGAGAACAACTGTAAAAGACATCAAAATGTAAGTCTCTAGTCTAGAAAGGATGTTGTACACTGCAGAAATCCTTGAAATAGAGTTAGTTCACATGAAATCAGTGTTTCAAACCACCAGAATTCACTGAAAAGTAGTATTCAACTGTAAAACAGTTGAAAGACAAGTGTATATAGCTTCGCAAGTCCAGATAAGAGTGTATAAAGTTGTTTCTACATTTGGTCAAGTCCCACAAGTAGAGCAGAAGGCCCATTAAAGGACAGAGCAAGAAAGCAGCAGTAATTCAGAGCAAATACAAATGAATATCAAAGACTTAAGATAGAACAAGTGGAAAAGACATCAAAATGTAAGTCTCTAGTCTAGAAAGGATGTTGTACACTGCAGAAATCCTTGAAATAGAGTTAGTTCACATAAAACCAGTGTTTCAAACCACCAGAATTCACTGAAAAATAGTATTCAACTATAAAACAGTTGAAAGACAAGTGTATATAGCTTCTCAAGTTCAGAAAGTGTGTATGAAGTTGTTTCTACATGTGGTGAAGTCCCAAAAGTAGACCAAAGGCCCATTATAAGACACTGCAAGAAAGCAGTAGTAATTCAGATCAAATCCTAATGAATATCAAAGAATACTGAGAGAACAAGTGTAAAAGACATCAGATTGTAAGTCTCTAGTCTAGAAAGGATGTTGTACACTGCAGAAATCCTGGAAATAGAATTAGTTCACATGAAACCAGTGTTTGAAACCACCAGAATTCACTGAAAACTAGTATTCAACTGTAAAACAGTTGAAAGACAAGTGTATATAGCTTCTCAAGTTCAGAGAAGAGTGTATAATGTTGTTTGTACTTGTGGAGAAGTCCCACAAGTAGAGCAGAAGGCCCATTATAGGACACAGCTAGAAATCAGTAGTAATTCAGAGCAAATACTAATGAATATCACAGAATAGTGAGAGAACAAGTGTAAAAGACAGCAAAATGTAAGTCTCTAGTCTAGAAAGGAAGTTATACACTACAGAAATCCTTGAAATAGAGTTAGTTCACATGAACCCAGTGTTTTAAACCACCAGAATAAACTGAAAAGTAGTATTCAACTGTAAAACATTGAAAGACAAATGTATATAGCTTCGCAAGTCCAGAGAAGAGTGTATAAAGTTGTTTCTACATGTGGTGAAGTCCCACAAGTAGAGTAGAAGGCCCATTATAGGAAACAGCTAGAAATCAGTAGTAATTCAGAGGAAATACTAATGAATATCATAGAATTGTGTGAGAACAAGTGTAAAAGACATCAAAATGTAAGTTTCTAGTCTAGAAAGGATGTTATACACTACAGAAATCATTGAAAAGAGTTACTTCACAATAAAACAGAGTTTCAACCCACTAGAATTCCCTGAAAAGTAGTATTCAACTGTAAAATATTTGAATGACAAGTGTATATAGCATCTCAAGTTCAGAGAAGAGTGTATAAAGGTGTTTCTACATGTGGTGAATCCCACAAGTAGAAAAGAAGGCCCATTATAGGAAACAGCTAGAAATCAGTAGTCATTCAGAGCAAATACTAATGAATAACAGAGAATAGTGAGAGAACAAGTGTAAAAGACATTAAAATGTAAGTCCCTAGTCTAGAAAGGATGTTGTACACTGCAGAAATCCTTGAAATAGAGTTAGTTCACATGAAATCAGTGTTTCAAACCACCAGAATTCACTGAAAAGTAGAAGAGTGTATAAAGTTGTTTCTACAAGTGGTGAAGTCCCACAAGTAGAAAAGAAGGCCCATTATAGGAAACAGCTAGAAAAGTGTGTATGAAGTTGTTTCTACATGTGGTGAAGTCCCAAAAGTAGACCAGAATGCACTAGAAGAAAGCAGTAGTAATTCAGAGCAAATCCTAATGAATATCACAGAATAGTGAGAGAACAAGTGTAAAAGACATCAGAATGTAAGTCTCTAGTCTAGAAAGGATGTTGTACACTGCAGAAATCCTGGAAATAGAATTAGTTCACATGAAACCAGTGTTTGAAACCACCAGAATTCACTGAAAACTAGTATTCAACTGTAAAACAGTTGAAAGACAAGTGTATATAGCTTCTCAAGTTCAGAGAAGAGTGTATAATGTTGTTTGTACTTGTGGAGAAGTCCCACAAGTAGAGCAGAAGGCCCATTATAGGACACAGCTAGAAATCAGTAGTAATTCAAAGCAAATACTAATGAATATCACAGAATAGTGATAGAACAAGTGTAAAAGACAGCAAAATGTAAGTCTCTAGTCTAGAAAGGATGTTATACACTACAGAAATCCTTGAAATAGAGTTAGTTCACATGAACCCAGTGTTTTAAACCACCAGAATAAACTGAAAAGTAGTATTCAACTGTAAAACATTGAAAGACAAATGTATATAGCTTCTCAAGTTCAGAGAAGAGTGTATAAAGTTGTTTTTACATGTGGTGAAGTCCCACAAGTATACCAGAAGGCCCATTATAGGACACAGCTAGAAATCAGTAGTCATTCAGAGCAAATACTAATGAATATCACAGAATAGTGAGAGAACAAGTGTAAAAGACATCAAAATGTAAGTCTCTAGTCTAGAAATAAAGTTGTACACTGCAGAAATCCTGGAAATAGAGTTAGTTCACATGAAACCAGTGTTTCAAACCACCAGAATACACTGAAAAGTAGTATTTAACTGTAAAACAGTTGAAAGACAAGTTTATAGAGCTTCGCAAGTCCAGAGAAGAGTGTATAAAGTTGTTTCTACATGTGGTGAAGTCCCACAAGTAGAGCAGAAGGCCCATTATAGGAAACAGTTAGAAATCAGTAGTCATTCAGAGCAAATACTAATGAATATCACATAATAGAGAGAGAACAACTGTAAAAGACATGAAAATGTAAGTCTCTAGTCTAGAAAGGATGTTGTACACTGCACAAATCCTTGAAATAGAGTTAGTTCACATGAAACCAGTGTTTCAAACCACCAGAATTCACTGAAAAGTAGTATTTAACTGTAAAACTGTAGTAAGACAAGTTTATATAGCTTCGAAAGTCCAGAGAAGAGTGTATAAAGTTGTTTCTACATGTGGTGAAGTCCCACAAGTAGAGCAGAAGGCCCATTATGGGAAACAGCTAGAAATCAGTAGTCATTCAGAGCAAATACTAATGAATATCACAGAATAGTGAGAGAACCAGTGTAAAACACATCAAAATGTAAGTCTCTAGTCTAGAAAGGATGTTGTACACTGCAGAAATCCTTGAAATAGAGTTAGTTCACATGAAACCAGTGTTTCAAACCACCAGAATTCACTGAAAAGTAGTATTTAACTGTAAAACTGTTGTAAGACAAGTTTATATAGCTTCGCAAGTCCAGAGAAGAGTGTATAAAGTTGTTTCTACATGTGGTGAAGTCCCACAAGTAGAGCAGAAGGCCCATTATTGGAAACAGCTAGAAATCAGTAGTAATTCAGAGGAAATACTAATGAATATCACATAAGAGAGAGAGAACAAGTGTAAAAGACATCAAAATGTAAGTTTCTATTATAGAAAGAATGTTTTACACTACACAAATCCTTGAAATAGAGTTATTTCACAAGAAAACAGTGTTTCAACCCACTAGAATTCACTGAAAAGTAGTATTTATCTGTAAAACTGTTGTAAGAAAAGTTTATATAGCTTCGCAAGTCCAGAGAAGAGTGTATAAAGTTGTTTCTACATATGGTGAAGTCCCACAAGTAGAGTAGAAGGCCCATTATAGGAAACAGCTAGAAAGCAGTAGTAATTCAGAGCAAATACTAATGAATATCATTGAATTGTGTGAGAAGAAGTGGAAAACCATGAAAATGTAAGTGTCTAGTCTAGAAAGGATGTTGTACAATGCAGAAATCCTTGAAATAGAGTTAGTTCACATGAAACCAGTGTTTCAAACCACCAGAATTCACTGAAAAGTAGTACTCAACTGTAAAACAGTTGAAAGACAAGTGTATATAGCTTCTCAAGTTCAGAGAAGAGTGTATAAAGTTGTTTCTACATGTGGTGAAGTCCCACAAGTAGAAAAGAAGGCCCATTATAGGAAACAGCTAGAAATCAGTAGTCATTCAGAGCAAATACTAATGAATATCACATAATAGAGAGAGAACAACTGTAAAAGACATCAAAATGTAAGTCTCTAGTCTAGAAAGGATGTTGTACACTGCAGAAATCCTTGAAATAGAGTTAGTTCACATGAAATCAGTGTTTCAAACCACCAGAATTCACTGAAAAGTAGTATTCAACTGTAAAACAGTTGAAAGACAAGTGTATATAGCTTCGCAAGTCCAGATAAGAGTGTATAAAGTTGTTTCTACATTTGGTCAAGTCCCACAAGTAGAGCAGAAGGCCCATTAAAGGACAGAGCAAGAAAGCAGCAGTAATTCAGAGCAAATACAAATGAATATCAAAGACTTAAGATAGAACAAGTGGAAAAGACATCAAAATGTAAGTCTCTAGTCTAGAAAGGATGTTGTACACTGCAGAAATCCTTGAAATAGAGTTAGTTCACATAAAACCAGTGTTTCAAACCACCAGAATTCACTGAAAAATAGTATTCAACTATAAAACAGTTGAAAGACAAGTGTATATAGCTTCTCAAGTTCAGAAAGTGTGTATGAAGTTGTTTCTACATGTGGTGAAGTCCCAAAAGTAGACCAAAGGCCCATTATAAGACACTGCAAGAAAGCAGTAGTAATTCAGATCAAATCCTAATGAATATCAAAGAATACTGAGAGAACAAGTGTAAAAGACATCAGATTGTAAGTCTCTAGTCTAGAAAGGATGTTGTACACTGCAGAAATCCTGGAAATAGAATTAGTTCACATGAAACCAGTGTTTGAAACCACCAGAATTCACTGAAAACTAGTATTCAACTGTAAAACAGTTGAAAGACAAGTGTATATAGCTTCTCAAGTTCAGAGAAGAGTGTATAATGTTGTTTGTACTTGTGGAGAAGTCCCACAAGTAGAGCAGAAGGCCCATTATAGGACAAGCTAGAAATCAGTAGTAATTCAGAGCAAATACTAATGAATATCACAGAATAGTGAGAGAACAAGTGTAAAAGACAGCAAAATGTAAGTCTCTAGTCTAGAAAGGAAGTTATACACTACAGAAATCCTTGAAATAGAGTTAGTTCACATGAACCCAGTGTTTTAAACCACCAGAATAAACTGAAAAGTAGTATTCAACTGTAAAACATTGAAAGACAAATGTATATAGCTTCGCAAGTCCAGAGAAGAGTGTATAAAGTTGTTTCTACATGTGGTGAAGTCCCACAAGTAGAGTAGAAGGCCCATTATAGGAAACAGCTAGAAATCAGTAGTAATTCAGAGGAAATACTAATGAATATCATAGAATTGTGTGAGAACAAGTGTAAAAGACATCAAAATGTAAGTTTCTAGTCTAGAAAGGATGTTATACACTACAGAAATCCTTGAAAAGAGTTACTTCACAATAAAACAGAGTTTCAACCCACTAGAATTCCCTGAAAAGTAGTATTCAACTGTAAAATATTTGAATGACAAGTGTATATAGCATCTCAAGTTCAGAGAAGAGTGTATAAAGGTGTTTCTACATGTGTTGAATCCCACAAGTAGAAAAGAAGGCCCATTATAGGAAACAGCTAGAAATCAGTAGTCATTCAGAGCAAATACTAATGAATAACAGAGAATAGTGAGAGAACAAGTGTAAAAGACATTAAAATGTAAGTCCCTAGTCTAGAAAGGATGTTGTACACTGCAGAAATCCTTGAAATAGAGTTAGTTCACATGAAATCAGTGTTTCAAACCAACAGAATTCACTGAAAAGTAGAAGAGTGTATAAAGTTGTTTCTTCAAGTGGTGAAGTCCCACAAGTAGAAAAGAAGGCCCATTATAGGAAACAGCTAGAAAAGTGTGTATGAAGTTGTTTCTACATGTGGTGAAGTCCCAAAAGTAGACCAGAATGCACTAGAAGAAAGCAGTAGTAATTCAGAGCAAATCCTAATGAATATCACAGAATAGTGAGAGAACAAGTGTAAAAGACATCAGAATGTAAGTCTCTAGTCTAGAAAGGATATTGTACACTGCAGAAATCCTGGAAATAGAATTAGTTCACATGAAACCAGTGTTTGAAACCACCAGAATTCACTGAAAACTAGTATTCAACTGTAAAACAGTTGAAAGACAAGTGTATATAGCTTCTCAAGTTCAGAGAAGAGTGTATAATGTTGTTTGTACTTGTGGAGAAGTCCCACAAGTAGAGCAGAAGGCCCATTATAGGACACAGCTAGAAATCAGTAGTAATTCAAAGCAAATACTAATGAATATCACAGAATAGTGATAGAACAAGTGTAAAAGACAGCAAAATGTAAGTCTCTAGTCTAGAAAGGATGTTATACACTACAGAAATCCTTGAAATAGAGTTAGTTCACATGAACCCAGTGTTTTAAACCACCAGAATAAACTGAAAAGTAGTATTCAACTGTAAAACATTGAAAGACAAATGTATATAGCTTCTCAAGTTCAGAGAAGAGTGTATAAAGTTGTTTTTACATGTGGTGAAGTCCCACAAGTATACCAGAAGGCCCATTATAGGACACAGCTAGAAATCAGTAGTCATTCAGAGCAAATACTAATGAATATCACAGAATAGTGAGAGAACAAGTGTAAAAGACATCAAAATGTAAGTCTCTAGTCTAGAAATAAAGTTGTACACTGCAGAAATCCTGGAAATAGAGTTAGTTCACATGAAACCAGTGTTTCAAACCACCAGAATACACTGAAAAGTAGTATTTAACTGTAAAACAGTTGAAAGACAAGTTTATAGAGCTTCGCAAGTCCAGAGAAGAGTGTATAAAGTTGTTTCTACATGTGGTGAAGTCCCACAAGTAGAGCAGAAGGCCCATTATAGGAAACAGCTAGAAATCAGTAGTCATTCAGAGCAAATACTAATGAATATCACATAATAGAGAGAGAACAACTGTAAAAGACATGAAAATGTAAGTCTCTAGTCTAGAAAGGATGTTGTACACTGCACAAATCCTTGAAATAGAGTTAGTTCACATGAAACCAGTGTTTCAAACCACCAGAATTCACTGAAAAGTAGTATTTAACTGTAAAACTGTAGTAAGACAAGTTTATATAGCTTCGCAAGTCCAGAGAAGAGTGTATAAAGTTGTTTCTACATGTGGTGAAGTCCCACAAGTAGAGCAGAAGGCCCATTATGGGAAACAGCTAGAAATCAGTAGTCATTCAGAGCAAATACTAATGAATATCACAGAATAGTGAGAGAACCAGTGTAAAACACATCAAAATGTAAGTCTCTAGTCTAGAAAGGATGTTGTACACTGCAGAAATCCTTGAAATAGAGTTAGTTCACATGAAACCAGTGTTTCAAACCACCAGAATTCACTGAAAAGTAGTATTTAACTGTAAAACTGTTGTAAGACAAGTTTATATAGCTTCGCAAGTCCAGAGAAGAGTGTATAAAGTTGTTTCTACATGTGGTGAAGTCCCACAAGTAGAGCAGAAGGCCCATTATTGGAAACAGCTAGAAATCAGTAGTAATTCAGAGGAAATACTAATGAATATCACATAAGAGAGAGAGAACAAGTGTAAAAGACATCAAAATGGAAGTTTCTATTATAGAAAGAATGTTTTACACTACACAAATCCTTGAAATAGAGTTATTTCACAAGAAAACAGTGTTTCAACCCACTAGAATTCACTGAAAAGTAGTATTTATCTGTAAAACTGTTGTAAGAAAAGTTTATATAGCTTCGCAAGTCCAGAGAAGAGTGTATAAAGTTGTTTCTACATATGGTGAAGTCCCACAAGTAGAGTAGAAGGCCCATTATAGGAAACAGCTAGAAAGCAGTAGTAATTCAGAGCAAATACTAATGAATATCATTGAATTGTGTGAGAAGAAGTGGAAAACCATGAAAATGTAAGTGTCTAGTCTAGAAAGGATGTTGTACACTGCAGAAATCCTTGAAATAGAGTTAGTTCACACAAACCAGTCTTTCAAACCACCAGAATTCACTGAAAAGTAGTATTCAACTGTAAAACAGTTGAAAGACAAGTGTATATAGCTTCTCAAGTTCATAGAAGTGTGTATGAAGTTGTTTTTACATGTGGTGAAGTCCCACAAGTATACCAGAAGGCCCATTATAGGACACAGCTAGAAATCAGTAGTCATTCAGAGCAAATACTAATGAATATCACAGAATAGTGAGAGAACAAGTGTAAAAGACATAAAAATGTAAGTCTCTAGTCTAGAAAGGATGTTCTACACTGCACAAATCCTTGAAATAGAGTTAGTTCACATGAAACCAGTGTTTCAAACCACCAGAATACACTGAAAAGTAGTATTCAACTGTAAAACATTGAAAGACAAATGTATATAGCTTCGCAAGTCCAGAGAAGAGTGTATAAAGTTGTTTCTACATGTGGTGAAGTCCCACAAGTAGAGTAGAAGGCCCATTATAGGAAACAGCTAGAAATCAGTAGTAATTCAGAGGAAATACTAATGAATATCATAGAATTGTGTGAGAACAAGTGTAAAAGACATCAAAATGTAAGTTTCTAGTCTAGAAAGGATATTATACACTACAGAAATCCTTGAAAAGAGTTACTTCACAATAAAACAGAGTTTCAACCCACTAGAATTCCCTGAAAAGTAGTATTCAACTGTAAAATATTTGAATGACAAGTGTATATAGCATCTCAAGTTCAGAGAAGAGTGTATAAAGGTGTTTCTACATGTGGTGAATCCCACAAGTAGAAAAGAAGGCCCATTATAGGAAACAGCTAGAAATCAGTAGTCATTCAGAGCAAATACTAATGAATAACAGAGAATAGTGAGAGAACAAGTGTAAAAGACATTAAAATGTAAGTCCCTAGTCTAGAAAGGATGTTGTACACTGCAAAAATCCTTGAAATAGAGTTAGTTCACATGAAATCAGTGTTTCAAACCACCAGAATTCACTGAAAAGTAGAAGAGTGTATAAAGTTGTTTCTACAAGTGGTGAAGTCCCACAAGTAGAAAAGAAGGCCCATTATAGGAAACAGCTAGAAAAGTGTGTATGAAGTTGTTTCTACATGTGGTGAAGTCCCAAAAGTAGACCAGAATGCACTAGAAGAAAGCAGTAGTAATTCAGAGCAAATCCTAATGAATATCACAGAATAGTGAGAGAACAAGTGTAAAAGACATCAGAATGTAAGTCTCTAGTCTAGAAAGGATGTTGTACACTGCAGAAATCCTGGAAATAGAGTTAGTTCACATGAAACCAGTGTTTCAAACCACCAGAATACACTGAAAAGTAGTATTTAACTGTAAAACAGTTGAAAGACAAGTTTATAGAGCTTCGCAAGTCCAGAGAAGAGTGTATAAAGTTGTTTCTACATGTGGTGAAGTCCCACAAGTAGAGCAGAAGGCCCATTATAGGAAACAGCTAGAAATCAGTAGTCATTCAGAGCAAATACTAATGAATATCACATAATAGAGAGAGAACAACTGTAAAAGACATGAAAATGTAAGTCTCTAGTCTAGAAAGGATGTTGTACACTGCACAAATCCTTGAAATAGAGTTAGTTCACATGAAACCAGTGTTTCAAACCACCAGAATTCACTGAAAAGTAGTATTTAACTGTAAAACTGTAGTAAGACAAGTTTATATAGCTTCGCAAGTCCAGAGAAGAGTGTATAAAGTTGTTTCTACATGTGGTGAAGTCCCACAAGTAGAGCAGAAGGCCCATTATGGGAAACAGCTAGAAATCAGTAGTCATTCAGAGCAAATACTAATGAATATCACAGAATAGTGAGAGAACCAGTGTAAAACACATCAAAATGTAAGTCTCTAGTCTAGAAAGGATGTTGTACACTGCAGAAATCCTTGAAATAGAGTTAGTTCACATGAAACCAGTGTTTCAAACCACCAGAATTCACTGAAAAGTAGTATTTAACTGTAAAACTGTTGTAAGACAAGTTTATATAGCTTCGCAAGTCCAGAGAAGAGTGTATAAAGTTGTTTCTACATGTGGTGAAGTCCCACAAGTAGAGCAGAAGGCCCATTATTGGAAACAGCTAGAAATCAGTAGTAATTCAGAGGAAATACTAATGAATATCACATAAGAGAGAGAGAACAAGTGTAAAAGACATCAAAATGTAAGTTTCTATTATAGAAAGAATGTTTTACACTACACAAATCCTTGAAATAGAGTTATTTCACAAGAAAACAGTGTTTCAACCCACTAGAATTCACTGAAAAGTAGTATTTATCTGTAAAACTGTTGTAAGAAAAGTTTATATAGCTTCGCAAGTCCAGAGAAGAGTGTATAAAGTTGTTTCTACATATGGTGAAGTCCCACAAGTAGAGTAGAAGGCCCATTATAGGAAACAGCTAGAAAGCAGTAGTAATTCAGAGCAAATACTAATGAATATCATTGAATTGTGTGAGAAGAAGTGGAAAACCATGAAAATGTAAGTCTCTAGTCTAGAAAGGATGTTGTACACTGCAGAAATCCTTGAAATAGAGTTAGTTCACACAAACCAGTCTTTCAAACCACCAGAATTCACTGAAAAGTAGTATTCAACTGTAAAACAGTTGAAAGACAAGTGTATATAGCTTCTCAAGTTCATAGAAGTGTGTATGAAGTTGTTTTTACATGTGGTGAAGTCCCACAAGTATACCAGAAGGCCCATTATAGGACACAGGTAGAAATCAGTAGTCATTCAGAGCAAATACTAATGAATATCACAGAATAGTGAGAGAACAAGTGTAAAAGACATAAAAATGTAAGTCTCTAGTCTAGAAAGGATATTCTACACTGCACAAATCCTTGAAATAGAGTTAGTTCACATGAAACCAGTGTTTCAAACCACCAGAATACACTGAAAAGTAGTATTTAACTGTAAAACAGTTGAAAGACAAGTTTATATAGCTTCGCAAGTCCAGAGAAGAGTGTATAAAGTTGTTTCTACATGTGGTCAAGTCCCACAAGTAGAGCAGAAGGCCCATTATAGGAAACAGCTAGAAATCAGTAGTAATTCAGAGGAAATACTAATGAATATCATAGAATTGTGTGAGAACAAGTGTAAAAGACATCAAAATGTAAGTTTCTAGTCTAGAAAGGATGTTATACACTACAGAAATCCTTGAAAAGAGTTACTTCACAAGAAAACAGTGTTTCAACCCACTAGAATTCCCTGAAAAGTAGTATTCAACTGTAAAACATTTGAAAGACAAGTGTATATAGCATCTCAAGTTCAGAGAAGAGTGTATAAAGTTGTTTCTACATATGGTGAAGTCCCACAAGTAGAAAAGAAGGCCCATTATAGGAAACAGCTAGAAATCAGTAGTCATTCAGAGCAAATACTAATGAATAACAGAGAATAGTGAGGGAACAAGTGTAAAAGACATCAAAATGTAAGTCTCTAGTCTAGAAAGGATGTTGTACACTGCAGAAATCCTTGAAATAGAGTTAGTTCACATGAAATCAGTGTTTCAAACCACCAGAATTCACTGAAAAGTAGTATTCAACTGTATAACAGTTGAAAGACAAGTGTATATAGCTTCTCAAGTTCAGAGAAGAGTGTATAAAGTTGTGTCTACAAGTGGTGAAGTCCCACAAGTAGAAAAGAAGGCCCATTATAGGAAACAGCTAGAAATCAGTAGTCATTCAAAGCAAATACTAATGAATATCACAGAATAGTGAGAAAACAAGTGTAAAAGACATCAAAATGAAAGTGTCTTGTCTAGAAAGGATGTTGTACACTGCAGAAATCCTTGAAATAGACTTAGTTCACATGAAACCAGTGTTTCAAACCACCAGATTTCACTGAAAAGTAGTATTCAACTGTAAAACAGTTGAAAGACAAGTGTATATAGCTTCTCAAGTCCAGAGAAGAGTGTATAAAGTTGTTTCTACATGTGGTGAAGTCCCACAAGTAGAAGAGAAGGCCCATTATAGGAAACAGCTAGATATCAGTAGTCATTCAGAGCAAATACTAATGAATATCACATAATAGAGAGAGAACAACTGTAAAAGACATGAGAATGTAAGTCTCTAGTCTAGAAAGGATGTTGTACACTGCACAAATCCTTGAAATAGAGTTAGTTCACATGAAACCAGTGTTTGAAACCACCAGAATTCACTGAAAAGTAGCATTCAACTGTAAAACAGTTGAAAGACAAGTGTATATAGCTTCTCAAGTCCAGAGAAGAGTGTATAAAGTTATTTCTACATGTGGTGAAGTCCCACAAGTAGAAAAGAAGGCCCATTATAGGAAACAGCTAGAAATCAGTAGTCATTCAGAGCAAATACTAATGAATATCACAGAATAGTGAGAGAACCAGTGTAAAACACATCAAAATGTAAGTCTCTAGTCTAGAAAGGATGTTGTACACTGCACAAATCCTTGAAATAGAGTTAGTTCACATGAAACCAGTGTTTCAAACCACCAGAATTCACTGAAAAGTAGTATTTAACTGTAAAACTGTTGTAAGACAAGTTTATATAGCTTCGCAAGTCCAGAGAAGAGTGTATAAAGTTGTTTCTACATATGGTGAAGTCCCACAAGTAGAAAAGAAGGCCCATTATAGGAAACAGCTAGAAATCAGTAGTCATTCAGAGCAAATACTAATGAATAACAGAGAATAGTGAGGGAACAAGTGTAAAAGACATCAAAATGTAAGTCTCTAGTCTAGAAAGGATGTTGTACACTGCAGAAATCCTTGAAATAGAGTTAGTTCACATGAAATCAGTGTTTCAAACCACCAGAATTCACTGAAAAGTAGTATTCAACTGTATAACAGTTGAAAGACAAGTGTATATAGCTTCTCAAGTTCAGAGAAGAGTGTATAAAGTTGTGTCTACAAGTGGTGAAGTCCCACAAGTAGAAAAGAAGGCCCATTATAGGAAACAGCTAGAAATCAGTAGTCATTCAAAGCAAATACTAATGAATATCACAGAATAGTGAGAAAACAAGTGTAAAAGACATCAAAATGAAAGTGTCTTGTCTAGAAAGGATGTTGTACACTGCAGAAATCCTTGAAATAGACTTAGTTCACATGAAACCAGTGTTTCAAACCACCAGATTTCACTGAAAAGTAGTATTCAACTGTAAAACAGTTGAAAGACAAGTGTATATAGCTTCTCAAGTCCAGAGAAGAGTGTATAAAGTTGTTTCTACATGTGGTGAAGTCCCACAAGTAGAAGAGAAGGCCCATTATAGGAAACAGCTAGATATCAGTAGTCATTCAGAGCAAATACTAATGAATATCACATAATAGAGAGAGAACAACTGTAAAAGACATGAGAATGTAAGTCTCTAGTCTAGAAAGGATGTTGTACACTGCACAAATCCTTGAAATAGAGTTAGTTCACATGAAACCAGTGTTTGAAACCACCAGAATTCACTGAAAAGTAGCATTCAACTGTAAAACAGTTGAAAGACAAGTGTATATAGCTTCTCAAGTCCAGAGAAGAGTGTATAAAGTTATTTCTACATGTGGTGAAGTCCCACAAGTAGAAAAGAAGGCCCATTATAGGAAACAGCTAGAAATCAGTAGTCATTCAGAGCAAATACTAATGAATATCACAGAATAGTGAGAGAACCAGTGTAAAACACATCAAAATGTAAGTCTCTAGTCTAGAAAGGATGTTGTACACTGCACAAATCCTTGAAATAGAGTTAGTTCACATGAAACCAGTGTTTCAAACCACCAGAATTCACTGAAAAGTAGTATTTAACTGTAAAACTGTTGTAAGACAAGTTTATATAGCTTCGCAAGTCCAGAGAAGAGTGTATAAAGTTGTTTCTACATGTGGTGAAGTCCCACAAGTAGAGCAGAAGGCCCATTATTGGAAACAGCTAGAAATCAGTAGTAATTCAGAGGAAATACTAATGAATATCACATAAGAGAGAGAGAACAAGTGTAAAAGACATCAAAATGTAAGTTTCTATTATAGAAAGAATGTTTTACACTACACAAATCCTTGAAATAGAGTTATTTCACAAGAAAACAGTGTTTCAACCCACTAGAATTCACTGAAAAGTAGTATTTATCTGTAAAACTGTTGTAAGAAAAGTTTATATAGCTTCGCAAGTCCAGAGAAGAGTGTATAAAGTTGTTTCTACATATGGTGAAGTCCCACAAGTAGAGCAGAAGGCCCATTATAGGAAACAGCTAGAAAGCAGTAGTAATTCAGAGCAAATACTAATGAATATCATTGAATTGTGTGAGAAGAAGTGGAAAACCATGAAAATGTAAGTGTCTAGTCTAGAAAGGATGTTGTACACTGCAGAAATCCTTGAAATAGAGTTAGTTCACACAAACCAGTCTTTCAAACCACCAGAATTCACTGAAAAGTAGTATTCAACTGTAAAACAGTTGAAAGACAAGTGTATATAGCTTCTCAAGTTCATAGAAGTGTGTATGAAGTTGTTTTTACATGTGGTGAAGTCCCACAAGTATACCAGAAGGCCCATTATAGGACACAGCTAGAAATCAGTAGTCATTCAGAGCAAATACTAATGAATATCACAGAATAGTGAGAGAACAAGTGTAAAAGACATAAAAATGTAAGTCTCTAGTCTAGAAAGGATGTTCTACACTGCACAAATCCTTGAAATAGAGTTAGTTCACATGAAACCAGTGTTTCAAACCACCACAATACACTGAAAAGTAGTATTTAACTGTAAAACAGTTGAAAGACAAGTTTATATAGCTTCGCAAGTCCAGAGAAGAGTGTATAAAGTTGTTTCTACATGTGGTCAAGTCCCACAAGTAGAGCAGAAGGCCCATTATAGGAAACAGCTAGAAATCAGTAGTAATTCAGAGGAAATACTAATGAATATCATAGAATTGTGTGAGAACAAGTGTAAAAGACATCAAAATGTAAGTTTCTAGTCTAGAAAGGATGTTATACACTACAGAAATCCTTGAAAAGAGTTACTTCACAAGAAAACAGTGTTTCAACCCACTAGAATTCCCTGAAAAGTAGTATTCAACTGTAAAACATTTGAAAGACAAGTGTATATAGCATCTCAAGTTCAGAGAAGAGTGTATAAAGTTGTTTCTACATGTGGTGAAGTCCCACAAGTAGAAAAGAAGGCCCATTATAGGAAACAGCTAGAAATCAGTAGTCATTCAGAGCAAATACTAATGAATAACAGAGAATAGTGAGGGAACAAGTGTAAAAGACATCAAAATGTAAGTCTCTAGTCTAGAAAGGATGTTGTACACTGCAGAAATCCTTGAAATAGAGTTAGTTCACATGAAATCAGTGTTTCAAACCACCAGAATTCACTGAAAAGTAGTATTCAACTGTATAACAGTTGAAAGACAAGTGTATATAGCTTCTCAAGTTCAGAGAAGAGTGTATAAAGTTGTGTCTACAAGTGGTGAAGTCCCACAAGTAGAAAAGAAGGCCCATTATAGGAAACGGCTAGAAATCAGTAGTCATTCAAAGCAAATACTAATGAATATCACAGAATAGTGAGAAAACAAGTGTAAAAGACATCAAAATGAAAGTGTCTTGTCTAGAAAGGATGTTGTACACTGCAGAAATCCTTGAAATAGACTTAGTTCACATGAAACCAGTGTTTCAAACCACCAGATTTCACTGAAAAGTAGTATTCAACTGTAAAACAGTTGATAGACAAGTGTATATAGCTTCTCAAGTCCAGAGAAGAGTGTATAAAGTTGTTTCTACATGTGGTGAAGTCCCACAAGTAGAAAAGAAGGCCCATTATAGGAAACAGCTAGATATCAGTAGTCATTCAGAGCAAATACTAATGAATATCACATAATAGAGAGAGAACAACTGTAAAAGACATGAAAATGTAAGTCTCTAGTCTAGAGATGATGTTGTACACTGCACAAATGCTTGAAATAGAGTTAGTTCACATGAAACCAGTGTTTGAAACCACCAGAATTCACTGAAAAGTAGCATTCAACTGTAAAACAGTTGAAAGACAAGTGTATATAGCTTCTCAAGTTCAGAGAAGAGTGTATAAAGTTATTTCTACATGTGGTGAAGTCCCACAAGTAGAAAAGAAGGCCCATTTTAGGAAACAGCTAGAAATCTGTAGTCATTCAGAGCAAATACTAATGAATATCACAGAATAGTGAGAGAACAAGTGTAAAAGACAGCAAAATGTAAGTCTCTAGTCTAGAGATGATGTTGTACACTGCACAAATGCTTGAAATAGAGTTAGTTCACATGAAACCAGTGTTTGAAACCACCAGAATTCACTGAAAAGTAGTATTCAACTGTAAAACAGTTGAAAGACAAATGTATATAGCTTCTCAAGTTCAGAGAAGAGAGTATAAAGTTGTTTCTACAAGTGGTGAAGTCCCACAAGTAGAAAAGAAGGCCCATTATAGGAAACAGCTAGAAATCAGTAGTCATTCAGAGCAAATACTAATGAATATCACAGAATAGTGAGAAAACAAGTGTAAAAGACATCAAAATGAAAGTGTCTTGTCTAGAAAGGATGTTGTACACTGCAGAAATCCTTGAAATAGAGTTAGTTCACATGAAACCAGTGTTTCAAACCACCAGAATTCACTGAAAAGTAGTACTCAACTGTAAAACAGTTGAAAGACAAGTGTATATAGCTTCTCAAGTTCAGAGAAGAGTGTATAAAGTTGTTTCTACATGTGGTGAAGTCCCACAAGTAGAAAAGAAGGCCCATTATAGGAAACAGCTAGAAATCAGTAGTCATTCAGAGCAAATACTAATGAATATCACATAATAGAGAGAGAACAACTGTAAAAGACATCAAAATGTAAGTCTCTAGTCTAGAAAGGATGTTGTACACTGCAGAAATCCTTGAAATAGAGTTAGTTCACATGAAATCAGTGTTTCAAACCACCAGAATTCACTGAAAAGTAGTATTCAACTGTAAAACATTTGAAAGACAAGTGTATATAGCTTCGCAAGTCCAAACAAGAGTGTATAAAGTTGTTTCTACATGTGGTCAAGTCCCTCAAGTAGAGCAGAAGGCCCATTAAAGGACAGAGCAAGAAAGCAGCAGTAATTCAGAGCAAATACAAATGAATATCAAAGACTTAAGATAGAACAAGTGTAAAAGACATCAAAATGTAAGTCTCTAGTCTAGAAAGGATGTTGTACACTGCAGAAATCCTTGAAATAGAGTTAGTTCACATGAAACCAGTGTTTCAAACCACCAGAATTCACTGAAAAGTAGTATTTAACTGTAAAACTGTTGTAAGACAAGTTTATATAGCTTCGCAAGTCCAGAGAAGAGTGTATAAAGTTGTTTCTACATGTGGTGAAGTCCCACAAGTAGAGCAGAAGGCCCATTATTGGAAACAGCTAGAAATCAGTAGTAATTCAGAGGAAATACTAATGAATATCACATAAGAGAGAGAGAACAAGTGTAAAAGACATCAAAATGTAAGTTTCTATTATCGAAAGAATGTTTTACACTACACAAATCCTTGAAATAGAGTTATTTCACAAGAAAACAGTGTTTCAACCCACTAGAATTCACTGAAATTCTGTAAAACTGTTGTAAGACAAGTTTATATAGCTTCGCAAGTCCAGAGAAGAGTGTATAAAGTTGTTTCTACATATGGTGATGTCCCACAAGTAGAGCAGAAGGCCCATTATAGGAAACAGCTAGAAATCAGTAGTCATTCAGAGCAAATACTAATGAATATCACATAATAGAGAGAGAACAACTGTAAAGTTTATATAGCTTCTCAAGTTCAGAGAAGAGTGTATAAAGTTGTTTCTACATGTGGTAAAGTCCCACAAGTAGAAAAGAAGGCCCATTATAGGAAACAGCTAGAAATCATGAAAACCATGAAAATGTAAGTGTCTAGTCTAGAAAGGATGTTGTACACTGCATAAATCCTTGAAATAGAGTTAGTTCACATGAAACCAGTGTTTCAAACCACCAGAATTCACTGAAAAGTAGTATTCAACTGTAAAACAGTTGAAAGACAAGTGTATATAGCTTCTCAAGTTCAGAGAAGTGTGTATGAAGTTGTTTTTACATGTGGTGAAGTCCCACAAGTAGAAAAGAAGGCCCATTATAGGACACAGCTAGAAATCAGTAGTAATTCAGAGCAAATACTAATGAATATCACAGAATAGTGAGAGAACAAGTGTAAAAGACATAAAAATGTAAGTCTCTAGTCTAGAAAGGATCTTCTACACTGCAGAAATCCTTGAAATACAGTTAGTTCACATGAAACCAGTGTTTCAAACCACCAGAATACACTGAAAAGTAGTATTTAACTGTAAAACAGTTGAAAGACAAGTTTATATAGCTTCGCAAGTCCAGAGAAGAGTGTATAAAGTTGTTTCTACATGTGGTCAAGTCCCACAAGTAGAGCAGAAGGCCCATTATAGGAAACAGCTAGAAATCAGTAGTAATTCAGAGGAAATACTAATGAATATCATAGAATTGTGTGAGAACAAGTGTAAAAGACATCAAAATGTAAGTTTCTAGTCTAGAAAGGATGTTATACACTACAGAAATCCTTGAAAAGAGTTACTTCACAAGAAAACAGTGTTTCAACCCCCTAGAATTCACTGAAAAGTAGTATTCAACTGTAAAACATTTGAAAGACAAGTGTATATAGCATCTCAAGTTCAGAGAAGAGTGTATAAAGTTGTTTCTACATGTGGTGAAGTCCCACAAGTAGAAAAGAAGGCCCATTATAGGAAACAGCTAGAAATCAGTAGTCATTCAGAGCAAATACTAATGAATAACAGAGAATAGTGAGGGAACAAGTGTAAAAGACATCAAAATGTAAGTCTCTAGTCTAGAAAAGATGTTGTACACTGCAGAAATCCTTGAAATAGAGTTAGTTCACATGAAATCAGTGTTTCAAACCACCAGAATTCACTGAAAAGTAGTATTCAACTGTATAACAGTTGAAAGACAAGTGTATATACCTTCTCAAGTTCAGAGAAAAGTGTATAAAGTTGTGTCTACAAGTGGTGAAGTCCCACAAGTAGAAAAGAAGGCCCATTATAGGAAACAGCTAGAAATCAGTAGTCATTCAAAGCAAATACTAATGAATATCACAGAATAGTGAGAAAACAAGTGTAAAAGACATCAAAATGAAAGTGTCTTGTCTAGAAAGGATGTTGTACACTGCAGAAATCCTTGAAATAGACTTAGTTCACATGAAACCAGTGTTTCAAACCACCAGATTTCACTGAAAAGTAGTATTCAACTGTAAAACAGTTGAAAGACAAGTGTATATAGCTTCTCAAGTACAGAGAAGAGTGTATAAAGTTGTTTCTACATGTGGTGAATTCCCACAAGTAGAAAAGAAGGCCCATTATAGGAAACAGCTAGAAATCAGTAGTCATTCAGAGCAAATACTAATGAATATCACATAATAGAGAGAGAACAACTGTAAAAGACATGAAAATGTAAGTCTCTAGTCTAGAAAGGATGTTGTACACTGCACAAATCCTTGAAATAGAGTTAGTTCACATGAAACCAGTGTTTGAAACCACCAGAATTCACTGAAAAGTAGCATTCAACTGTAAAACAGTTGAAAGACAAGTGTATATAGCTTCTCAAGTCCGGAGAAGAGTGTATAAAGTTGTTTCTACATGTGGTGAAGTCCCAAAAGTAGACCAGAAGGCCCATTATAAGACACTGCAAGAAAGCAGTAGTAATTCAGAGCAAATCCTAATGAATATCACAGAATAGTGAGAGAACAAGTGTAAAAGACATCAGAATGAAAGTGTCTTGTCTAGAAAGGATGTTGTACACTGCAGAAATCCTTGAAATAGAGTTAGTTCACATGAAACCAGTGTTTCAAACCACCAGAATTCACTGAAAAGTAGTACTCAACTGTAAAACTGTTGTAAGACAAGTTTATATAGCTTCGCAAGTCCAGAGAAGAGTGTATAAAGTTGTTTCTACATGTGGTGAAGTCCCACAAGGAGAAAAGAAGGCCCATTATAGGAAACAGCTAGAAATCAGTAGTCATTCAGAGCAAATACTAATGAATATCACAGAATAGTGAGAGAACAAGTGTAAAAGACAGCAAAATGTAAGTCTCTAGTCTAGAGATGATGTTGTACACTGCACAAATGCTTGAAATAGAGTTAGTTCACATGAAACCAGTGTTTGAAACCACCAGAATTCACTGAAAAGTAGTACTCAACTGTAAAACAGTTGAAAGACAAGTGTATATAGCTTCTCAAGTTCAGAGAAGAGTGTATAAAGTTGTTTCTACATGTGGTGAAGTCCCACAAGTAGAAAAGAAGGCCCATTATAGGAAACAGCTAGAAATCAGTAGTCATTCAGAGCAAATACTAATGAATATCACATAATAGAGAGAGAACAACTGTAAAAGACATCAAAATGTAAGTCTCTAGTCTAGAAAGGATGTTGTACACTGCACAAATCCTTGAAATAGAGTTAGTTCAGAGGCAGAAAAAGATGGCGACCGGCAGGAAGGTAGGGAGAGAGAGAGTGTGAGTGAGGAACCCATAGAGGTGAGTGTAGAGGTGTGTGGTGTGTGTGTGTGTGTATGAGATAGGGTCAGTTAGATTCTGCAGGTCTTCCAAGGGGCTCCCGAACAGGGCAGCCCTAGACGGCGGAGCCCCGTGCACAAAGCGGACACTTCTCGGCGGCTGGTGCGGACGCAGAGACCACGCCATCTTGGGAAACAGAGCTGCCCGAGACTCGGATCCTGGCTTCTGACACAAACCAGGACCCTGCAGCCACTGGGGACAGAGAACTGCTATCACAGCTTCAGACAAACAAACAAGAATCCAGACTTCCCGGCAGATTTCCGTGAGTCAAAGAGCCTACCCCCCTCCTCGCAGGCGCTGATAGCGCCATAGTAACTGATAGACCCGCCCCCCCCCCAAGCTGCTGAGCGCCCACAGGCATGCGGAAAGCGCCATAGTAACTGATAGACGCGCCCCTTGCCCAAGCTGCTCACAGGCGCGCGCACAGACAGCGTCATAGTAACTGATAGACCCGCCCCTGGCCCAAGCTGCCTAGCTTTGCGCAGGGACACGCTCCCTCTTAGGGAACTTGGCGCGCGCTCGCGCACGGGACAGAAGCAGCTCCCTGTCGGGGAAATCTGTCAGTGCGCACAGAGGGCTCCCCTTCGGGGAATTTGGGGGAATTTGGCTCGCGGGGCACAGCTCCCCCTTCGGAGATTCTTAAAAGCGTGCACAGAGGGGCTTCCCTTTGGGGAATTTGGCACGCAGGACGGACTCCGCCCCCCTTCTGGGACTTTGGGAGAGTGCACTGAGCCAGCTCACCTTCAGGTTTTTAAGAATGTGCGCTCTAGCCGGTTTGGCTCAGTAGAGAGAGCACACACAGGACGCAGCCCCACTTCAGGGAATTTGGCACGCCGGACACAGCTGCCTGGGATCCCTGACTCACAGCGCATTCACACTAAGAGCCAGCGACCCCAATTGTTGGTGCGTGCACACACAGGGACCCTGATTCTCAACGAGAAACCGCACAAGGCAACAGAGACTTTGACACTCGAGTCTTGGTGCAGACACAGGGAAACTCTGACTCCTGGCACATGCTAAGGATCTCATTCTCGGCACATACCAACAGTGTGGTGCAGACAGGGCCCCTGATTCTAAATGTGCACACGAGACCACACGGAACACTGGGGACACTGATCCTGGGCAAGTTTGGTTCCCACCAACCAAAGACAGTCACACGTCCTAGTGTCAGAGCACTTCAGTGAAACTAGGGTGGAGCGAAGTCCCCACAGCACACGGCCCAGGTCCACGCAAACAGAAGCTTGAGCTTTCTGGTAATAGCCAGAATGGGGAAACGAAATAACTCACAGAGGAAAGAAAATGTGGAGTCGCCAAGAAAGGAAATTAGTGAAAATGAAGCTTGCAACATGACCGAAAAGGAGTTCAGAGTAATGGTCATGGAATTTATACATCGGATGGATGAGAAAATCAACAACTTATGCAAGAATCAGGAAGAAATGAAAAGTGATATAGCTACAATCAAAAACACCATGGAAAGTTTCAACAGTAGATTACAAGAAGCAGAGGACCGAATTAGTGAGTTAGAAGATCAGGTACAGAAACAAGCTCAAGCTGAACAGCAATTGGAGAAAAAAATTAAAAAGCAGGAGGAAAGCCTAAGGGAGCTTCGGGACAACATGAAACGAAGTAACATGCGTATAATAGGGCTGCCAGAAGGACAAGAAGAGCAGCAGGGATTAGAAAATCTATTTGAAGAAATAATGACAGAAAACTTCCCGGATATGGGAAAGATAAAAGTTACGCAAGTAAAGAGAGTCCCAAGCAGGATCAACCCCAAAAGACCCACACCAAGACATGTCATAATTTCAATGGCAAATATAAATGATAAAGAGAGAATCCTAAAGGCGGCAAGAGAGAGACAGAGAGTTACCTACAAAGGAACACCCATCAGATTGTCAAATGATTACTCATCAGAAACACAACAAGCTAGAAGTGAATGGAAGGAGGTATACAAAGTGTTGCAAAGCAAAGGACTGAATCCAAGAATACTATATCCAGCAAGACTATCAATCAAAATTGAAGGGGAAATCAGGAGCTTTGCAGACAAAAAAAGCCTCAGGGAGTTTATCACCACCAAACCAGCAATGCAAGAATTGCTAAAGGGAATACTGTAAAAAGAAGAAATAAACAGGTAAGAAGGAATACAGACACAAAAATAGATATGACTGCAAACAAATACCTTTCAGTAATAACTTTAAATGTAAACGGACTAAATGCTCCAATCAAAAGACATCGAGTAGCTGAATGGATAAAAAAACACGACCCATATATATGCTGTCTACAAGAGACCCACCTCAGAACAAGAGACTCACACAGATTGAAAGTGAAGGGATGGAAAAATATCTTTCAGGCAAATGGAAATGAAAAAAAAGCTGGGGTAGCAATACTTATATCTGACAAAATAGACCTCAAAGTAAATGCCATAACAAGAGATAAGGAAGGCCACTTCATAATACTAAAGGGAGAAATCCAACAAGAAGAAATAATTCTGGTAAACATATACGCTCCCAATATAGGAGCACCCAAATACATAAAAAAACTCCTGGAGGATATCAAGGGAGAGATTAATAGCAACACAATCATAGTAGGAGACTTTAATACCCCACTATCACCACTGGACAAATCCTCTAAACAAAAAATCAGCAAAGAAACAGCAATCCTAAATGACTCACTAGACCAGATGGAATTAATTGACATCTTCAGAACATTTCACCCCAAAGCCACAGAATATACATTCTTCTCAAGTGCACATGGGTCATTTTCAAAGATAGACCATATGCTGGGTCACAGGCAAAGTCTCTTCAAATTCAAGAAGATAGAAATTATATCAAGCATCTTCTCAGATCACAGTGGCATAAAACTGGAAATCAACTACAATAAATACAATCCAAAGAAATCAAACACATGGAGACTAAACAGCATGCTATTAAACAAGGACTGGGTCACCAGAGAGATCAAGGAAGAAATAAAAAACATCATGGCAACAAATGACAATGAAAACACAACAATCCAAAATCTATGGGACACAGCGAAAGCAGTCTTGAGAGGGAAGTTCATAGCTCTACAGGCCTATTGCAAAAAACAAGAAACAATGGTAATAAATTACTTAACCCTACAACTCAAAGAGCTAGAAAAAGAGCAGCAAGAAAAGCCCAGTGTAACCAGAAGGAAGGAAATAACAAAGATCAGAGCGGAGATAAATGACATAGAGACCAAAGAAACAATACATAAGATCAACAAAACCAAGAGCTGGTTCTTTGAAAGGATAAACAAGATTGATGGACCTCTAGCCAGGCTCACCAAGAAGCAAAGAGAGAGGACCCAAATAAACAAAATCAGAAATGAAAGAGGTGAAATAACAACAGACCCCGCTGAGATACAAAGGATTGTTACAAAATACTACGAACAACTCTATTCCAACAAACTGGACAATCTGGAGGAAATGGACATATTCCTAGAAAAATATAACCTTCCAAAAATCAATCAAGAAGAATCTAAACAGCTCAATAGGCCAATAACTATGGACGAAATTGAAGCAGTCATCAAAAAGCTTCCAGCAAACAAAAGCCCGGGGCCAGATGGCTTCACAGGAGAGTTTTACCAAACATTCAAGGAAGAACTAAAACCTATCCTCCTCAGACTATTCCAAAAAATCCAAGTGGAAGGAACACTTCCAAGCTCCTTCTATGAAGCCAGCATCACCCTAATACCAAAACCAGATAAAGACAACACAATGAAAGAGAATTACAGACCAATATCCCTCATGAACATAGATGCCAAAATCCTCAACAAAATTCTAGCAAATCGGCTCCAGCAGTACATCAGAAAGATCATACACCATGACCAAGTAGGATTTATCCCAGGAATGCAAGGATGGTACAATATCCGCAAATCAATAAACGTGATACATCACATAAACAAATTGAAAGATAAAAATCACATAGTCATATCAATTGATGCAGAAAAAGCATTTGACAAAATCCAACACCCTTTCTTGATAAAAGCTCTCAACAAGGTGGGAATAGATGGCTCATACCTCAACATAATAAAAGCTATATATGATAAACCCACAGCAAACATCATACTCAATGGACAAAAACTAAAGACATTTCCCCTAAGAACAGGAACAAGACAGGGATGCCCACTCTCACCACTCCTGTTTGACATAGTACTGGAAGTATTAGCCATTGCAATTAGACAAGAAGAAGAAATAAAAGGCATCCAGATTGGAAAAGAACAAGTAAAGCTGTCTTTATTTGCAGACGACATGATATTGTACATAAAAAATCCGAAAGACTCCGTCAAAAAACTCATAGACTTAATAAATGAATTCGGCAATGTAGCAGGATACAAAATTAACGCCAAGAAATCTATGGCCTTTCTATACACCAATAGTGAACTTACAGACAGAGAGACTAAAAAGGCAATCCCATTTACCATCGCACCAAAAAAATTAAGATACCTAGGAATAAACTTAACTAAGGAGGTAAAAGACCTATACACGGAAAACTACAGGACACTGAAAAAAGAGATAGAGGAAGACGTAAACAGATGGAAGAACATACCATGTTCATGGATTGGTAGAATCAACATCATTAAAATGTCCATACTACCCAAAGCAATCTATAGATTCAATGCACTCCCCATTAAAATACCAACGGCATATTTCACAGACCTTGAAAGAACTCTCCAAAAATTCATCTGGAATAAAAAAAGACCCCGAATAGCCACAGCAATCCTGAGAAAGAAGAATAAAGTAGGAGGGATCTCAATACCAGATTTCAAGCTGTATTACAAAGCCACTGTTCTCAAAACAGCCTGGTACTGGCACAAGAACAGACATATAGATCAATGGAACAGAATAGAGAATCCAGATATTGACCCAAACCACTATGCTCAATTAATATTTGACAAAGGAGGCATGAACATACAATGGAATAAAGACAGTCTCTTCAATAAATGGTGTTGGGAAAATTGGACAGATACATGCAAAAAAATGAAGCTTGATCACCAACTTACGCCATACACAAAAATAAACTCAAAATGGATACAGGACTTAAACATAAGACGGGAAACCATATAAATACTAGAGCAATCCACAGGCAGCAAAATGTCAGACATATGCCAAAAGAAATTCTTCACTGACACTGCCCCTAGGGCAATGGAAGCTAAAGAGAAAATTAACAAATGGGACTACATCAAAATAAAAAGCTTTTTCACAGCAAAAGAAACCATCAACAAAACAACAAGAAGGCCCACTGCCTGGGAGAACATATTTGCAAATGGCATCACTGATAAAGGTTTAATCTCCAACATCTACAGGCAGCTTATACAACTTAATAAAAGGAAGATAAATGATCCAATAAAAAAATGGGCAACAGACCTAAATAGAATCTTTTCAAAAGAAGACAGAAGGAAGGCCAAGAGACACATGAAAACATGCTCAACGTCACTAATTATCCGAGAGATGCAAATCAAAACAACAATGCGGTACCATCTCACACCTGTCAGAATGGCTATCATCAACAAATCAACAAACGACAAGTGTTGGCGAGGATGCGGAGAAAAAGGAACCCTCGTGCACTGCTGGTGGGATTGCAGACTGGTGCAGCCACTGTGGAGAACAGTATGGAGTTTCCTCAAAAAACTGAAAATGGAACACCCATTTGACCCAGTAATCCCACTCCTGGGAATATATCCGAAGAAACTAGAAACACCAATTAGAAAGGATATATGCACCCCTATGTTCATAGCAGCACAATTCACCATAGCTAAGATTTGGAAACAGCCTAGGTGCCCGTCAGCAGATGACTGGATCAGAAAACTGTGGTACATCTACACAATGGAATACTATGCTGCCATAAAAAAGAAGGAATTCTCATCATTTGCAGCAACCTGGGAGGAATTGGAGAACATTATGTTAAGTGAAATAAGTCAGTCAATGAAAGAAAAATACCACATGATCTCACTCATATATGGATAATAAAGAACATTATAAACTTGAACAAAAAGATAGATACAGAGACAGTAAAGCATCAAACAGACTGTCAAATTACAAGGGGAAGGTTAGGGAGAGGTGGGGGAGATAAGAGATCAACCGAAGGACTTGTATGCATGCATATAAGCATAACCAATGGATGCAAAACTCTGGGGGGTGGGGGCATATATGGGAGTGGGGTGTGGGGAGGGCAATGGTAAGATATGTACACATATAATACCTTAATAAAAAATTGAAAAAAAAAAGAAAGAAATAGAGTTAGTTCACATGAAACCAGTGTTTGAAACCACCAGAATTCACTGAAAAGTAGCATTCAACTGTAAAACAGTTGAAAGACAAGTGTATATAGCTTCTCAAGTCCAGAGAAGAGTGTATAAAGTTGTTTCTACATGTGGTGAAGTCCCAAAAGTAGACCAGAAGGCCCATTATAAGACACTGCAAGAAAGCAGTAGTAATTCAGAGCAAATCCTAATGAATATCACAGAATAGTGAGAGAACAAGTGTAAAAGACATCAGAATGAAAGTGTCTTGTCTAGAAAGAATGTTGTACACTGCAGAAATCCTTGAAATAGAGTTAGTTCACATGAAACCAGTGTTTCAAACCACCAGAATTCACTGAAAAGTAGTACTCAACTGTAAAACTGTTGTAAGACAAGTTTATATAGCTTCGCAAGTCCAGAGAAGAGTGTATAAAGTTGTTTCTACATGTGGTGAAGTCCCACAAGGAGAAAAGAAGGCCCATTATAGGAAACAGCTAGAAATCAGTAGTCATTCAGAGCAAATACTAATGAATATCACAGAATAGTGAGAGAACAAGTGTAAAAGACAGCAAAATGTAAGTCTCTAGTCTAGAGATGATGTTGTACACTGCACAAATGCTTGAAATAGAGTTAGTTCACATGAATCCAGTGTTTGAAACCACCAGAATTCACTGAAAAGTAGTACTCAACTGTAAAACAGTTGAAAGACAAGTGTATATAGCTTCTCAAGTTCAGAGAAGAGTGTATAAAGTTGTTTCTACATGTGGTGAAGTCCCACAAGTAGAAAAGAAGGCCCATTATAGGAAACAGCTAGAAATCAGTAGTCATTCAGAGCAAATACTAATGAATATCACATAATAGAGAGAGAACAAGTGTAAAAGACATCAGATTGTAAGTCTCTAGTCTAGAAAGGATGTTGTACACTGCAGAAATCCTGGAAATAGAATTAGTTCACATGAAACCAGTGTTTGAAACCAACAGAATTCACTGAAAACTAGTATTCAACTGTAAAACAGTTGAAAGACAAGTGTATATAGCTTCTCAAGTTCAGAGAAGAGTGTATAATGTTGTTTCTACATGTGGTCAAGTCCCACAAGTAGAGCAGAAGGCCCATTATAGGACACAGCTAGAAATCAGTAGTAATTCAGAGCAAATACTAATGAATATCACAGAATAGTGAGAGAACAAGTGTAAAAGACAACAAAATGTAAGTCTCTAGTCTAGAAAGGATGTTATACACTACAGAAATCCTTGAAATAGAGTTAGTTCACATGAACCCAGTGTTTTAAACCACCAGAATAAACTGAAAAGTAGTATTCAACTGTAAAACATTGAAAGACAAATGTATATAGCTTCTCAAGTTCAGAGAAGAGTGTATAAAGTTGTTTCTACATGTGGTGAAGTCCCACAAGTAGAGTAGAAGGCCCATTATAGGAAACAGCTAGAAAGCAGTAGTAATTCAAGCAAATACTAATGAATATCATTGAATTGTGTGAGAAGAAGTGGAAAACCATGAAAATGTAAGTGTCTAGTCTAGAAAGGATGTTGTACACTGCAGAAATCCTTGAAATAGAGTTAGTTCACAAGAAACCAGTGTTTCAAACCACCAGAATTCACTGAAAAGTAGTATTCAACTGTAAAACAGTTGAAAGACAAGTGTATATAGCTTCTCAAGTTCAGAGAAGAGTGTATAAAGTTGTTTCTACATGTGGTGAAGTCCCACAAGGAGAAAAGAAGGCCCATTATAGGAAACAGCTAGAAATCAGTAGTCATTCAGAGCAAATACTAATGAATATCACAGAATAGTGAGAGAACAAGTGTAAAAGACAGCAAAATGTAAGTCTCTAGTCTAGAGATGATGTTGTACACTGCACAAATGCTTGAAATAGAGTTAGTTCACATGAAACCAGTGTTTGAAACCACCAGAATTCACTGAAAAGTAGTATTCAACTGTAAAACAGTTGAAAGACAAGTGTATATAGCTTCTCAAGTTCAGAGAAGTGTGTATGAAGTTGTTTTTACATGTGGTGAAGTCCCACAAGTATACCAGAAGGCCCATTATAGGACACAGCTAGAAATCAGTAGTCATTCAGAGCAAATACTAATGAATATCACAGAATAGTGAGAGAACAAGTGTAAAAGACATAAAAATGTAAGTCTCTAGTCTAGAAAGGATGTTCTACACTGCACAAATCCTTGAAATAGAGTTAGATCACATGAAACCAGTGTTTCAAACCACCAGAATACACTGAAAAGTAGTATTTAACTGTAAAACAGTTGAAAGACAAGTTTATATAGCTTCGCAAGTCCAGAGAAGACTGTATAAAGTTGTTTCTACATGTGGTGAAGTTCCACAAGTAGAGCAGAAGGCCCATTATAGGAAACAGCTAGAAATCAGTAGTAATTCAGAGGAAATACTAATGAATATCATAGAATTGTGTGAGAACAAGTGTAAAAGACATCAAAATGTAAGTTTCTAGTCTAGAAAGGATGTTATACACTACAGAAATCCTTGAAATAGAGTTACTTCACAAGAAAACAGTGTTTCAACCCACTAGAATTCACTGAAAAGTAGTATTCAACTGTAAAACAGTTGAAAGACAAGTGTATATAGCTTCTCAAGTTCAGAGAAGAGTGTATAAAGTTGTTTCTACATGTGGTGAAGTCCCACAAGTATACCAGAAGGCCCATTATAGGAAACAGCTAGAAATCAGTAGTAATTCAGAGGAAATACTAATGAATATCATAGAATTGTGTGAGAACAAGTGTAAAAGACATCAAAATGTAAGTCTCTAGTCTTGAAAGGATGTTATACACTACAGAAATCCTTGAAATAGAGTTACTTCACAGGAAAACAGTGTTTCAACCCACTAGAATTCACTGAAAAGTAGTATTCAACTGTAAAACAGTTGAAAGACAAGTGTATATAGCTTCTCCAGTTCAGGGAAGAGTGTATAAAGTTGTTTGTACATGTGGTGAAGTCCCACAAGTAGAAAAGAAGGCCCATTATAGGAAACCGCTAGAAATCAGTAGTCATTCAGAGCAAATACTAATGAATATCACAGAATAGAGAGAGAACAAGTGGAAAAGACATCAACATGTAAGTCTCTAGTCTACAAAGGATGTTGTACACTGCAGAAATCCATGAAATAGAGTTACTTTACAAGAAAACAGTGTTTCAACCCACTAGAATCCACTGAAAAGTAGTATTCAACTGTAAAACAGTTGAAAGACAAGTGTATATAGCTTCTCAAGTTTAGAGAAGAGTGTATAAAGTTGTTTCTACATATGGTGAAGTCCCACAAGTAGAGCAGAAGGCCCATTATGGGAAACAGCTAGAAATCAGTAGTCATTCAGAGCAAATACTAATGAATATCACAGAATAGTGAGAGAACAAGTGTAAGAGACATCAAAATGTAAGTCTCTAGTCTAGAAAGGATGTTGTACACTGCAGAAATCCTTGAAATAGAGTTAGTTCACATGAAACCAGTGTTTGAAACCACCAGAATTCACAGAAAGGTAGTATTCAACTGTAAAACAGTTGAAAGACAAGTTTATATAGCTTCCAAGTTCAGAGAAGAGTGTATAAAGTTGTTTCTACATGTGGTGAAGTCCCACAAGTATACCAGAAGGCCCATTATAGGACACTGCAAGAAAGCATTAGTAATTCAGAGCAAATACTAATGAATATCACAGAACAGAGAGAGAACAAGTGTAAAAGACATCAAAATGTAAGTCTATAGTCTAGAAAGGATGTTGTACACTGCAGAAATTCTTGAAATAGAGTTACTTCACATGAAACCAGTGTTTCAAACCAGCAGAATGCACTGAAAAGTAGTATTTAACTGTAAAACAGTTGAAAGACAAGTTTATATAGCTTCGCAAGTCCACAGAAGACTGTATAAAGTTGTTTCTACATGTGGTGAAGTCCCACAAGTAGAGCAGAAGGCCCATTATGGGAAACAGCTAGAAATCAGTAGTCATTCAGAGCAAATACTAATGAATATCACAGAATAGTGAGAGAACAAGTGTAAAAGTCATCTAAATGTAAGTCTCTAGTCTAGAAAGGATGTTGTACACTGCAGAAATCCTTGAAATAGAGTTAGTTCACATGAAACCAGTGTTTGAAACCACCAGAATTCACGGAAAGGTAGTATTCAATTGTAAAACAGTTGAAAGACAAGTTTATATAGCTTCCAAGTTCAGAGAAGAGTGTATAAAGTTGTTTCTACATGTGGTGAAGTCCCACAAGTATACCAGAAGGCCCATTATAGGACACTGTAAGAAAGCATTAGTAATTCAGAGCAAATACTAATGAATATCACAGAATAGTGAGAGAACAAGTGTAAAACACATCAAAATGAAAGTGTGTAGTCTAGAAAGGATGTTGTACACTGCTGAAATCCTTGAAATAGAGTTAGTTCACATGAAACCAGTGTTTCAAACTACCAGAATGCACTGAAAAGTAGTATTCAACTGTAAAACAGTTGAAAGACAAGTTTATGTAGCTTCGCAAGTCCACAGAAGACTGTATAAAGTTGTTTCTACATGTGGTGAAGTTCCACAAGTAGAGCAGAAGGCCCATTATAGGAAACAGCTAGAAATCAGTAGTAATTCAGAGGAAATACTAATGAATATCATAGAATTGTGTGAGAACAAGTGTAAAAGACATCAAAATGTAAGTTTCTAGTCTAGAAAGGATGTTATACACTACAGAAATCCTTAAAATAGAGTTACTTCACAAGAAAACAGTGTTTCAACCCACTAGAATTCACTGAAAAGTAGTATTCAACTGTAAAACAGTTGAAAGACAAGTGTATATAGCTTCTCAAGTTCAGAGAAGAGTGTATAAACTTGTTTCTACATGTGGTGAAGTCCCACAAGTATACCAGAAGGCCCATTATAGGAAACAGCTAGAAATCAGTAGTAATTCAGAGGAAATACTAATGAATATCATAGAATTGTGAGAGAACAAGTGTAAAAGACATCAAAATGTAAGTCTCTAGTCTTGAAAGGATGTTATACACTACAGAAATCCTTGAAATAGAGTTACTTCACAAGAAAACAGTGTTTCAACCCACTATAACTCACTGAAAAGTAGTATTCAACTGTAAAACAGTTGAAAGACAAGTGTATATAGCTTCTCCAGTTCAGGGAAGAGTGTATAAAGTTGTTTGTACATGTGGTGAAGTCCCACAAGTAGAAAAGAAGGCCCATTATAGGAAACAGCTAGAAATCAGTAGTCATTCAGAGCAAATACTAATGAATATCACAGAATAGAGAGAGAACAAGTGTAAAAGACATCAACATGTAAGTCTCTAGTCTACAAAGGATGTTGTACACTGCAGAAATCCATGAAATAGAGTTACTTTACAAGAAAACATTGTTTCAACCCACTAGAATCCACTGAAAAGTAGTATTCATCTGTAAAACAGTTCAAAGACAAGTGTATATAGCTTCTCAAGTTTAGAGAAGAGTGTATAAAGTTGTTTCTACATATGGTGAAGTCCCACAAGTAGAGCAGAAGGCCCATTATGGGAAACAGCTAGAAATCAGTAGTCATTCAGAGCAAATACTAATGAATATCACAGAATAGTGAGAGAACAAGTGTAAAAGACATCTAAATGTAAGTCTCTAGTCTAGAAAGGATGTTGTACACTGCAGAAATCCTTGAAATAGAGTTAGTTCACATGAAACCAGTGTTTGAAACCACCAGAATTCACAGAAAGGTAGTATTCAACTGTAAAACAGTTGAAAGACAAGTTTATATAGCTTCCAAGTTCAGAGAAGAGTGTATAAAGTTGTTTCTACATGTGGTGAAGTCCCACAAGTATACCAGAAGGCCCATTATAGGACACTGCAAGAAAGCATTAGTAATTCAGAGCAAATACTAATGAATATCACAGAATAGAGAGAGAACAAGTGTAAAAGACATCAAAATGTAAGTCTATAGTCTAGAAAGGATGTTGTACACTGCAGAAATTCTTGAAATAGAGTTACTTCACATGAAACCAGTGTTTCAAACCAGCAGAATGCACTGAAAAGTAGTATTTAACTGTAAAACAGTTGAAAGACAAGTTTATATAGCTTCGCAAGTCCACAGAAGACTGTATAAAGTTGTTTCTACATGTGGTGAAGTCCCACAAGTAGAGCAGAAGGCCCATTATGGGAAACAGCTAGAAATCAGTAGTCATTCAGAGCAAATACTAATGAATATCACAGAATAGTGAGAGAACAAGTGTAAAAGTCATCTAAATGTAAGTCTCTAGTCTAGAAAGGATGTTGTACACTGCAGAAATCCTTGAAATAGAGTTAGTTCACATGAAACCAGTGTTTGAAACCACCAGAATTCACGGAAAGGTAGTATTCAATTGTAAAACAGTTGAAAGACAAGTTTATATAGCTTCCAAGTTCAGAGAAGAGTGTATAAAGTTGTTTCTACATGTGGTGAAGTCCCACAAGTATACCAGAAGGCCCATTATAGGACACTGTAAGAAAGCATTAGTAATTCAGAGCAAATACTAATGAATATCACAGAATAGTGAGAGAACAAGTGTAAAACACATCAAAATGAAAGTGTGTAGTCTAGAAAGGATGTTGTACACTGCTGAAATCCTTGAAATAGAGTTAGTTCACATGAAACCAGTGTTTCAAACTACCAGAATGCACTGAAAAGTAGTATTCAACTGTAAAACAGTTGAAAGACAAGTTTATGTAGCTTCGCAAGTCCACAGAAGACTGTATAAAGTTGTTTCTACATGTGGTGAAGTTCCACAAGTAGAGCAGAAGGCCCATTATAGGAAACAGCTAGAAATCAGTAGTAATTCAGAGGAAATACTAATGAATATCATAGAATTGTGTGAGAACAAGTGTAAAAGACATCAAAATGTAAGTTTCTAGTCTAGAAAGGATGTTATACACTACAGAAATCCTTAAAATAGAGTTACTTCACAAGAAAACAGTGTTTCAACCCACTAGAATTCACTGAAAAGTAGTATTCAACTGTAAAACAGTTGAAAGACAAGTGTATATAGCTTCTCAAGTTCAGAGAAGAGTGTATAAACTTGTTTCTACATGTGGTGAAGTCCCACAAGTATACCAGAAGGCCCATTATAGGAAACAGCTAGAAATCAGTAGTAATTCAGAGGAAATACTAATGAATATCATAGAATTGTGAGAGAACAAGTGTAAAAGACATCAAAATGTAAGTCTCTAGTCTTGAAAGGATGTTATACACTACAGAAATCCTTGAAATAGAGTTACTTCACAAGAAAACAGTGTTTCAACCCACTATAACTCACTGAAAAGTAGTATTCAACTGTAAAACAGTTGAAAGACAAGTGTATATAGCTTCTCCAGTTCAGGGAAGAGTGTATAAAGTTGTTTGTACATGTGGTGAAGTCCCACAAGTAGAAAAGAAGGCCCATTATAGGAAACAGCTAGAAATCAGTAGTCATTCAGAGCAAATACTAATGAATATCACAGAATAGAGAGAGAACAAGTGTAAAAGACATCAACATGTAAGTCTCTAGTCTACAAAGGATGTTGTACACTGCAGAAATCCATGAAATAGAGTTACTTTACAAGAAAACATTGTTTCAACCCACCAGAATCCACTGAAAAGTAGTATTCATCTGTAAAACAGTTCAAAGACAAGTGTATATAGCTTCTCAAGTTTAGAGAAGAGTGTATAAAGTTGTTTCTACATATGGTGAAGTCCCACAAGTAGAGCAGAAGGCCCATTATGGGAAACAGCTAGAAATCAGTAGTCATTCAGAGCAAATACTAATGAATATCACAGAATAGTGAGAGAACAAGTGTAAAAGACATCTAAATGTAAGTCTCTAGTCTAGAAAGGATGTTGTACACTGCAGAAATCCTTGAAATAGAGTTAGTTCACATGAAACCAGTGTTTGAAACCACCAGAATTCACAGAAAGGTAGTATTCAACTGTAAAACAGTTGAAAGACAAGTTTATATAGCTTCCAAGTTCAGAGAAGAGTGTATAAAGTTGTTTCTACATGTGGTGAAGTCCCACAAGTATACCAGAAGGCCCATTATAGGACACTGCAAGAAAGCATTAGTAATTCAGAGCAAATACTAATGAATATCACAGAATAGAGAGAGAACAAGTGTAAAAGACATCAAAATGTAAGTCTATAGTCTAGAAAGGATGTTGTACACTGCAGAAATTCTTGAAATAGAGTTACTTCACATGAAACCAGTGTTTCAAACCAGCAGAATGCACTGAAAAGTAGTATTTAACTGTAAAACAGTTGAAAGACAAGTTTATATAGCTTCGCAAGTCCACAGAAGACTGTATAAAGTTGTTTCTACATGTGGTGAAGTCCCACAAGTAGAGCAGAAGGCCCATTATGGGAAACAGCTAGAAATCAGTAGTCATTCAGAGCAAATACTAATGAATATCACAGAATAGTGAGAGAACAAGTGTAAAAGTCATCTAAATGTAAGTCTCTAGTCTAGAAAGGATGTTGTACACTGCAGAAATCCTTGAAATAGAGTTAGTTCACATGAAACCAGTGTTTGAAACCACCAGAATTCACGGAAAGGTAGTATTCAATTGTAAAACAGTTGAAAGACAAGTTTATATAGCTTCCAAGTTCAGAGAAGAGTGTATAAAGTTGTTTCTACATGTGGTGAAGTCCCACAAGTATACCAGAAGGCCCATTATAGGACACTGTAAGAAAGCATTAGTAATTCAGAGCAAATACTAATGAATATCACAGAATAGTGAGAGAACAAGTGTAAAACACATCAAAATGAAAGTGTGTAGTCTAGAAAGGATGTTGTACACTGCTGAAATCCTTGAAATAGAGTTAGTTCACATGAAACCAGTGTTTCAAACTACCAGAATGCACTGAAAAGTAGTATTCAACTGTAAAACAGTTGAAAGACAAGTTTATGTAGCTTCGCAAGTCCACAGAAGACTGTATAAAGTTGTTTCTACATGTGGTGAAGTTCCACAAGTAGAGCAGAAGGCCCATTATAGGAAACAGCTAGAAATCAGTAGTAATTCAGAGGAAATACTAATGAATATCATAGAATTGTGTGAGAACAAGTGTAAAAGACATCAAAATGTAAGTTTCTAGTCTAGAAAGGATGTTATACACTACAGAAATCCTTAAAATAGAGTTACTTCACAAGAAAACAGTGTTTCAACCCACTAGAATTCACTGAAAAGTAGTATTCAACTGTAAAACAGTTGAAAGACAAGTGTATATAGCTTCTCAAGTTCAGAGAAGAGTGTATAAACTTGTTTCTACATGTGGTGAAGTCCCACAAGTATACCAGAAGGCCCATTATAGGAAACAGCTAGAAATCAGTAGTAATTCAGAGGAAATACTATTGAATATCATAGAATTGTGTGATAACAAGTGTAAAAGACATCAAAATGTAAGTCTATAGTCTTGAAGGGATGTTATACACTACAGAAATCCTTGAAATAGAGTTACTTCACAAGAAAACAGTGTTTCAACCCACTATAATTCACTGAAAAGTAGTATTCAACTGTAAAACAGTTGAAAGACAAGTGTATATAGCTTCTCCAGTTCAGGGAAGAGTGTATAAAGTTGTTTCTACATGTGGTGAAGTCCCACAAGTAGAAAAGAAGGCCCATTATAGGAAACAGCTAGAAATCAGTAGTCATTCAGAGGAAATACTAATGAATATCACAGAATAGAGAGAGAACAAGTGTAAAAGACATCAACATGTAAGTCTCTAGTCTACAAAGGATGTTGTACACTGCAGAAATCCTTGAAATAGAGTTACTTCACAAGAAAACAGTGTTTCAACCCACTAGAATCCACTGAAAAGTAGTATTCAACTGTAAAACAGTTGAAAGACAAGTGTATATAGCTTCTCAAGTTTAGAGAAGAGTGTATAAAGTTGTTTCTACATATCGTGAAGTCCCACAAGTATACCAGAAGGCCCATTATAGGACACTGCAAGAAAGCATTAGTAATTCAGAGCAAATACTAATGAATATCACAGAATAGTGAGAGAACAAGTGTAAAACACATCAAAATGAAAGTGTCTAGTCTAGAAAGGATGTTGTACACTGCTGAAATCCTTGAAATAGAGTTAGTTCACATGAAACCAGTGTTTCAAACTACCAGAATGCACTGAAAAGTAGTATTCAACTGTAAAACAGTTGAAAGACAAGTTTATATAGCTTCGCAAGTCCACAGAAGACTGTATAAAGTTGTTTCTACATGTGGTGAAGTTCCACAAGTAGAGCAGAAGGCCCATTATAGGAAACAGGTAGAAATCAGTAGTAATTCAGAGGAAATACTAATGAATATCATAGGATTGTGTGAGAACAAGTGTAAAAGACATCAAAATGTAAGTCTCTAGTCTTTAAAGGATGTTATACACTACAGAAATCCTTGAAATAGAGTTACTTCACAAGAAAACAGTGTTTCAACCAACTATAATTCACTGAAAAGTAGTATTCAACTGTAAAACAGTTGAAAGACAAGTGTATATAGCTTCTCCAGTTCAGGGAAGAGTATATAAAGTTGTTTCTACATGTGGTGAAGTCCCACAAGTAGAAAAGAAAGCCCATTATAGGAAACAGCTAGAAATCAGTAGTCATTCAGAGCAAATACTAATGAATATCACAGAATAGAGAGAGAACAAGTGTAAAAGACATCAAAATGTAAGTCTATAGTCTAGAAAGGATGTTGTACACTGCAGAAATTCTTGAAATAGAGTTACTTCACATGAAACCAGTGTTTCAAACCAGCAGAATGCACTGAAAAGTAGTATTTAACTGTAAAACAGTTGAAAGACAAGTTTATATAGCTTCGCAAGTCCACAGAAGACTGTATAAAGTTGTTTCTACATGTGGTGAAGTCCCACAAGTAGAGCAGAAGGCACATTATAGGAAACAGCTAGAAATCAGTAATAATTCAGAGGAAATAGTAATGAATATCTTAGAATTGTGTGAGAACAAGTGTAAAAGACATCAAAATGTAAGTCTCTAGTCTTGAAAGGATGTTATACACTACAGAAATCCTTGAAATAGAGTTACTTCACAAGAAAACAGTGTTTCAACCCACTAGAATTCACTGAAAAGTAGTATTCAACTGTAAAACAGTTGAAAGACAAGTGTATATAGCTTCTCCAGTTCAGGGAAGAGTGTATAAAGTTGTTTCTACATGTGGTGAAGTCCCAAAAGTAGAAAAGAAGGCCCATTATGGGAAACAGCTAGAAATCAGTAGTCATTCACAGCAAATACTAATGAATATCACAGAATAGTGAGAGAACAAGTGTAAAAGACATCAAAATGTAAGTCTATAGTCTAGAAAGGATGTTGTACACTGCAGAAATCCTTGAAATAGAGTTAGTTCACATGAAACCAGTGTTTGAAACCACCAGAATTCACTGAAAGGTAGTATTCAATTGTAAAACAGTTGAAAGACAAGTTTATATAGCTTCCAAGTTCAGAGAAGAGTGTATAAAGTTGTTTCTACATGTGGTGAAGTCCCACAAGTATACCAGAAGGCCCATTATAGGACACTGCAAGAAAGCATTAGTAATTCAGAGCAAATACTAATGAATATCACAGAATAGTGAGAGAACAAGTATAAAACACATCAAAATGAAAGTGTGTAGTCTACAAAGGATGTTGTACACTGCTGAAATCCTTGAAATAGAGTTAGTTCACATGAAACCAGTGTTTCAAACTACCAGAATGCACTGAAAAGTAGTATTCAACTGTAAAACAGTTGAAAGACAAGTTTATATAGCTTCGCAAGTCCACAGAAGACTGTATAAAGTTGTTTCTACATGTGGTGAAGTCCCACAAGTAGAGCAGAAGGCCCATTATAGGAAACAGCTAGAAATCAGTAGTAATTCAGAGGAAATACTAATGAATATCATAGAATTGTGTGAGAACAAGTGTAAAAGACATCAAAATGTAAGTTTCTAGTCTAGAAAGGATGTTATACACTACAGAAATCCTTGAAATAGAGTTACTTCACAAGAAAACAGTGTTTCAACCCACTAGAATTCACTGAAAAGTAGTATTCAATTGTAAAACAGTTGAAAGACAAGTGTATATAGCTTCTCAAGTTCAGAAAAGAGTGTATAAAGTTGTTTCTACATGTGGTGAAGTCCCACAAGTAGAGCAGAAGGCCCATTAGAGGAAACAGCTAGAAATCAGTAGTAATTCAGAGGAAATACTAATGAATATCATAGAATTGTGTGAGAACAAGTGTAAAAGACATCAAAATGTAAGTCTCTAGTCTTGAAAGGATGTTATACACTACAGAAATCCTTGAAATAGAGTTACTTCACAAGAAAACAGTGTTTCAACCCACTAGAATTCACTGAAAAGTAGTATTCAACTGTAAAACAGTTGAAAGACAAGTGTATATAGCTTCTCCAGTTCAGGGAAGAGTGTATAAAGTTGTTTCTACATGTGGTGAAGTCCCACAAGTAGAAAAGAAGGCCCATTATAGGAAACAGCTAGAAATCAGTAGTCATTCAGAGCAAATACTAATGAATATCACAGAATAGAGAGAGAACAAGTGTAAAAGACATCAAAATGTAAGTCTCTAGTCTACAAAGGATGTTGTACACTGCAGAAATCCTTGAAATAGAGTTACTTTACAAGAAAACAGTGTTTCAACCCACTAGAATCCACTGAAAAGTAGTATTCAACTGTAAAACAGTTGAAAGACAAGTGTATATAGCTTCTCAAGTTTAGAGAAGAGTGTATAAAGTTGTTTCTACATATGGTGAAGTCCCACAAGTAGAGCAGAAGGCCCATTATGGGAAACAGCTAGAAATCAGTAGTCATTCAGAGCAAATACTAATGAATATCACAGAATAGTGAGAGAACAAGTGTAAAACACATCAAAATGAAAGTGTGTAGTCTAGAAAGGATGTTGTACACTGCTGAAATCCTTGAAATAGAGTTAGTTCACATGAAACCAGTGTTTCAAACTACCAGAATGCACTGAAAAGTAGTATTCAACTGTAAAACAGTTGAAAGACAAGTTTATATAGCTTCGCAAGTCCACAGAAGACTGTATAAAGTTGTTTCTACATGTGGTGAAGTTCCACAAGTAGAGCAGAAGGCCCATTATAGGAAACAGCTAGAAATCAGTAGTAATTCAGAGGAAATACTAATGAATATCATAGGATTGTGTGAGAACAAGTGTAAAAGACATCAAAATGTAAGTCTCTAGTCTTTAAAGGATGTTATACACTACAGAAATCCTTGAAATAGAGTTACTTCACAAGAAAACAGTGTTTCAACCCACTAGAATTCACTGAAAAGTAGTATTCAACTGTAAAACAGTTGAAAGACAAGTGTATATAGCTTCTCCAGTTCAGGGAAGAGTGTATAAAGTTGTTTCTACATGTGGTGAAGTCCCACAAGTAGAAAAGAAGGCCCATTATAGGAAACAGCTAGAAATCAGTAGTCATTCAGAGCAAATACTAATGAATATCACAGAATAGAGAGAGAACAAGTGTAAAAGACATCAAAATGTAAGTCTCTAGTCTACAAAGGATGTTGTACACTGCAGAAATCCTTGAAATAGAGTTACTTTACAAGAAAACAGTGTTTCAACCCACTAGAATCCACTGAAAAGTAGTATTCAACTGTAAAACAGTTGAAAGACAAGTGTATATAGCTTCTGAAGTTTAGAGAAGAGTGTATAAAGTTGTTTCTACATATGGTGAAGTCCCACAAGTAGAGCAGAAGGCCCATTATGGGAAACAGCTAGAAATCAGTAGTCATTCTGAGCAAATACTAATGAATATCACAGAATAGAGAGAGAACAAGTGTAAAAGACATCTAAATGTAAGTCTCTAGTCTAGAAAGGATGTTGTACACTGCAGAAATCCTTGAAATAGAGTTAGTTCACATGAAACCAGTGTTTGAAACCACCAGAATTCACGGAAAGGTAGTATTCAACTGTAAAACAGTTGAAAGACAAGTTTATATAGCTTCCAAGTTCAGAGAAGAGTGCATAAAGTTGTTTCTACATGTGGTGAAGCCCCTCAAGTATACCAGAAGGCCCATTATAGGACACTGCAAGAAAGCATTAGTAATTCAGAGCAAATACTAATGAATATCACAGAATAGTGAGAGAACAAGTGTAAAACACATCAAAATGAAAGTGTCTAGTCTAGAAAGGATGTTGTACACTGCTGAAATCCTTGAAATAGAGTTAGTTCACATGAAACCAGTGTTTCAAACTACCAGAATGCACTGAAAAGTAGTATTTAACTGTAAAACATTTGAAAGACAAGTTTATATAGCTTCGCAAGTCCACAGAAGACTGTATAAAGTTGTTTCTACATGTGGTGAAGTTCCACAAGTAGAGCAGAAGGCCCATTATAGGAAACAGCTAGAAATCAGTAGTAATTCAGAGGAAATAGTAATGAATATCATAGAATTGTGTGAGAACAAGTGTAAAAGACATCAAAATGTAAGTCTCTAGTCTTGAAAGGATGTTATACACTACAGAAATCCTTGAAATAGAGTTACTTCACAAGAAAAGAGTGTTTCAACCCACTAGAATTCACTGAAAAGTAGTATTCAACTGTAAAACAGTTGAAAGACAAGTTTATATAGCTTCTCAAGTTCAGAGAAGAGTGTATAAAGTTGTTTCTACATGTGGTGAAGTCCCACAAGTATACCAGAAGGCCCATTATAGGAAACAGCTAGAAATCAGTAGTAATTCAGAGGAAATACTATTGAATATCATAGAATTGTGTGAGAACAAGTGTAAAAGACATCAAAATGTAAGTCTATAGTCTTGAAGGGATGTTATACACTACAGAAATCCTTGAAATAGAGTTACTTCACAAGAAAACAGTGTTTCAACCCACTATAATTCACTGAAAAGTAGTATTCAACTGTAAAACAGTTGAAAGACAAGTGTATATAGCTTCTCCAGTTCAGGGAAGAGTGTATAAAGTTGTTTCTACATGTGGTGAAGTCCCACAAGTAGAAAAGAAGGCCCATTATAGGAAACAGCTAGAAATCAGTAGTCATTCAGAGCAAATACTAATGAATATCACAGAATAGAGAGAGAACAAGTGTAAAAGACATCAACATGTAAGTCTCTAGTCTACAAAGGATGTTGTACACTGCAGAAATCCTTGAAATAGAGTTACTTCACAAGAAAACAGTGTTTCAACCCACTAGAATCCACTGAAAAGTAGTATTCAACTGTAAAACAGTTGAAAGACAAGTGTATATAGCTTCTCAAGTTTAGAGAAGAGTGTATAAAGTTGTTTCTACATATCGTGAAGTCCCACAAGTAGAGCAGAAGGCCCATTATGGGAAACAGCTAGAAATCAGTAGTCATTCAGAGCAAATACTAATGAATATCACAGAATAGTGAGAGAACAAGTGTAAAAGACATCAAAATGTACGTCTCTAGTCTAGAAAGGATGTTGTACACTGCAGAAATCCTTGAAATAGAGTTAGTTCACATGAAACCAGTGTTTGAAACCACCAGAATTCACAGAAAGGTAGTATTCAACTGTAAAACAGTTGAAAGACAAGTTTATATAACTTCCAAGTTCAGAGAAGAGTGTATAAAGTTGTTTCTACATGTGGTGAAGTCCCACAAGTATACCAGAAGGCCCATTATAGGACACTGCAAGAAAGCATTAGTAATTCAGAGCAAATACTAATGAATATCACAGAATAGTGAGAGAACAAGTGTAAAACACATCAAAATGAAAGTGTGTAGTCTAGAAAGGATGTTGTACACTGCTGAAATCCTTGAAATAGAGTTAGTTCACATGAAACCAGTGTTTCAAACTACCAGAATGCACTGAAAAGTAGTATTCAACTGTAAAACAGTTGAAAGACAAGTTTATATAGCTTCGCAAGTCCACAGAAGACTGTATAAAGTTGTTTCTACATGTGGTGAAGTTCCACAAGTAGAGCAGAAGGCCCATTATAGGAAACAGCTAGAAATCAGTAGTAATTCAGAGGAAATACTAATGAATATCATAGGATTGTGTGAGAACAAGTGTAAAAGACATCAAAATGTAAGTCTCTAGTCTTTAAAGGATGTTATACACTACAGAAATCCTTGAAATAGAGTTACTTCACAAGAAAACAGTGTTTCAACCCACTAGAATTCACTGAAAAGTAGTATTCAACTGTAAAACAGTTGAAAGACAAGTGTATATAGCTTCTCCAGTTCAGGGAAGAGTGTATAAAGTTGTTTCTACATGTGGTGAAGTCCCACAAGTAGAAAAGAAGGCCCATTATAGGAAACAGCTAGAAATCAGTAGTCATTCAGAGCAAATACTAATGAATATCACAGAATAGAGAGAGAACAAGTGTAAAAGACATCAAAATGTAAGTCTCTAGTCTACAAAGGATGTTGTACACTGCAGAAATCCTTGAAATAGAGTTACTTTACAAGAAAACAGTGTTTCAACCCACTAGAATCCACTGAAAAGTAGTATTCAACTGTAAAACAGTTGAAAGACAAGTGTATATAGCTTCTGAAGTTTAGAGAAGAGTGTATAAAGTTGTTTCTACATATGGTGAAGTCCCACAAGTAGAGCAGAAGGCCCATTATGGGAAACAGCTAGAAATCAGTAGTCATTCTGAGCAAATACTAATGAATATCACAGAATAGAGAGAGAACAAGTGTAAAAGACATCTAAATGTAAGTCTCTAGTCTAGAAAGGATGTTGTACACTGCAGAAATCCTTGAAATAGAGTTAGTTCACATGAAACCAGTGTTTGAAACCACCAGAATTCACGGAAAGGTAGTATTCAACTGTAAAACAGTTGAAAGACAAGTTTATATAGCTTCCAAGTTCAGAGAAGAGTGCATAAAGTTGTTTCTACATGTGGTGAAGCCCCTCAAGTATACCAGAAGGCCCATTATAGGACACTGCAAGAAAGCATTAGTAATTCAGAGCAAATACTAATGAATATCACAGAATAGTGAGAGAACAAGTGTAAAACACATCAAAATGAAAGTGTCTAGTCTAGAAAGGATGTTGTACACTGCTGAAATCCTTGAAATAGAGTTAGTTCACATGAAACCAGTGTTTCAAACTACCAGAATGCACTGAAAAGTAGTATTTAACTGTAAAACATTTGAAAGACAAGTTTATATAGCTTCGCAAGTCCACAGAAGACTGTATAAAGTTGTTTCTACATGTGGTGAAGTTCCACAAGTAGAGCAGAAGGCCCATTATAGGAAACAGCTAGAAATCAGTAGTAATTCAGAGGAAATAGTAATGAATATCATAGAATTGTGTGAGAACAAGTGTAAAAGACATCAAAATGTAAGTCTCTAGTCTTGAAAGGATGTTATACACTACAGAAATCCTTGAAATAGAGTTACTTCACAAGAAAAGAGTGTTTCAACCCACTAGAATTCACTGAAAAGTAGTATTCAACTGTAAAACAGTTGAAAGACAAGTTTATATAGCTTCTCAAGTTCAGAGAAGAGTGTATAAAGTTGTTTCTACATGTGGTGAAGTCCCACAAGTATACCAGAAGGCCCATTATAGGAAACAGCTAGAAATCAGTAGTAATTCAGAGGAAATACTATTGAATATCATAGAATTGTGTGATAACAAGTGTAAAAGACATCAAAATGTAAGTCTATAGTCTTGAAGGGATGTTATACACTACAGAAATCCTTGAAATAGAGTTACTTCACAAGAAAACAGTGTTTCAACCCACTATAATTCACTGAAAAGTAGTATTCAACTGTAAAACAGTTGAAAGACAAGTGTATATAGCTTCTCCAGTTCAGGGAAGAGTGTATAAAGTTGTTTCTACATGTGGTGAAGTCCCACAAGTAGAAAAGAAGGCCCATTATAGGAAACAGCTAGAAATCAGTAGTCATTCAGAGGAAATACTAATGAATATCACAGAATAGAGAGAGAACAAGTGTAAAAGACATCAACATGTAAGTCTCTAGTCTACAAAGGATGTTGTACACTGCAGAAATCCTTGAAATAGAGTTACTTCACAAGAAAACAGTGTTTCAACCCACTAGAATCCACTGAAAAGTAGTATTCAACTGTAAAACAGTTGAAAGACAAGTGTATATAGCTTCTCAAGTTTAGAGAAGAGTGTATAAAGTTGTTTCTACATATCGTGAAGTCCCACAAGTATACCAGAAGGCCCATTATAGGACACTGCAAGAAAGCATTAGTAATTCAGAGCAAATACTAATGAATATCACAGAATAGTGAGAGAACAAGTGTAAAACACATCAAAATGAAAGTGTCTAGTCTAGAAAGGATGTTGTACACTGCTGAAATCCTTGAAATAGAGTTAGTTCACATGAAACCAGTGTTTCAAACTACCAGAATGCACTGAAAAGTAGTATTCAACTGTAAAACAGTTGAAAGACAAGTTTATATAGCTTCGCAAGTCCACAGAAGACTGTATAAAGTTGTTTCTACATGTGGTGAAGTCCCACAAGTAGAGCAGAAGGCACATTATAGGAAACAGCTAGAAATCAGTAATAATTCAGAGGAAATAGTAATGAATATCTTAGAATTGTGTGAGAACAAGTGTAAAAGACATCAAAATGTAAGTCTCTAGTCTTGAAAGGATGTTATACACTACAGAAATCCTTGAAATAGAGTTACTTCACAAGAAAACAGTGTTTCAACCCACTAGAATTCACTGAAAAGTAGTATTCAACTGTAAAACAGTTGAAAGACAAGTGTATATAGCTTCTCCAGTTCAGGGAAGAGTGTATAAAGTTGTTTCTACATGTGGTGAAGTCCCACAAGTAGAAAAGAAGGCCCATTATGGGAAACAGCTAGAAATCAGTAGTCATTCACAGCAAATACTAATGAATATCACAGAATAGTGAGAGAACAAGTGTAAAAGACATCAAAATGTAAGTCTATAGTCTAGAAAGGATGTTGTACACTGCAGAAATCCTTGAAATAGAGTTAGTTCACATGAAACCAGTGTTTGAAACCACCAGAATTCACTGAAAGGTAGTATTCAATTGTAAAACAGTTGAAAGACAAGTTTATATAGCTTCCAAGTTCAGAGAAGAGTGTATAAAGTTGTTTCTACATGTGGTGAAGTCCCACAAGTATACCAGAAGGCCCATTAGAGGACACTGCAAGAAAGCATTAGTAATTCAGAGCAAATACTAATGAATATCACAGAATAGTGAGAGAACAAGTATAAAACACATCAAAATGAAAGTGTGTAGTCTACAAAGGATGTTGTACACTGCTGAAATCCTTGAAATAGAGTTAGTTCACATGAAACCAGTGTTTCAAACTACCAGAATGCACTGAAAAGTAGTATTCAACTGTAAAACAGTTGAAAGACAAGTTTATATAGCTTCGCAAGTCCACAGAAGACTGTATAAAGTTGTTTCTACATGTGGTGAAGTCCCACAAGTAGAGCAGAAGGCCCATTATAGGAAACAGCTAGAAATCAGTAGTAATTCAGAGGAAATACTAATGAGTATCATAGAATTGTGTGAGAACAAGTGTAAAAGACATCAAAATGTAAGTTTCTAGTCTAGAAAGGATGTTATACACTACAGAAATCCTTGAAATAGAGTTACTTCACAAGAAAACAGTGTTTCAACCCACTAGAATTCACTGAAAAGTAGTATTCAATTGTAAAACAGTTGAAAGACAAGTGTATATAGCTTCTCAAGTTCAGAAAAGAGTGTATAAAGTTGTTTCTACATGTGGTGAAGTCCCACAAGTAGAGCAGAAGGCCCATTAGAGGAAACAGCTAGAAATCAGTAGTAATTCAGAGGAAATACTAATGAATATCATAGAATTGTGTGAGAACAAGTGTAAAAGACATCAAAATGTAAGTCTCTAGTCTTGAAAGGATGTTATACACTACAGAAATCCTTGAAATAGAGTTACTTCACAAGAAAACAGTGTTTCAACCCACTAGAATTCACTGAAAAGTAGTATTCAACTGTAAAACAGTTGAAAGACAAGTGTATATAGCTTCTCCAGTTCAGGGAAGAGTGTATAAAGTTGTTTCTACATGTGGTGAAGTCCCACAAGTAGAAAAGAAGGCCCATTATAGGAAACAGCTAGAAATCAGTAGTCATTCAGAGCAAATACTAATGAATATCACAGAATAGAGAGAGAACAAGTGTAAAAGACATCAAAATGTAAGTCTCTAGTCTACAAAGGATGTTGTACACTGCAGAAATCCTTGAAATAGAGTTACTTTACAAGAAAACAGTGTTTCAACCCACTAGAATCCACTGAAAAGTAGTATTCAACTGTAAAACAGTTGAAAGACAAGTGTATATAGCTTCTCAAGTTTAGAGAAGAGTGTATAAAGTTGTTTCTACATATGGTGAAGTCCCACAAGTAGAGCAGAAGGCCCATTATGGGAAACAGCTAGAAATCAGTAGTCATTCAGAGCAAATACTAATGAATATCACAGAATAGTGAGAGAACAAGTGTAAAAGACATCAAAATGTAAGTCTCTAGTCTAGAAAGGATGTTGTACACTGCAGAAATCCTTGAAATAGAGTTAGTTCACATGAAACCAGTGTTTGAAACCACCAGAATTCACTGAAAGGTAGTATTCAATTGTAAAACAGTTGAAACACAAGTTTATATAACTTCCAAGTTCAGAGAAGAGTGTATAAAGTTGTTTCTACATGTGGTGAAGTCCCACAAGTATACCAGAAGGCCCATTATAGGACACTGCAAGAAAGCATTAGTAATTCAGAGCAAATACTAATGAATATCACAGAATAGTGAGAGAACAAGTGTAAAACACATCAAAATGAAAGTGTGTAGTCTAGAAAGGATGTTGTACACTGCTGAAATCCTTGAAATAGAGTTAGTTCACATGAAACCAGTGTTTCAAACTACCAGAATGCACTGAAAAGTAGTATTCAACTGTAAAACAGTTGAAAGACAAGTTTATATAGCTTCGCAAGTCCACAGAAGACTGTATAAAGTTGTTTCTACATGTGGTGAAGTTCCACAAGTAGAGCAGAAGGCCCATTATAGGAAACAGCTAGAAATCAGTAGTAATTCAGAGGAAATACTAATGAATATCATAGGATTGTGTGAGAACAAGTGTAAAAGACATCAAAATGTAAGTCTCTAGTCTTTAAAGGATGTTATACACTACAGAAATCCTTGAAATAGAGTTACTTCACAAGAAAACAGTGTTTCAACCCACTAGAATTCACTGAAAAGTAGTATTCAACTGTAAAACAGTTGAAAGACAAGTGTATATAGCTTCTCCAGTTCAGGGAAGAGTGTATAAAGTTGTTTCTACATGTGGTGAAGTCCCACAAGTAGAAAAGAAGGCCCATTATAGGAAACAGCTAGAAATCAGTAGTCATTCAGAGCAAATACTAATGAATATCACAGAATAGAGAGAGAACAAGTGTAAAAGACATCAAAATGTAAGTCTCTAGTCTACAAAGGATGTTGTACACTGCAGAAATCCTTGAAATAGAGTTACTTTACAAGAAAACAGTGTTTCAACCCACTAGAATCCACTGAAAAGTAGTATTCAACTGTAAAACAGTTGAAAGACAAGTGTATATAGCTTCTGAAGTTTAGAGAAGAGTGTATAAAGTTGTTTCTACATATGGTGAAGTCCCACAAGTAGAGCAGAAGGCCCATTATGGGAAACAGCTAGAAATCAGTAGTCATTCTGAGCAAATACTAATGAATATCACAGAATAGAGAGAGAACAAGTGTAAAAGACATCTAAATGTAAGTCTCTAGTCTAGAAAGGATGTTGTACACTGCAGAAATCCTTGAAATAGAGTTAGTTCACATGAAACCAGTGTTTGAAACCACCAGAATTCACGGAAAGGTAGTATTCAACTGTAAAACAGTTGAAAGACAAGTTTATATAGCTTCCAAGTTCAGAGAAGAGTGCATAAAGTTGTTTCTACATGTGGTGAAGCCCCTCAAGTATACCAGAAGGCCCATTATAGGACACTGCAAGAAAGCATTAGTAATTCAGAGCAAATACTAATGAATATCACAGAATAGTGAGAGAACAAGTGTAAAACACATCAAAATGAAAGTGTCTAGTCTAGAAAGGATGTTGTACACTGCTGAAATCCTTGAAATAGAGTTAGTTCACATGAAACCAGTGTTTCAAACTACCAGAATGCACTGAAAAGTAGTATTTAACTGTAAAACATTTGAAAGACAAGTTTATATAGCTTCGCAAGTCCACAGAAGACTGTATAAAGTTGTTTCTACATGTGGTGAAGTTCCACAAGTAGAGCAGAAGGCCCATTATAGGAAACAGCTAGAAATCAGTAGTAATTCAGAGGAAATAGTAATGAATATCATAGAATTGTGTGAGAACAAGTGTAAAAGACATCAAAATGTAAGTCTCTAGTCTTGAAAGGATGTTATACACTACAGAAATCCTTGAAATAGAGTTACTTCACAAGAAAAGAGTGTTTCAACCCACTAGAATTCACTGAAAAGTAGTATTCAACTGTAAAACAGTTGAAAGACAAGTTTATATAGCTTCTCAAGTTCAGAGAAGAGTGTATAAAGTTGTTTCTACATGTGGTGAAGTCCCACAAGTATACCAGAAGGCCCATTATAGGAAACAGCTAGAAATCAGTAGTAATTCAGAGGAAATACTATTGAATATCATAGAATTGTGTGATAACAAGTGTAAAAGACATCAAAATGTAAGTCTATAGTCTTGAAGGGATGTTATACACTACAGAAATCCTTGAAATAGAGTTACTTCACAAGAAAACAGTGTTTCAACCCACTATAATTCACTGAAAAGTAGTATTCAACTGTAAAACAGTTGAAAGACAAGTGTATATAGCTTCTCCAGTTCAGGGAAGAGTGTATAAAGTTGTTTCTACATGTGGTGAAGTCCCACAAGTAGAAAAGAAGGCCCATTATAGGAAACAGCTAGAAATCAGTAGTCATTCAGAGGAAATACTAATGAATATCACAGAATAGAGAGAGAACAAGTGTAAAAGACATCAACATGTAAGTCTCTAGTCTACAAAGGATGTTGTACACTGCAGAAATCCTTGAAATAGAGTTACTTCACAAGAAAACAGTGTTTCAACCCACTAGAATCCACTGAAAAGTAGTATTCAACTGTAAAACAGTTGAAAGACAAGTGTATATAGCTTCTCAAGTTTAGAGAAGAGTGTATAAAGTTGTTTCTACATATCGTGAAGTCCCACAAGTATACCAGAAGGCCCATTATAGGACACTGCAAGAAAGCATTAGTAATTCAGAGTAAATACTAATGAATATCACAGAATAGTGAGAGAACAAGTGTAAAACACATCAAAATGAAAGTGTCTAGTCTAGAAAGGATGTTGTACACTGCTGAAATCCTTGAAATAGAGTTAGTTCACATGAAACCAGTGTTTCAAACTACCAGAATGCACTGAAAAGTAGTATTCAACTGTAAAACAGTTGAAAGACAAGTTTATATAGCTTCGCAAGTCCACAGAAGACTGTATAAAGTTGTTTCTACATGTGGTGAAGTTCCACAAGTAGAGCAGAAGGCCCATTATAGGAAACAGGTAGAAATCAGTAGTAATTCAGAGGAAATACTAATGAATATCATAGGATTGTGTGAGAACAAGTGTAAAAGACATCAAAATGTAAGTCTCTAGTCTTTAAAGGATGTTATACACTACAGAAATCCTTGAAATAGAGTTACTTCACAAGAAAACAGTGTTTCAACCAACTATAATTCACTGAAAAGTAGTATTCAACTGTAAAACAGTTGAAAGACAAGTGTATATAGCTTCTCCAGTTCAGGGAAGAGTATATAAAGTTGTTTCTACATGTGGTGAAGTCCCACAAGTAGAAAAGAAAGCCCATTATAGGAAACAGCTAGAAATCAGTAGTCATTCAGAGCAAATACTAATGAATATCACAGAATAGAGAGAGAACAAGTGTAAAAGACATCAAAATGTAAGTCTATAGTCTAGAAAGGATGTTGTACACTGCAGAAATTCTTGAAATAGAGTTACTTCACATGAAACCAGTGTTTCAAACCAGCAGAATGCACTGAAAAGTAGTATTTAACTGTAAAACAGTTGAAAGACAAGTTTATATAGCTTCGCAAGTCCACAGAAGACTGTATAAAGTTGTTTCTACATGTGGTGAAGTCCCACAAGTAGAGCAGAAGGCACATTATAGGAAACAGCTAGAAATCAGTAATAATTCAGAGGAAATAGTAATGAATATCTTAGAATTGTGTGAGAACAAGTGTAAAAGACATCAAAATGTAAGTCTCTAGTCTTGAAAGGATGTTATACACTACAGAAATCCTTGAAATAGAGTTACTTCACAAGAAAACAGTGTTTCAACCCACTAGAATTCACTGAAAAGTAGTATTCAACTGTAAAACAGTTGAAAGACAAGTGTATATAGCTTCTCCAGTTCAGGGAAGAGTGTATAAAGTTGTTTCTACATGTGGTGAAGTCCCACAAGTAGAAAAGAAGGCCCATTATGGGAAACAGCTAGAAATCAGTAGTCATTCACAGCAAATACTAATGAATATCACAGAATAGTGAGAGAACAAGTGTAAAAGACATCAAAATGTAAGTCTATAGTCTAGAAAGGATGTTGTACACTGCAGAAATCCTTGAAATAGAGTTAGTTCACATGAAACCAGTGTTTGAAACCACCAGAATTCACTGAAAGGTAGTATTCAATTGTAAAACAGTTGAAAGACAAGTTTATATAGCTTCCAAGTTCAGAGAAGAGTGTATAAAGTTGTTTCTACATGTGGTGAAGTCCCACAAGTATACCAGAAGGCCCATTAGAGGACACTGCAAGAAAGCATTAGTAATTCAGAGCAAATACTAATGAATATCACAGAATAGTGAGAGAACAAGTATAAAACACATCAAAATGAAAGTGTGTAGTCTACAAAGGATGTTGTACACTGCTGAAATCCTTGAAATAGAGTTAGTTCACATGAAACCAGTGTTTCAAACTACCAGAATGCACTGAAAAGTAGTATTCAACTGTAAAACAGTTGAAAGACAAGTTTATATAGCTTCGCAAGTCCACAGAAGACTGTATAAAGTTGTTTCTACATGTGGTGAAGTCCCACAAGTAGAGCAGAAGGCCCATTATAGGAAACAGCTAGAAATCAGTAGTAATTCAGAGGAAATACTAATGAATATCATAGGATTGTGTGAGAACAAGTGTAAAAGACATCAAAATGTAAGTCTCTAGTCTTTAAAGGATGTTATACACTACAGAAATCCTTGAAATAGAGTTACTTCACAAGAAAACAGTGTTTCAACCAACTATAATTCACTGAAAAGTAGTATTCAACTGTAAAACAGTTGAAAGACAAGTGTATATAGCTTCTCCAGTTCAGGAAAGCGTGTATAAAGTTGTTTCTACATGTGGTGAAGTCCCACAAGTAGAAAAGAAGGCCCATTATAGGAAACAGCTAGAAATCAGTAGTCATTCAGAGCAAATACTAATGAATATCACAGAATAGAGAGAGAACAAGTGTAAAAGACATCAAAATGTAAGTCTATAGTCTAGAAAGGATGTTGTACACTGCAGAAATTCTTGAAATAGAGTTACTTCACATGAAACCAGTGTTTCAAACCAGCAGAATGCACTGAAAAGTAGTATTTAACTGTAAAACAGTTGAAAGACAAGTTTATGTAGCTTCGCAAGTCCACAGAAGACTGTATAAAGTTGTTTCTACATGTGGTGAAGTCCCACAAGTAGAGCAGAAGGCACATTATAGGAAACAGCTAGAAATCAGTAGTAATTCAGAGGAAATAGTAATGAATATCATAGAATTGTGTGAGAACAAGTGTAAAAGACATCAAAATGTAAGTTTCTAGTCTAGAAAGGATGTTATACACTACAGAAATCCTTGAAATAGAGTTACTTCACAAGAAAACAGTGTTTCAACCCACTAGAATTCACTGAAAAGTAGTATTCAACTGTAAAACAGTTGAAAGACAAGTGTATATAGCTTCTCCAGTTCAGGGAAGAGTGTATAAAGTTGTTTCTACATGTGGTGAAGTCCCACAAGTAGAAAAGAAGGCCCATTATAGGAAACAGCTAGAAATCAGTAGTCATTCAGAGCAAATACTAATGAATATCACAGAATAGAGAGAGAACAAGTGTAAAAGACATCAAAATGTAAGTCTCTCGTCTACAAAGGATGTTGTACACTGCAGAAATCCTTGAAATAGAGTTACTTCACAAGAAAACAGTGTTTCAACCCACTAGAATCCACTGAAAAGTAGTATTCAACTGTAAAACAGTTGAAAGACAAGTGTATATAGCTTCTCAAGTTTAGAGAAGAGTGTATAAAGTTGTTTCTACATATGGTGAAGTCCCACAAGTAGAGCAGAAGGCCCATTATGGGAAACAGCTAGAAATCAGTAGTCATTCAGAGCAAATACTAATGAATATCACAGAATAGTGAGAGAACAAGTGTAAAAGACATCAAAATGTAAGTCTCTAGTCTAGAAAGGATGTTGTACACTGCAGAAATCCTTGAAATAGAGTTAGTTCACATGAAACCAGTGTTTGAAACCACCAGAATTCACAGAAAGGTAGTATTCAACTGTAAAACAGTTGAAAGACAAGTTTATATAACTTCCAAGTTCAGAGAAGAGTGTATAAAGTTGTTTCTACATGTGGTGAAGTCCCACAAGTATACCAGAAGGCCCATTATAGGACACTGCAAGAAAGCATTAGTAATTCAGAGCAAATACTAATGAATATCACAGAATAGTGAGAGAACAAGTGTAAAACACATCAAAATGAAAGTGTGTAGTCTAGAAAGGATGTTGTACACTGCTGAAATCCTTGAAATAGAGTTAGTTCACATGAAACCAGTGTTTCAAACTACCAGAATGCACTGAAAAGTAGTATTCAACTGTAAAACAGTTGAAAGACAAGTTTATATAGCTTCGCAAGTCCACAGAAGACTGTATAAAGTTGTTTCTACATGTGGTGAAGTTCCACAAGTAGAGCAGAAGGCCCATTATAGGAAACAGCTAGAAATCAGTAGTAATTCAGAGGAAATACTAATGAATATCATAGGATTGTGTGAGAACAAGTGTAAAAGACATCAAAATGTAAGTCTCTAGTCTTTAAAGGATGTTATACACTACAGAAATCCTTGAAATAGAGTTACTTCACAAGAAAACAGTGTTTCAACCCACTAGAATTCACTGAAAAGTAGTATTCAACTGTAAAACAGTTGAAAGACAAGTGTATATAGCTTCTCCAGTTCAGGGAAGAGTGTATAAAGTTGTTTCTACATGTGGTGAAGTCCCACAAGTAGAAAAGAAGGCCCATTATAGGAAACAGCTAGAAATCAGTAGTCATTCAGAGCAAATACTAATGAATATCACAGAATAGAGAGAGAACAAGTGTAAAAGACATCAAAATGTAAGTCTCTAGTCTACAAAGGATGTTGTACACTGCAGAAATCCTTGAAATAGAGTTACTTTACAAGAAAACAGTGTTTCAACCCACTAGAATCCACTGAAAAGTAGTATTCAACTGTAAAACAGTTGAAAGACAAGTGTATATAGCTTCTGAAGTTTAGAGAAGAGTGTATAAAGTTGTTTCTACATATGGTGAAGTCCCACAAGTAGAGCAGAAGGCCCATTATGGGAAACAGCTAGAAATCAGTAGTCATTCTGAGCAAATACTAATGAATATCACAGAATAGAGAGAGAACAAGTGTAAAAGACATCTAAATGTAAGTCTCTAGTCTAGAAAGGATGTTGTACACTGCAGAAATCCTTGAAATAGAGTTAGTTCACATGAAACCAGTGTTTGAAACCACCAGAATTCACGGAAAGGTAGTATTCAACTGTAAAACAGTTGAAAGACAAGTTTATATAGCTTCCAAGTTCAGAGAAGAGTGCATAAAGTTGTTTCTACATGTGGTGAAGCCCCTCAAGTATACCAGAAGGCCCATTATAGGACACTGCAAGAAAGCATTAGTAATTCAGAGCAAATACTAATGAATATCACAGAATAGTGAGAGAACAAGTGTAAAACACATCAAAATGAAAGTGTCTAGTCTAGAAAGGATGTTGTACACTGCTGAAATCCTTGAAATAGAGTTAGTTCACATGAAACCAGTGTTTCAAACTACCAGAATGCACTGAAAAGTAGTATTTAACTGTAAAACATTTGAAAGACAAGTTTATATAGCTTCGCAAGTCCACAGAAGACTGTATAAAGTTGTTTCTACATGTGGTGAAGTTCCACAAGTAGAGCAGAAGGCCCATTATAGGAAACAGCTAGAAATCAGTAGTAATTCAGAGGAAATAGTAATGAATATCATAGAATTGTGTGAGAACAAGTGTAAAAGACATCAAAATGTAAGTCTCTAGTCTTGAAAGGATGTTATACACTACAGAAATCCTTGAAATAGAGTTACTTCACAAGAAAAGAGTGTTTCAACCCACTAGAATTCACTGAAAAGTAGTATTCAACTGTAAAACAGTTGAAAGACAAGTTTATATAGCTTCTCAAGTTCAGAGAAGAGTGTATAAAGTTGTTTCTACATGTGGTGAAGTCCCACAAGTATACCAGAAGGCCCATTATAGGAAACAGCTAGAAATCAGTAGTAATTCAGAGGAAATACTATTGAATATCATAGAATTGTGTGATAACAAGTGTAAAAGACATCAAAATGTAAGTCTATAGTCTTGAAGGGATGTTATACACTACAGAAATCCTTGAAATAGAGTTACTTCACAAGAAAACAGTGTTTCAACCCACTATAATTCACTGAAAAGTAGTATTCAACTGTAAAACAGTTGAAAGACAAGTGTATATAGCTTCTCCAGTTCAGGGAAGAGTGTATAAAGTTGTTTCTACATGTGGTGAAGTCCCACAAGTAGAAAAGAAGGCCCATTATAGGAAACAGCTAGAAATCAGTAGTCATTCAGAGGAAATACTAATGAATATCACAGAATAGAGAGAGAACAAGTGTAAAAGACATCAACATGTAAGTCTCTAGTCTACAAAGGATGTTGTACACTGCAGAAATCCTTGAAATAGAGTTACTTCACAAGAAAACAGTGTTTCAACCCACTAGAATCCACTGAAAAGTAGTATTCAACTGTAAAACAGTTGAAAGACAAGTGTATATAGCTTCTCAAGTTTAGAGAAGAGTGTATAAAGTTGTTTCTACATATCGTGAAGTCCCACAAGTATACCAGAAGGCCCATTATAGGACACTGCAAGAAAGCATTAGTAATTCAGAGCAAATACTAATGAATATCACAGAATAGTGAGAGAACAAGTGTAAAACACATCAAAATGAAAGTGTCTAGTCTAGAAAGGATGTTGTACACTGCTGAAATCCTTGAAATAGAGTTAGTTCACATGAAACCAGTGTTTCAAACTACCAGAATGCACTGAAAAGTAGTATTCAACTGTAAAACAGTTGAAAGACAAGTTTATATAGCTTCGCAAGTCCACAGAAGACTGTATAAAGTTGTTTCTACATGTGGTGAAGTTCCACAAGTAGAGCAGAAGGCCCATTATAGGAAACAGGTAGAAATCAGTAGTAATTCAGAGGAAATACTAATGAATATCATAGGATTGTGTGAGAACAAGTGTAAAAGACATCAAAATGTAAGTCTCTAGTCTTTAAAGGATGTTATACACTACAGAAATCCTTGAAATAGAGTTACTTCACAAGAAAACAGTGTTTCAACCAACTATAATTCACTGAAAAGTAGTATTCAACTGTAAAACAGTTGAAAGACAAGTGTATATAGCTTCTCCAGTTCAGGGAAGAGTATATAAAGTTGTTTCTACATGTGGTGAAGTCCCACAAGTAGAAAAGAAAGCCCATTATAGGAAACAGCTAGAAATCAGTAGTCATTCAGAGCAAATACTAATGAATATCACAGAATAGAGAGAGAACAAGTGTAAAAGACATCAAAATGTAAGTCTATAGTCTAGAAAGGATGTTGTACACTGCAGAAATTCTTGAAATAGAGTTACTTCACATGAAACCAGTGTTTCAAACCAGCAGAATGCACTGAAAAGTAGTATTTAACTGTAAAACAGTTGAAAGACAAGTTTATATAGCTTCGCAAGTCCACAGAAGACTGTATAAAGTTGTTTCTACATGTGGTGAAGTCCCACAAGTAGAGCAGAAGGCACATTATAGGAAACAGCTAGAAATCAGTAATAATTCAGAGGAAATAGTAATGAATATCTTAGAATTGTGTGAGAACAAGTGTAAAAGACATCAAAATGTAAGTCTCTAGTCTTGAAAGGATGTTATACACTACAGAAATCCTTGAAATAGAGTTACTTCACAAGAAAACAGTGTTTCAACCCACTAGAATTCACTGAAAAGTAGTATTCAACTGTAAAACAGTTGAAAGACAAGTGTATATAGCTTCTCCAGTTCAGGGAAGAGTGTATAAAGTTGTTTCTACATGTGGTGAAGTCCCACAAGTAGAAAAGAAGGCCCATTATGGGAAACAGCTAGAAATCAGTAGTCATTCACAGCAAATACTAATGAATATCACAGAATAGTGAGAGAACAAGTGTAAAAGACATCAAAATGTAAGTCTATAGTCTAGAAAGGATGTTGTACACTGCAGAAATCCTTGAAATAGAGTTAGTTCACATGAAACCAGTGTTTGAAACCACCAGAATTCACTGAAAGGTAGTATTCAATTGTAAAACAGTTGAAAGACAAGTTTATATAGCTTCCAAGTTCAGAGAAGAGTGTATAAAGTTGTTTCTACATGTGGTGAAGTCCCACAAGTATACCAGAAGGCCCATTATAGGACACTGCAAGAAAGCATTAGTAATTCAGAGCAAATACTAATGAATATCACAGAATAGTGAGAGAACAAGTATAAAACACATCAAAATGAAAGTGTGTAGTCTACAAAGGATGTTGTACACTGCTGAAATCCTTGAAATAGAGTTAGTTCACATGAAACCAGTGTTTCAAACTACCAGAATGCACTGAAAAGTAGTATTCAACTGTAAAACAGTTGAAAGACAAGTTTATATAGCTTCGCAAGTCCACAGAAGACTGTATAAAGTTGTTTCTACATGTGGTGAAGTCCCACAAGTAGAGCAGAAGGCCCATTATAGGAAACAGCTAGAAATCAGTAGTAATTCAGAGGAAATACTAATGAGTATCATAGAATTGTGTGAGAACAAGTGTAAAAGACATCAAAATGTAAGTTTCTAGTCTAGAAAGGATGTTATACACTACAGAAATCCTTGAAATAGAGTTACTTCACAAGAAAACAGTGTTTCAACCCACTAGAATTCACTGAAAAGTAGTATTCAATTGTAAAACAGTTGAAAGACAAGTGTATATAGCTTCTCAAGTTCAGAAAAGAGTGTATAAAGTTGTTTCTACATGTGGTGAAGTCCCACAAGTAGAGCAGAAGGCCCATTAGAGGAAACAGCTAGAAATCAGTAGTAATTCAGAGGAAATACTAATGAATATCATAGAATTGTGTGAGAACAAGTGTAAAAGACATCAAAATGTAAGTCTCTAGTCTTGAAAGGATGTTATACACTACAGAAATCCTTGAAATAGAGTTACTTCACAAGAAAACAGTGTTTCAACCCACTAGAATTCACTGAAAAGTAGTATTCAACTGTAAAACAGTTGAAAGACAAGTGTATATAGCTTCTCCAGTTCAGGGAAGAGTGTATAAAGTTGTTTCTACATGTGGTGAAGTCCCACAAGTAGAAAAGAAGGCCCATTATAGGAAACAGCTAGAAATCAGTAGTCATTCAGAGCAAATACTAATGAATATCACAGAATAGAGAGAGAACAAGTGTAAAAGACATCAAAATGTAAGTCTCTAGTCTACAAAGGATGTTGTACACTGCAGAAATCCTTGAAATAGAGTTACTTTACAAGAAAACAGTGTTTCAACCCACTAGAATCCACTGAAAAGTAGTATTCAACTGTAAAACAGTTGAAAGACAAGTGTATATAGCTTCTCAAGTTTAGAGAAGAGTGTATAAAGTTGTTTCTACATATGGTGAAGTCCCACAAGTAGAGCAGAAGGCCCATTATGGGAAACAGCTAGAAATCAGTAGTCATTCAGAGCAAATACTAATCAATATCACAGAATAGTGAGAGAACAAGTGTAAAAGACATCAAAATGTAAGTCTCTAGTCTAGAAAGGATGTTGTACACTGCAGAAATCCTTGAAATAGAGTTAGTTCACATGAAACCAGTGTTTGAAACCACCAGAATTCACTGAAAGGTAGTATTCAATTGTAAAACAGTTGAAACACAAGTTTATATAACTTCCAAGTTCAGAGAAGAGTGTATAAAGTTGTTTCTACATGTGGTGAAGTCCCACAAGTATACCAGAAGGCCCATTATAGGACACTGCAAGAAAGCATTAGTAATTCAGAGCAAATACTAATGAATATCACAGAATAGTGAGAGAACAAGTGTAAAACACATCAAAATGAAAGTGTCTAGTCTAGAAAGGATGTTGTACACTGCTGAAATCCTTGAAATAGAGTTAGTTCACATGAAACCAGTGTTTCAAACTACCAGAATGCACTGAAAAGTAGTATTCAACTGTAAAACAGTTGAAAGACAAGTTTATATAGCTTTGCAAGTCCACAGAAGAATTTATAAAGTTGTTTCTACATGTGGTGAAGTTCCACAAGTAGAGCAGAAGGCCCATTATAGGAAACAGCTAGAAATCAGTAGTAATTCAGAGGAAATACTAATGAATATCATAGGATTGTGTGAGAACAAGTGTAAAAGACATCAAAATGTAAGTCTCTAGTCTTTAAAGGATGTTATACACTACAGAAATCCTTGAAATAGAGTTACTTCACAAGAAAACAGTGTTTCAACCAACTATAATTCACTGAAAAGTAGTATTCAACTGTAAAACAGTTGAAAGACAAGTGTATATAGCTTCTCCAGTTCAGGAAAGCGTGTATAAAGTTGTTTCTACATGTGGTGAAGTCCCACAAGTAGAAAAGAAGGCCCATTATAGGAAACAGCTAGAAATCAGTAGTCATTCAGAGCAAATACTAATGAATATCACAGAATAGAGAGAGAACAAGTGTAAAAGACATCAAAATGTAAGTCTATAGTCTAGAAAGGATGTTGTACACTGCAGAAATTCTTGAAATAGAGTTACTTCACATGAAACCAGTGTTTCAAACCAGCAGAATGCACTGAAAAGTAGTATTTAACTGTAAAACAGTTGAAAGACAAGTTTATGTAGCTTCGCAAGTCCACAGAAGACTGTATAAAGTTGTTTCTACATGTGGTGAAGTCCCACAAGTAGAGCAGAAGGCACATTATAGGAAACAGCTAGAAATCAGTAGTAATTCAGAGGAAATAGTAATGAATATCATAGAATTGTGTGAGAACAAGTGTAAAAGACATCAAAATGTAAGTTTCTAGTCTAGAAAGGATGTTATACACTACAGAAATCCTTGAAATAGAGTTACTTCACAAGAAAACAGTGTTTCAACCCACTAGAATTCACTGAAAAGTAGTATTCAACTGTAAAACAGTTGAAAGACAAGTGTATATAGCTTCTCCAGTTCAGGGAAGAGTGTATAAAGTTGTTTCTACATGTGGTGAAGTCCCACAAGTAGAAAAGAAGGCCCATTATAGGAAACAGCTAGAAATCAGTAGTCATTCAGAGCAAATACTAATGAATATCACAGAATAGAGAGAGAACAAGTGTAAAAGACATCAAAATGTAAGTCTCTCGTCTACAAAGGATGTTGTACACTGCAGAAATCCTTGAAATAGAGTTACTTCACAAGAAAACAGTGTTTCAACCCACTAGAATCCACTGAAAAGTAGTATTCAACTGTAAAACAGTTGAAAGACAAGTGTATATAGCTTCTCAAGTTTAGAGAAGAGTGTATAAAGTTGTTTCTACATATCGTGAAGTCCCACAAGTAGAGCAGAAGGCCCATTATGGGAAACAGCTAGAAATCAGTAGTCATTCAGAGCAAATACTAATGAATATCACAGAATAGTGAGAGAACAAGTGTAAAAGACATCAAAATGTAAGTCTCTAGTCTAGAAAGGATGTTGTACACTGCAGAAATCCTTGAAATAGAGTTAGTTCACATGAAACCAGTGTTTGAAACCACCAGAATTCACAGAAAGGTAGTATTCAACTGTAAAACAGTTGAAAGACAAGTTTATATAACTTCCAAGTTCAGAGAAGAGTGTATAAAGTTGTTTCTACATGTGGTGAAGTCCCACAAGTATACCAGAAGGCCCATTATAGGACACTGCAAGAAAGCATTAGTAATTCAGAGCAAATACTAATGAATATCACAGAATAGTGAGAGAACAAGTGTAAAACACATCAAAATGAAAGTGTCTAGTCTAGAAAGGATGTTGTACACTGCTGAAATCCTTGAAATAGAGTTAGTTCACATGAAACCAGTGTTTCAAACTACCAGAATGCACTGAAAAGTAGTATTCAACTGTAAAACAGTTGAAAGACAAGTTTATATAGCTTCGCAAGTCCACAGAAGACTGTATAAAGTTGTTTCTACATGTGGTGAAGTTCCACAAGTAGAGCAGAAGGCCCATTATAGGAAACAGCTAGAAATCAGTAGTAATTCAGAGGAAATACTAATGAATATCATAGGATTGTGTGAGAACAAGTGTAAAAGACATCAAAATGTAAGTCTCTAGTCTTTAAAGGATGTTATACACTACAGAAATCCTTGAAATAGAGTTACTTCACAAGAAAACAGTGTTTCAACCAACTATAATTCACTGAAAAGTAGTATTCAACTGTAAAACAGTTGAAAGACAAGTGTATATAGCTTCTCCAGTTCAGGGAAGAGTGTATAAAGTTGTTTCTGCATGTGGTGAAGTCCCACAAGTAGAAAAGAAGGCCCATTATAGGAAACAGCTAGAAATCAGTAGTCATTCAGAGCTAATACTAATGAATATCACAGAATAGAGAGAGAACAAGTGTAAAAGACATCAAAATGTAAGTCTATAGTCTAGAAAGGATGTTGTACACTGCAGAAATTCTTGAAATAGAGTTACTTCACATGAAACCAGTGTTTCAAACCAGCAGAATGCACTGAAAAGTAGTATTTAACTGTAAAACAGTTGAAAGACAAGTTTATATAGCTTCGCAAGTCCACAGAAGACTGTATAAAGTTGTTTCTACATGTGGTGAAGTTCCACAAGTAGAGCAGAAGGCCCATTATAGGAAACAGCTAGAAATCAGTAGTAATTCAGAGGAAATAGTAATGAATATCATAGAATTGTGTGAGAACAAGTATAAAAGACATCAAAATGTAAGTCTCTAGTCTTGAAAGGATGTTATACACTACAGAAATCCTTGAAATAGAGTTACTTCACAAGAAAAGAGTGTTTCAACCCACTAGAATTCACTGAAAAGTAGTATTCAACTGTAAAACAGTTGAAAGACAAGATTATATAGCTTCTCAAGTTCAGAGAAGAGTGTATAAAGTTGTTTCCACATGTGGTGAAGTCCCACAAGTAGAGCAGAAGGCACATTATAGGAAACAGCTAGAAATCAGTAATAATTCAGAGGAAATAGTAATGAATATCTTAGAATTGTGTGAGAACAAGTGTAAAAGACATCAAAATGTAAGTCTCTAGTCTTGAAAGGATGTTATACACTACAGAAATCCTTGAAATAGAGTTACTTCACAAGAAAACAGTGTTTCAACCCACTAGAATTCACTGAAAAGTAGTATTCAACTGTAAAACAGTTGAAAGACAAGTGTATATAGCTTCTCCAGTTCAGGGAAGAGTGTATAAAGTTGTTTCTACATGTGGTGAAGTCCCACAAGTAGAAAAGAAGGCCCATTATGGGAAACAGCTAGAAATCAGTAGTCATTCACAGCAAATACTAATGAATATCACAGAATAGTGAGAGAACAAGTGTAAAAGACATCAAAATGTAAGTCTATAGTCTAGAAAGGATGTTGTACACTGCAGAAATCCTTGAAATAGAGTTAGTTCACATGAAACCAGTGTTTGAAACCACCAGAATTCACTGAAAGGTAGTATTCAATTGTAAAACAGTTGAAAGACAAGTTTATATAGCTTCCAAGTTCAGAGAAGAGTGTATAAAGTTGTTTCTACATGTGGTGAAGTCCCACAAGTATACCAGAAGGCCCATTATAGGACACTGCAAGAAAGCATTAGTAATTCAGAGCAAATACTAATGAATATCACAGAATAGTGAGAGAACAAGTATAAAACACATCAAAATGAAAGTGTGTAGTCTACAAAGGATGTTGTACACTGCTGAAATCCTTGAAATAGAGTTAGTTCACATGAAACCAGTGTTTCAAACTACCAGAATGCACTGAAAAGTAGTATTCAACTGTAAAACAGTTGAAAGACAAGTTTATATAGCTTCGCAAGTCCACAGAAGACTGTATAAAGTTGTTTCTACATGTGGTGAAGTCCCACAAGTAGAGCAGAAGGCCCATTATAGGAAACAGCTAGAAATCAGTAGTAATTCAGAGGAAATACTAATGAGTATCATAGAATTGTGTGAGAACAAGTGTAAAAGACATCAAAATGTAAGTTTCTAGTCTAGAAAGGATGTTATACACTACAGAAATCCTTGAAATAGAGTTACTTCACAAGAAAACAGTGTTTCAACCCACTAGAATTCACTGAAAAGTAGTATTCAATTGTAAAACAGTTGAAAGACAAGTGTATATAGCTTCTCAAGTTCAGAAAAGAGTGTATAAAGTTGTTTCTACATGTGGTGAAGTCCCACAAGTAGAGCAGAAGGCCCATTAGAGGAAACAGCTAGAAATCAGTAGTAATTCAGAGGAAATACTAATGAATATCATAGAATTGTGTGAGAACAAGTGTAAAAGACATCAAAATGTAAGTCTCTAGTCTTGAAAGGATGTTATACACTACAGAAATCCTTGAAATAGAGTTACTTCACAAGAAAACAGTGTTTCAACCCACTAGAATTCACTGAAAAGTAGTATTCAACTGTAAAACAGTTGAAAGACAAGTGTATATAGCTTCTCCAGTTCAGGGAAGAGTGTATAAAGTTGTTTCTACATGTGGTGAAGTCCCACAAGTAGAAAAGAAGGCCCATTATAGGAAACAGCTAGAAATCAGTAGTCATTCAGAGCAAATACTAATGAATATCACAGAATAGAGAGAGAACAAGTGTAAAAGACATCAAAATGTAAGTCTCTAGTCTACAAAGGATGTTGTACACTGCAGAAATCCTTGAAATAGAGTTACTTTACAAGAAAACAGTGTTTCAACCCACTAGAATCCACTGAAAAGTAGTATTCAACTGTAAAACAGTTGAAAGACAAGTGTATATAGCTTCTCAAGTTTAGAGAAGAGTGTATAAAGTTGTTTCTACATATGGTGAAGTCCCACAAGTAGAGCAGAAGGCCCATTATGGGAAACAGCTAGAAATCAGTAGTCATTCAGAGCAAATACTAATCAATATCACAGAATAGTGAGAGAACAAGTGTAAAAGACATCAAAATGTAAGTCTCTAGTCTAGAAAGGATGTTGTACACTGCAGAAATCCTTGAAATAGAGTTAGTTCACATGAAACCAGTGTTTGAAACCACCAGAATTCACTGAAAGGTAGTATTCAATTGTAAAACAGTTGAAACACAAGTTTATATAACTTCCAAGTTCAGAGAAGAGTGTATAAAGTTGTTTCTACATGTGGTGAAGTCCCACAAGTATACCAGAAGGCCCATTATAGGACACTGCAAGAAAGCATTAGTAATTCAGAGCAAATACTAATGAATATCACAGAATAGTGAGAGAACAAGTGTAAAACACATCAAAATGAAAGTGTCTAGTCTAGAAAGGATGTTGTACACTGCTGAAATCCTTGAAATAGAGTTAGTTCACATGAAACCAGTGTTTCAAACTACCAGAATGCACTGAAAAGTAGTATTCAACTGTAAAACAGTTGAAAGACAAGTTTATATAGCTTTGCAAGTCCACAGAAGAATTTATAAAGTTGTTTCTACATGTGGTGAAGTTCCACAAGTAGAGCAGAAGGCCCATTATAGGAAACAGCTAGAAATCAGTAGTAATTCAGAGGAAATACTAATGAATATCATAGGATTGTGTGAGAACAAGTGTAAAAGACATCAAAATGTAAGTCTCTAGTCTTTAAAGGATGTTATACACTACAGAAATCCTTGAAATAGAGTTACTTCACAAGAAAACAGTGTTTCAACCAACTATAATTCACTGAAAAGTAGTATTCAACTGTAAAACAGTTGAAAGACAAGTGTATATAGCTTCTCCAGTTCAGGAAAGCGTGTATAAAGTTGTTTCTACATGTGGTGAAGTCCCACAAGTAGAAAAGAAGGCCCATTATAGGAAACAGCTAGAAATCAGTAGTCATTCAGAGCAAATACTAATGAATATCACAGAATAGAGAGAGAACAAGTGTAAAAGACATCAAAATGTAAGTCTATAGTCTAGAAAGGATGTTGTACACTGCAGAAATTCTTGAAATAGAGTTACTTCACATGAAACCAGTGTTTCAAACCAGCAGAATGCACTGAAAAGTAGTATTTAACTGTAAAACAGTTGAAAGACAAGTTTATGTAGCTTCGCAAGTCCACAGAAGACTGTATAAAGTTGTTTCTACATGTGGTGAAGTCCCACAAGTAGAGCAGAAGGCACATTATAGGAAACAGCTAGAAATCAGTAGTAATTCAGAGGAAATAGTAATGAATATCATAGAATTGTGTGAGAACAAGTGTAAAAGACATCAAAATGTAAGTTTCTAGTCTAGAAAGGATGTTATACACTACAGAAATCCTTGAAATAGAGTTACTTCACAAGAAAACAGTGTTTCAACCCACTAGAATTCACTGAAAAGTAGTATTCAACTGTAAAACAGTTGAAAGACAAGTGTATATAGCTTCTCCAGTTCAGGGAAGAGTGTATAAAGTTGTTTCTACATGTGGTGAAGTCCCACAAGTAGAAAAGAAGGCCCATTATAGGAAACAGCTAGAAATCAGTAGTCATTCAGAGCAAATACTAATGAATATCACAGAATAGAGAGAGAACAAGTGTAAAAGACATCAAAATGTAAGTCTCTCGTCTACAAAGGATGTTGTACACTGCAGAAATCCTTGAAATAGAGTTACTTCACAAGAAAACAGTGTTTCAACCCACTAGAATCCACTGAAAAGTAGTATTCAACTGTAAAACAGTTGAAAGACAAGTGTATATAGCTTCTCAAGTTTAGAGAAGAGTGTATAAAGTTGTTTCTACATATCGTGAAGTCCCACAAGTAGAGCAGAAGGCCCATTATGGGAAACAGCTAGAAATCAGTAGTCATTCAGAGCAAATACTAATGAATATCACAGAATAGTGAGAGAACAAGTGTAAAAGACATCAAAATGTAAGTCTCTAGTCTAGAAAGGATGTTGTACACTGCAGAAATCCTTGAAATAGAGTTAGTTCACATGAAACCAGTGTTTGAAACCACCAGAATTCACAGAAAGGTAGTATTCAACTGTAAAACAGTTGAAAGACAAGTTTATATAACTTCCAAGTTCAGAGAAGAGTGTATAAAGTTGTTTCTACATGTGGTGAAGTCCCACAAGTATACCAGAAGGCCCATTATAGGACACTGCAAGAAAGCATTAGTAATTCAGAGCAAATACTAATGAATATCACAGAATAGTGAGAGAACAAGTGTAAAACACATCAAAATGAAAGTGTCTAGTCTAGAAAGGATGTTGTACACTGCTGAAATCCTTGAAATAGAGTTAGTTCACATGAAACCAGTGTTTCAAACTACCAGAATGCACTGAAAAGTAGTATTCAACTGTAAAACAGTTGAAAGACAAGTTTATATAGCTTCGCAAGTCCACAGAAGACTGTATAAAGTTGTTTCTACATGTGGTGAAGTTCCACAAGTAGAGCAGAAGGCCCATTATAGGAAACAGCTAGAAATCAGTAGTAATTCAGAGGAAATACTAATGAATATCATAGGATTGTGTGAGAACAAGTGTAAAAGACATCAAAATGTAAGTCTCTAGTCTTTAAAGGATGTTATACACTACAGAAATCCTTGAAATAGAGTTACTTCACAAGAAAACAGTGTTTCAACCAACTATAATTCACTGAAAAGTAGTATTCAACTGTAAAACAGTTGAAAGACAAGTGTATATAGCTTCTCCAGTTCAGGGAAGAGTGTATAAAGTTGTTTCTGCATGTGGTGAAGTCCCACAAGTAGAAAAGAAGGCCCATTATAGGAAACAGCTAGAAATCAGTAGTCATTCAGAGCTAATACTAATGAATATCACAGAATAGAGAGAGAACAAGTGTAAAAGACATCAAAATGTAAGTCTATAGTCTAGAAAGGATGTTGTACACTGCAGAAATTCTTGAAATAGAGTTACTTCACATGAAACCAGTGTTTCAAACCAGCAGAATGCACTGAAAAGTAGTATTTAACTGTAAAACAGTTGAAAGACAAGTTTATATAGCTTCGCAAGTCCACAGAAGACTGTATAAAGTTGTTTCTACATGTGGTGAAGTTCCACAAGTAGAGCAGAAGGCCCATTATAGGAAACAGCTAGAAATCAGTAGTAATTCAGAGGAAATAGTAATGAATATCATAGAATTGTGTGAGAACAAGTATAAAAGACATCAAAATGTAAGTCTCTAGTCTTGAAAGGATGTTATACACTACAGAAATCCTTGAAATAGAGTTACTTCACAAGAAAAGAGTGTTTCAACCCACTAGAATTCACTGAAAAGTAGTATTCAACTGTAAAACAGTTGAAAGACAAGATTATATAGCTTCTCAAGTTCAGAGAAGAGTGTATAAAGTTGTTTCCACATGTGGTGAAGTCCCACAAGTATACCAGAAGGCCCATTATAGGAAACAGCTAGAAATCAGTAGTAATTCAGAGGAAATACTAATGAATATCATAGAATTGTGTGAGAACAAGTGTAAAAGACATCAAAATGTAAGTCTCTAGTCTTGAAGGGATGTTATACACCACAGAAATCCTTGAAATAGAGTTACTTCACAAGAAAACAGTGTTTCAACCCACTATAATTCACTGAAAAGTAGTATTCAACTGTAAAACAGTTGAAAGACAAGTATATATAGCTTCTCCAGTTCAGGGAAGAGTGTATAAAGTTGTTTCTACATGTGGTGAAGTCCCACAAGTAGAAAAGAAGGCCCATTATAGGAAACAGCTAGAAATCAGTAGTCATTCAGAGCAAATACTAATGAATATCACAGAATAGAGAGAGAACAAGTGTAAAAGACATCAACATGTAAGTCTCTAGTCTACAAAGGATGTTGTACACTGCAGAAATCCATGAAATAGAGTTACTTTACAAGAAAACAGTGTTTCAACCCACTAGAATCCACTGAAAAGTAGTATTCAACTGTAAAACAGTTGAAAGACAAGTGTATATAGCTTCTCAAGTTTAGAGAAGAGTGTATAAAGTTGTTTCTACATATCGTGAAGTCCCACAAGTAGAGCAGAAGGCCCATTATGGGAAACAGCTAGAAATCAGTAGTCATTCAGAGCAAATACTAATGAATATCACAGAATAGTGAGAGAACAAGTGTAAAAGACATCAAAATGTAAGTCTCTAGTCTAGAAAGGATGTTGTACACTGAAGAAATCCTTGAAATAGAGTTAGTTCACATGAAACCAGTGTTTGAAACCACCAGAATTCACAGAAAGGTAGTATTCAACTGTAAAACAGTTGAAAGACAAGTTTATATAACTTCCAAGTTCAGAGAAGAGTGTATAAAGTTGTTTCTACATGTGGTGAAGTCCCACAAGTATACCAGAAGGCCCATTATAGGACACTGCAAGAAAGCATTAGTAATTCAGAGCAAATACTAATGAATATCACAGAATAGTGAGAGAACAAGTGTAAAACACATCAAAATGAAAGTGTCTAGTCTAGAAAGGATGTTGTACACTGCTGAAATCCTTGAAATAGAGTTAGTTCACATGAAACCAGTGTTTCAAACTACCAGAATGCACTGAAAAGTAGTATTCAACTGTAAAACAGTTGAAAGACAAGTTTATATAGCTTCGCAAGTCCACAGAAGACTGTATAAAGTTTTTTCTACATGTGGTGAAGTTCCACAAGTAGAGCAGAAGGCCCATTATAGGAAACAGCTAGAAATCAGTAGTAATTCAGAGGAAATACTAATGAATATCATAGGATTGTGTGAGAACAAGTGTAAAAGACATCAAAATGTAAGTCTCTAGTCTTTAAAGGATGTTATACACTACAGAAATCCTTGAAATAGAGTTACTTCACAAGAAAACAGTGTTTCAACCAACTATAATTCACTGAAAAGTAGTATTCAACTGTAAAACAGTTGAAAGACAAGTGTATATAGCTTCTCCAGTTCAGGGAAGAGTGTATAAAGTTGTTTCTACATGTGGTGAAGTCCCACAAGTAGAAAAGAAGGCCCATTATAGGAAACAGCTAGAAATCAGTAGTCATTCAGAGCAAATACTAATGAATATCACAGAATAGAGAGAGAACAAGTGTAAAAGACATCAAAATGTAAGTCTATAGTCTAGAAAGGATGTTGTACACTGCAGAAATTCTTGAAATAGAGTTACTTCACATGAAACCAGTGTTTCAAACCAGCAGAATGCACTGAAAAGTAGTATTTAACTGTAAAACAGTTGAAAGACAAGTTTATGTAGCTTCGCAAGTCCACAGAAGACTGTATAAAGTTGTTTCTACATGTGGTGAAGTCCCACAAGTAGAGCAGAAGGCACATTATAGGAAACAGCTAGAAATCAGTAGTAATTCAGAGGAAATAGTAATGAATATCATAGAATTGTGTGAGAACAAGTGTAAAAGACATCAAAATGTAAGTTTCTAGTCTAGAAAGGATGTTATACACTACAGAAATCCTTGAAATAGAGTTACTTCACAAGAAAACAGTGTTTCAACCCACTAGAATTCACTGAAAAGTAGTATTCAACTGTAAATCAGTTGAAAGACAAGTGTATATAGCTTCTCCAGTTCAGGGAAGAGTGTATAAAGTTGTTTCTACATGTGGTGAAGTCCCACAAGTAGAAAAGAAGGCCCATTATAGGAAACAGCTAGAAATCAGTAGTCATTCAGAGCAAATACTAATGAATATCACAGAATAGAGAGAGAACAAGTGTAAAAGACATCAAAATGTAAGTCTCTCGTCTACAAAGGATGTTGTACACTGCAGAAATCCTTGAAATAGAGTTACTTCACAAGAAAACAGTGTTTCAACCCACTAGAATCCACTGAAAAGTAGTATTCAACTGTAAAACAGTTGAAAGACAAGTGTATATAGCTTCTCAAGTTTAGAGAAGAGTGTATAAAGTTGTTTCTACATATCGTGAAGTCCCACAAGTAGAGCAGAAGGCCCATTATGGGAAACAGCTAGAAATCAGTAGTCATTCAGAGCAAATACTAATGAATATCACAGAATAGTGAGAGAACAAGTGTAAAAGACATCAAAATGTAAGTCTCTAGTCTAGAAAGGATGTTGTACACTGCAGAAATCCTTGAAATAGAGTTAGTTCACATGAAACCAGTGTTTGAAACCACCAGAATTCACAGAAAGGTAGTATTCAACTGTAAAACAGTTGAAAGACAAGTTTATATAGCTTCCAAGTTCAGAGAAGAGTGCATAAAGTTGTTTCTACATGTGGTGAAGCCCCTCAAGTATACCAGAAGGCCCATTATAGGACACTGCAAGAAAGCATTAGTAATTCAGAGCAAATACTAATGAATATCACAGAATAGTGAGAGAACAAGTGTAAAACACATCAAAATGAAAGTGTCTAGTCTAGAAAGGATGTTGTACACTGCTGAAATCCTTGAAATAGAGTTAGTTCACATGAAACCAGTGTTTCAAACTACCAGAATGCACTGAAAAGTAGTATTTAACTGTAAAACATTTGAAAGACAAGTTTATATAGCTTCGCAAGTCCACAGAAGACTGTATAAAGTTGTTTCTACATGTGGTGAAGTTCCACAAGTAGAGCAGAAGGCCCATTATAGGAAACAGCTAGAAATCAGTAGTAATTCAGAGGAAATAGTAATGAATATCATAGAATTGTGTGAGAACAAGTGTAAAAGACATCAAAATGTAAGTCTCTAGTCTTGAAAGGATGTTATACACTACAGAAATCCTTGAAATAGAGTTACTTCACAAGAAAAGAGTGTTTCAACCCACTAGAATTCACTGAAAAGTAGTATTCAACTGTAAAACAGTTGAAAGACAAGTTTATATAGCTTCTCAAGTTCAGAGAAGAGTGTATAAAGTTGTTTCTACATGTGGTGAAGTCCCACAAGTATACCAGAAGGCCCATTATAGGAAACAGCTAGAAATCAGTAGTAATTCAGAGGAAATACTATTGAATATCATAGAATTGTGTGATAACAAGTGTAAAAGACATCAAAATGTAAGTCTATAGTCTTGAAGGGATGTTATACACTACAGAAATCCTTGAAATAGAGTTACTTCACAAGAAAACAGTGTTTCAACCCACTATAATTCACTGAAAAGTAGTATTCAACTGTAAAACAGTTGAAAGACAAGTGTATATAGCTTCTCCAGTTCAGGGAAGAGTGTATAAAGTTGTTTCTACATGTGGTGAAGTCCCACAAGTAGAAAAGAAGGCCCATTATAGGAAACAGCTAGAAATCAGTAGTCATTCAGAGGAAATACTAATGAATATCACAGAATAGAGAGAGAACAAGTGTAAAAGACATCAACATGTAAGTCTCTAGTCTACAAAGGATGTTGTACACTGCAGAAATCCTTGAAATAGAGTTACTTCACAAGAAAACAGTGTTTCAACCCACTAGAATCCACTGAAAAGTAGTATTCAACTGTAAAACAGTTGAAAGACAAGTGTATATAGCTTCTCAAGTTTAGAGAAGAGTGTATAAAGTTGTTTCTACATATCGTGAAGTCCCACAAGTATACCAGAAGGCCCATTATAGGACACTGCAAGAAAGCATTAGTAATTCAGAGCAAATACTAATGAATATCACAGAATAGTGAGAGAACAAGTGTAAAACACATCAAAATGAAAGTGTCTAGTCTAGAAAGGATGTTGTACACTGCTGAAATCCTTGAAATAGAGTTAGTTCACATGAAACCAGTGTTTCAAACTACCAGAATGCACTGAAAAGTAGTATTCAACTGTAAAACAGTTGAAAGACAAGTTTATATAGCTTCGCAAGTCCACAGAAGACTGTATAAAGTTGTTTCTACATGTGGTGAAGTCCCACAAGTAGAAAAGAAGGCCCATTATGGGAAACAGCTAGAAATCAGTAGTCATTCACAGCAAATACTAATGAATATCACAGAATAGTGAGAGAACAAGTGTAAAAGACATCAAAATGTAAGTCTATAGTCTAGAAAGGATGTTGTACACTGCAGAAATCCTTGAAATAGAGTTAGTTCACATGAAACCAGTGTTTGAAACCACCAGAATTCACTGAAAGGTAGTATTCAATTGTAAAACAGTTGAAAGACAAGTTTATATAGCTTCCAAGTTCAGAGAAGAGTGTATAAAGTTGTTTCTACATGTGGTGAAGTCCCACAAGTATACCAGAAGGCCCATTATAGGACACTGCAAGAAAGCATTAGTAATTCAGAGCAAATACTAATGAATATCACAGAATAGTGAGAGAACAAGTATAAAACACATCAAAATGAAAGTGTGTAGTCTACAAAGGATGTTGTACACTGCTGAAATCCTTGAAATAGAGTTAGTTCACATGAAACCAGTGTTTCAAACTACCAGAATGCACTGAAAAGTAGTATTCAACTGTAAAACAGTTGAAAGACAAGTTTATATAGCTTCGCAAGTCCACAGAAGACTGTATAAAGTTGTTTCTACATGTGGTGAAGTCCCACAAGTAGAGCAGAAGGCCCATTATAGGAAACAGCTAGAAATCAGTAGTAATTCAGAGGAAATACTAATGAGTATCATAGAATTGTGTGAGAACAAGTGTAAAAGACATCAAAATGTAAGTTTCTAGTCTAGAAAGGATGTTATACACTACAGAAATCCTTGAAATAGAGTTACTTCACAAGAAAACAGTGTTTCAACCCACTAGAATTCACTGAAAAGTAGTATTCAATTGTAAAACAGTTGAAAGACAAGTGTATATAGCTTCTCAAGTTCAGAAAAGAGTGTATAAAGTTGTTTCTACATGTGGTGAAGTCCCACAAGTAGAGCAGAAGGCCCATTAGAGGAAACAGCTAGAAATCAGTAGTAATTCAGAGGAAATACTAATGAATATCATAGAATTGTGTGAGAACAAGTGTAAAAGACATCAAAATGTAAGTCTCTAGTCTTGAAAGGATGTTATACACTACAGAAATCCTTGAAATAGAGTTACTTCACAAGAAAACAGTGTTTCAACCCACTAGAATTCACTGAAAAGTAGTATTCAACTGTAAAACAGTTGAAAGACAAGTGTATATAGCTTCTCCAGTTCAGGGAAGAGTGTATAAAGTTGTTTCTACATGTGGTGAAGTCCCACAAGTAGAAAAGAAGGCCCATTATAGGAAACAGCTAGAAATCAGTAGTCATTCAGAGCAAATACTAATGAATATCACAGAATAGAGAGAGAACAAGTGTAAAAGACATCAAAATGTAAGTCTCTAGTCTACAAAGGATGTTGTACACTGCAGAAATCCTTGAAATAGAGTTACTTTACAAGAAAACAGTGTTTCAACCCACTAGAATCCACTGAAAAGTAGTATTCAACTGTAAAACAGTTGAAAGACAAGTGTATATAGCTTCTCAAGTTTAGAGAAGAGTGTATAAAGTTGTTTCTACATATGGTGAAGTCCCACAAGTAGAGCAGAAGGCCCATTATGGGAAACAGCTAGAAATCAGTAGTCATTCAGAGCAAATACTAATCAATATCACAGAATAGTGAGAGAACAAGTGTAAAAGACATCAAAATGTAAGTCTCTAGTCTAGAAAGGATGTTGTACACTGCAGAAATCCTTGAAATAGAGTTAGTTCACATGAAACCAGTGTTTGAAACCACCAGAATTCACTGAAAGGTAGTATTCAATTGTAAAACAGTTGAAACACAAGTTTATATAACTTCCAAGTTCAGAGAAGAGTGTATAAAGTTGTTTCTACATGTGGTGAAGTCCCACAAGTATACCAGAAGGCCCATTATAGGACACTGCAAGAAAGCATTAGTAATTCAGAGCAAATACTAATGAATATCACAGAATAGTGAGAGAACAAGTGTAAAACACATCAAAATGAAAGTGTCTAGTCTAGAAAGGATGTTGTACACTGCTGAAATCCTTGAAATAGAGTTAGTTCACATGAAACCAGTGTTTCAAACTACCAGAATGCACTGAAAAGTAGTATTCAACTGTAAAACAGTTGAAAGACAAGTTTATATAGCTTTGCAAGTCCACAGAAGAATTTATAAAGTTGTTTCTACATGTGGTGAAGTTCCACAAGTAGAGCAGAAGGCCCATTATAGGAAACAGCTAGAAATCAGTAGTAATTCAGAGGAAATACTAATGAATATCATAGGATTGTGTGAGAACAAGTGTAAAAGACATCAAAATGTAAGTCTCTAGTCTTTAAAGGATGTTATACACTACAGAAATCCTTGAAATAGAGTTACTTCACAAGAAAACAGTGTTTCAACCAACTATAATTCACTGAAAAGTAGTATTCAACTGTAAAACAGTTGAAAGACAAGTGTATATAGCTTCTCCAGTTCAGGAAAGCGTGTATAAAGTTGTTTCTACATGTGGTGAAGTCCCACAAGTAGAAAAGAAGGCCCATTATAGGAAACAGCTAGAAATCAGTAGTCATTCAGAGCAAATACTAATGAATATCACAGAATAGAGAGAGAACAAGTGTAAAAGACATCAAAATGTAAGTCTATAGTCTAGAAAGGATGTTGTACACTGCAGAAATTCTTGAAATAGAGTTACTTCACATGAAACCAGTGTTTCAAACCAGCAGAATGCACTGAAAAGTAGTATTTAACTGTAAAACAGTTGAAAGACAAGTTTATGTAGCTTCGCAAGTCCACAGAAGACTGTATAAAGTTGTTTCTACATGTGGTGAAGTCCCACAAGTAGAGCAGAAGGCACATTATAGGAAACAGCTAGAAATCAGTAGTAATTCAGAGGAAATAGTAATGAATATCATAGAATTGTGTGAGAACAAGTGTAAAAGACATCAAAATGTAAGTTTCTAGTCTAGAAAGGATGTTATACACTACAGAAATCCTTGAAATAGAGTTACTTCACAAGAAAACAGTGTTTCAACCCACTAGAATTCACTGAAAAGTAGTATTCAACTGTAAAACAGTTGAAAGACAAGTGTATATAGCTTCTCCAGTTCAGGGAAGAGTGTATAAAGTTGTTTCTACATGTGGTGAAGTCCCACAAGTAGAAAAGAAGGCCCATTATAGGAAACAGCTAGAAATCAGTAGTCATTCAGAGCAAATACTAATGAATATCACAGAATAGAGAGAGAACAAGTGTAAAAGACATCAAAATGTAAGTCTCTCGTCTACAAAGGATGTTGTACACTGCAGAAATCCTTGAAATAGAGTTACTTCACAAGAAAACAGTGTTTCAACCCACTAGAATCCACTGAAAAGTAGTATTCAACTGTAAAACAGTTGAAAGACAAGTGTATATAGCTTCTCAAGTTTAGAGAAGAGTGTATAAAGTTGTTTCTACATATCGTGAAGTCCCACAAGTAGAGCAGAAGGCCCATTATGGGAAACAGCTAGAAATCAGTAGTCATTCAGAGCAAATACTAATGAATATCACAGAATAGTGAGAGAACAAGTGTAAAAGACATCAAAATGTAAGTCTCTAGTCTAGAAAGGATGTTGTACACTGCAGAAATCCTTGAAATAGAGTTAGTTCACATGAAACCAGTGTTTGAAACCACCAGAATTCACAGAAAGGTAGTATTCAACTGTAAAACAGTTGAAAGACAAGTTTATATAACTTCCAAGTTCAGAGAAGAGTGTATAAAGTTGTTTCTACATGTGGTGAAGTCCCACAAGTATACCAGAAGGCCCATTATAGGACACTGCAAGAAAGCATTAGTAATTCAGAGCAAATACTAATGAATATCACAGAATAGTGAGAGAACAAGTGTAAAACACATCAAAATGAAAGTGTCTAGTCTAGAAAGGATGTTGTACACTGCTGAAATCCTTGAAATAGAGTTAGTTCACATGAAACCAGTGTTTCAAACTACCAGAATGCACTGAAAAGTAGTATTCAACTGTAAAACAGTTGAAAGACAAGTTTATATAGCTTCGCAAGTCCACAGAAGACTGTATAAAGTTGTTTCTACATGTGGTGAAGTTCCACAAGTAGAGCAGAAGGCCCATTATAGGAAACAGCTAGAAATCAGTAGTAATTCAGAGGAAATACTAATGAATATCATAGGATTGTGTGAGAACAAGTGTAAAAGACATCAAAATGTAAGTCTCTAGTCTTTAAAGGATGTTATACACTACAGAAATCCTTGAAATAGAGTTACTTCACAAGAAAACAGTGTTTCAACCAACTATAATTCACTGAAAAGTAGTATTCAACTGTAAAACAGTTGAAAGACAAGTGTATATAGCTTCTCCAGTTCAGGGAAGAGTGTATAAAGTTGTTTCTGCATGTGGTGAAGTCCCACAAGTAGAAAAGAAGGCCCATTATAGGAAACAGCTAGAAATCAGTAGTCATTCAGAGCTAATACTAATGAATATCACAGAATAGAGAGAGAACAAGTGTAAAAGACATCAAAATGTAAGTCTATAGTCTAGAAAGGATGTTGTACACTGCAGAAATTCTTGAAATAGAGTTACTTCACATGAAACCAGTGTTTCAAACCAGCAGAATGCACTGAAAAGTAGTATTTAACTGTAAAACAGTTGAAAGACAAGTTTATATAGCTTCGCAAGTCCACAGAAGACTGTATAAAGTTGTTTCTACATGTGGTGAAGTTCCACAAGTAGAGCAGAAGGCCCATTATAGGAAACAGCTAGAAATCAGTAGTAATTCAGAGGAAATAGTAATGAATATCATAGAATTGTGTGAGAACAAGTATAAAAGACATCAAAATGTAAGTCTCTAGTCTTGAAAGGATGTTATACACTACAGAAATCCTTGAAATAGAGTTACTTCACAAGAAAAGAGTGTTTCAACCCACTAGAATTCACTGAAAAGTAGTATTCAACTGTAAAACAGTTGAAAGACAAGATTATATAGCTTCTCAAGTTCAGAGAAGAGTGTATAAAGTTGTTTCCACATGTGGTGAAGTCCCACAAGTAGAGCAGAAGGCACATTATAGGAAACAGCTAGAAATCAGTAATAATTCAGAGGAAATAGTAATGAATATCTTAGAATTGTGTGAGAACAAGTGTAAAAGACATCAAAATGTAAGTCTCTAGTCTTGAAAGGATGTTATACACTACAGAAATCCTTGAAATAGAGTTACTTCACAAGAAAACAGTGTTTCAACCCACTAGAATTCACTGAAAAGTAGTATTCAACTGTAAAACAGTTGAAAGACAAGTGTATATAGCTTCTCCAGTTCAGGGAAGAGTGTATAAAGTTGTTTCTACATGTGGTGAAGTCCCACAAGTAGAAAAGAAGGCCCATTATGGGAAACAGCTAGAAATCAGTAGTCATTCACAGCAAATACTAATGAATATCACAGAATAGTGAGAGAACAAGTGTAAAAGACATCAAAATGTAAGTCTATAGTCTAGAAAGGATGTTGTACACTGCAGAAATCCTTGAAATAGAGTTAGTTCACATGAAACCAGTGTTTGAAACCACCAGAATTCACTGAAAGGTAGTATTCAATTGTAAAACAGTTGAAAGACAAGTTTATATAGCTTCCAAGTTCAGAGAAGAGTGTATAAAGTTGTTTCTACATGTGGTGAAGTCCCACAAGTATACCAGAAGGCCCATTATAGGACACTGCAAGAAAGCATTAGTAATTCAGAGCAAATACTAATGAATATCACAGAATAGTGAGAGAACAAGTATAAAACACATCAAAATGAAAGTGTGTAGTCTACAAAGGATGTTGTACACTGCTGAAATCCTTGAAATAGAGTTAGTTCACATGAAACCAGTGTTTCAAACTACCAGAATGCACTGAAAAGTAGTATTCAACTGTAAAACAGTTGAAAGACAAGTTTATATAGCTTCGCAAGTCCACAGAAGACTGTATAAAGTTGTTTCTACATGTGGTGAAGTCCCACAAGTAGAGCAGAAGGCCCATTATAGGAAACAGCTAGAAATCAGTAGTAATTCAGAGGAAATACTAATGAGTATCATAGAATTGTGTGAGAACAAGTGTAAAAGACATCAAAATGTAAGTTTCTAGTCTAGAAAGGATGTTATACACTACAGAAATCCTTGAAATAGAGTTACTTCACAAGAAAACAGTGTTTCAACCCACTAGAATTCACTGAAAAGTAGTATTCAATTGTAAAACAGTTGAAAGACAAGTGTATATAGCTTCTCAAGTTCAGAAAAGAGTGTATAAAGTTGTTTCTACATGTGGTGAAGTCCCACAAGTAGAGCAGAAGGCCCATTAGAGGAAACAGCTAGAAATCAGTAGTAATTCAGAGGAAATACTAATGAATATCATAGAATTGTGTGAGAACAAGTGTAAAAGACATCAAAATGTAAGTCTCTAGTCTTGAAAGGATGTTATACACTACAGAAATCCTTGAAATAGAGTTACTTCACAAGAAAACAGTGTTTCAACCCACTAGAATTCACTGAAAAGTAGTATTCAACTGTAAAACAGTTGAAAGACAAGTGTATATAGCTTCTCCAGTTCAGGGAAGAGTGTATAAAGTTGTTTCTACATGTGGTGAAGTCCCACAAGTAGAAAAGAAGGCCCATTATAGGAAACAGCTAGAAATCAGTAGTCATTCAGAGCAAATACTAATGAATATCACAGAATAGAGAGAGAACAAGTGTAAAAGACATCAAAATGTAAGTCTCTAGTCTACAAAGGATGTTGTACACTGCAGAAATCCTTGAAATAGAGTTACTTTACAAGAAAACAGTGTTTCAACCCACTAGAATCCACTGAAAAGTAGTATTCAACTGTAAAACAGTTGAAAGACAAGTGTATATAGCTTCTCAAGTTTAGAGAAGAGTGTATAAAGTTGTTTCTACATATGGTGAAGTCCCACAAGTAGAGCAGAAGGCCCATTATGGGAAACAGCTAGAAATCAGTAGTCATTCAGAGCAAATACTAATCAATATCACAGAATAGTGAGAGAACAAGTGTAAAAGACATCAAAATGTAAGTCTCTAGTCTAGAAAGGATGTTGTACACTGCAGAAATCCTTGAAATAGAGTTAGTTCACATGAAACCAGTGTTTGAAACCACCAGAATTCACTGAAAGGTAGTATTCAATTGTAAAACAGTTGAAACACAAGTTTATATAACTTCCAAGTTCAGAGAAGAGTGTATAAAGTTGTTTCTACATGTGGTGAAGTCCCACAAGTATACCAGAAGGCCCATTATAGGACACTGCAAGAAAGCATTAGTAATTCAGAGCAAATACTAATGAATATCACAGAATAGTGAGAGAACAAGTGTAAAACACATCAAAATGAAAGTGTCTAGTCTAGAAAGGATGTTGTACACTGCTGAAATCCTTGAAATAGAGTTAGTTCACATGAAACCAGTGTTTCAAACTACCAGAATGCACTGAAAAGTAGTATTCAACTGTAAAACAGTTGAAAGACAAGTTTATATAGCTTTGCAAGTCCACAGAAGAATTTATAAAGTTGTTTCTACATGTGGTGAAGTTCCACAAGTAGAGCAGAAGGCCCATTATAGGAAACAGCTAGAAATCAGTAGTAATTCAGAGGAAATACTAATGAATATCATAGGATTGTGTGAGAACAAGTGTAAAAGACATCAAAATGTAAGTCTCTAGTCTTTAAAGGATGTTATACACTACAGAAATCCTTGAAATAGAGTTACTTCACAAGAAAACAGTGTTTCAACCAACTATAATTCACTGAAAAGTAGTATTCAACTGTAAAACAGTTGAAAGACAAGTGTATATAGCTTCTCCAGTTCAGGAAAGCGTGTATAAAGTTGTTTCTACATGTGGTGAAGTCCCACAAGTAGAAAAGAAGGCCCATTATAGGAAACAGCTAGAAATCAGTAGTCATTCAGAGCAAATACTAATGAATATCACAGAATAGAGAGAGAACAAGTGTAAAAGACATCAAAATGTAAGTCTATAGTCTAGAAAGGATGTTGTACACTGCAGAAATTCTTGAAATAGAGTTACTTCACATGAAACCAGTGTTTCAAACCAGCAGAATGCACTGAAAAGTAGTATTTAACTGTAAAACAGTTGAAAGACAAGTTTATGTAGCTTCGCAAGTCCACAGAAGACTGTATAAAGTTGTTTCTACATGTGGTGAAGTCCCACAAGTAGAGCAGAAGGCACATTATAGGAAACAGCTAGAAATCAGTAGTAATTCAGAGGAAATAGTAATGAATATCATAGAATTGTGTGAGAACAAGTGTAAAAGACATCAAAATGTAAGTTTCTAGTCTAGAAAGGATGTTATACACTACAGAAATCCTTGAAATAGAGTTACTTCACAAGAAAACAGTGTTTCAACCCACTAGAATTCACTGAAAAGTAGTATTCAACTGTAAAACAGTTGAAAGACAAGTGTATATAGCTTCTCCAGTTCAGGGAAGAGTGTATAAAGTTGTTTCTACATGTGGTGAAGTCCCACAAGTAGAAAAGAAGGCCCATTATAGGAAACAGCTAGAAATCAGTAGTCATTCAGAGCAAATACTAATGAATATCACAGAATAGAGAGAGAACAAGTGTAAAAGACATCAAAATGTAAGTCTCTCGTCTACAAAGGATGTTGTACACTGCAGAAATCCTTGAAATAGAGTTACTTCACAAGAAAACAGTGTTTCAACCCACTAGAATCCACTGAAAAGTAGTATTCAACTGTAAAACAGTTGAAAGACAAGTGTATATAGCTTCTCAAGTTTAGAGAAGAGTGTATAAAGTTGTTTCTACATATCGTGAAGTCCCACAAGTAGAGCAGAAGGCCCATTATGGGAAACAGCTAGAAATCAGTAGTCATTCAGAGCAAATACTAATGAATATCACAGAATAGTGAGAGAACAAGTGTAAAAGACATCAAAATGTAAGTCTCTAGTCTAGAAAGGATGTTGTACACTGCAGAAATCCTTGAAATAGAGTTAGTTCACATGAAACCAGTGTTTGAAACCACCAGAATTCACAGAAAGGTAGTATTCAACTGTAAAACAGTTGAAAGACAAGTTTATATAACTTCCAAGTTCAGAGAAGAGTGTATAAAGTTGTTTCTACATGTGGTGAAGTCCCACAAGTATACCAGAAGGCCCATTATAGGACACTGCAAGAAAGCATTAGTAATTCAGAGCAAATACTAATGAATATCACAGAATAGTGAGAGAACAAGTGTAAAACACATCAAAATGAAAGTGTCTAGTCTAGAAAGGATGTTGTACACTGCTGAAATCCTTGAAATAGAGTTAGTTCACATGAAACCAGTGTTTCAAACTACCAGAATGCACTGAAAAGTAGTATTCAACTGTAAAACAGTTGAAAGACAAGTTTATATAGCTTCGCAAGTCCACAGAAGACTGTATAAAGTTGTTTCTACATGTGGTGAAGTTCCACAAGTAGAGCAGAAGGCCCATTATAGGAAACAGCTAGAAATCAGTAGTAATTCAGAGGAAATACTAATGAATATCATAGGATTGTGTGAGAACAAGTGTAAAAGACATCAAAATGTAAGTCTCTAGTCTTTAAAGGATGTTATACACTACAGAAATCCTTGAAATAGAGTTACTTCACAAGAAAACAGTGTTTCAACCAACTATAATTCACTGAAAAGTAGTATTCAACTGTAAAACAGTTGAAAGACAAGTGTATATAGCTTCTCCAGTTCAGGGAAGAGTGTATAAAGTTGTTTCTGCATGTGGTGAAGTCCCACAAGTAGAAAAGAAGGCCCATTATAGGAAACAGCTAGAAATCAGTAGTCATTCAGAGCTAATACTAATGAATATCACAGAATAGAGAGAGAACAAGTGTAAAAGACATCAAAATGTAAGTCTATAGTCTAGAAAGGATGTTGTACACTGCAGAAATTCTTGAAATAGAGTTACTTCACATGAAACCAGTGTTTCAAACCAGCAGAATGCACTGAAAAGTAGTATTTAACTGTAAAACAGTTGAAAGACAAGTTTATATAGCTTCGCAAGTCCACAGAAGACTGTATAAAGTTGTTTCTACATGTGGTGAAGTTCCACAAGTAGAGCAGAAGGCCCATTATAGGAAACAGCTAGAAATCAGTAGTAATTCAGAGGAAATAGTAATGAATATCATAGAATTGTGTGAGAACAAGTATAAAAGACATCAAAATGTAAGTCTCTAGTCTTGAAAGGATGTTATACACTACAGAAATCCTTGAAATAGAGTTACTTCACAAGAAAAGAGTGTTTCAACCCACTAGAATTCACTGAAAAGTAGTATTCAACTGTAAAACAGTTGAAAGACAAGATTATATAGCTTCTCAAGTTCAGAGAAGAGTGTATAAAGTTGTTTCCACATGTGGTGAAGTCCCACAAGTATACCAGAAGGCCCATTATAGGAAACAGCTAGAAATCAGTAGTAATTCAGAGGAAATACTAATGAATATCATAGAATTGTGTGAGAACAAGTGTAAAAGACATCAAAATGTAAGTCTCTAGTCTTGAAGGGATGTTATACACCACAGAAATCCTTGAAATAGAGTTACTTCACAAGAAAACAGTGTTTCAACCCACTATAATTCACTGAAAAGTAGTATTCAACTGTAAAACAGTTGAAAGACAAGTATATATAGCTTCTCCAGTTCAGGGAAGAGTGTATAAAGTTGTTTCTACATGTGGTGAAGTCCCACAAGTAGAAAAGAAGGCCCATTATAGGAAACAGCTAGAAATCAGTAGTCATTCAGAGCAAATACTAATGAATATCACAGAATAGAGAGAGAACAAGTGTAAAAGACATCAACATGTAAGTCTCTAGTCTACAAAGGATGTTGTACACTGCAGAAATCCATGAAATAGAGTTACTTTACAAGAAAACAGTGTTTCAACCCACTAGAATCCACTGAAAAGTAGTATTCAACTGTAAAACAGTTGAAAGACAAGTGTATATAGCTTCTCAAGTTTAGAGAAGAGTGTATAAAGTTGTTTCTACATATCGTGAAGTCCCACAAGTAGAGCAGAAGGCCCATTATGGGAAACAGCTAGAAATCAGTAGTCATTCAGAGCAAATACTAATGAATATCACAGAATAGTGAGAGAACAAGTGTAAAAGACATCAAAATGTAAGTCTCTAGTCTAGAAAGGATGTTGTACACTGAAGAAATCCTTGAAATAGAGTTAGTTCACATGAAACCAGTGTTTGAAACCACCAGAATTCACAGAAAGGTAGTATTCAACTGTAAAACAGTTGAAAGACAAGTTTATATAACTTCCAAGTTCAGAGAAGAGTGTATAAAGTTGTTTCTACATGTGGTGAAGTCCCACAAGTATACCAGAAGGCCCATTATAGGACACTGCAAGAAAGCATTAGTAATTCAGAGCAAATACTAATGAATATCACAGAATAGTGAGAGAACAAGTGTAAAACACATCAAAATGAAAGTGTCTAGTCTAGAAAGGATGTTGTACACTGCTGAAATCCTTGAAATAGAGTTAGTTCACATGAAACCAGTGTTTCAAACTACCAGAATGCACTGAAAAGTAGTATTCAACTGTAAAACAGTTGAAAGACAAGTTTATATAGCTTCGCAAGTCCACAGAAGACTGTATAAAGTTTTTTCTACATGTGGTGAAGTTCCACAAGTAGAGCAGAAGGCCCATTATAGGAAACAGCTAGAAATCAGTAGTAATTCAGAGGAAATACTAATGAATATCATAGGATTGTGTGAGAACAAGTGTAAAAGACATCAAAATGTAAGTCTCTAGTCTTTAAAGGATGTTATACACTACAGAAATCCTTGAAATAGAGTTACTTCACAAGAAAACAGTGTTTCAACCAACTATAATTCACTGAAAAGTAGTATTCAACTGTAAAACAGTTGAAAGACAAGTGTATATAGCTTCTCCAGTTCAGGGAAGAGTGTATAAAGTTGTTTCTACATGTGGTGAAGTCCCACAAGTAGAAAAGAAGGCCCATTATAGGAAACAGCTAGAAATCAGTAGTCATTCAGAGCAAATACTAATGAATATCACAGAATAGAGAGAGAACAAGTGTAAAAGACATCAAAATGTAAGTCTATAGTCTAGAAAGGATGTTGTACACTGCAGAAATTCTTGAAATAGAGTTACTTCACATGAAACCAGTGTTTCAAACCAGCAGAATGCACTGAAAAGTAGTATTTAACTGTAAAACAGTTGAAAGACAAGTTTATGTAGCTTCGCAAGTCCACAGAAGACTGTATAAAGTTGTTTCTACATGTGGTGAAGTCCCACAAGTAGAGCAGAAGGCACATTATAGGAAACAGCTAGAAATCAGTAGTAATTCAGAGGAAATAGTAATGAATATCATAGAATTGTGTGAGAACAAGTGTAAAAGACATCAAAATGTAAGTTTCTAGTCTAGAAAGGATGTTATACACTACAGAAATCCTTGAAATAGAGTTACTTCACAAGAAAACAGTGTTTCAACCCACTAGAATTCACTGAAAAGTAGTATTCAACTGTAAATCAGTTGAAAGACAAGTGTATATAGCTTCTCCAGTTCAGGGAAGAGTGTATAAAGTTGTTTCTACATGTGGTGAAGTCCCACAAGTAGAAAAGAAGGCCCATTATAGGAAACAGCTAGAAATCAGTAGTCATTCAGAGCAAATACTAATGAATATCACAGAATAGAGAGAGAACAAGTGTAAAAGACATCAAAATGTAAGTCTCTCGTCTACAAAGGATGTTGTACACTGCAGAAATCCTTGAAATAGAGTTACTTCACAAGAAAACAGTGTTTCAACCCACTAGAATCCACTGAAAAGTAGTATTCAACTGTAAAACAGTTGAAAGACAAGTGTATATAGCTTCTCAAGTTTAGAGAAGAGTGTATAAAGTTGTTTCTACATATCGTGAAGTCCCACAAGTAGAGCAGAAGGCCCATTATGGGAAACAGCTAGAAATCAGTAGTCATTCAGAGCAAATACTAATGAATATCACAGAATAGTGAGAGAACAAGTGTAAAAGACATCAAAATGTAAGTCTCTAGTCTAGAAAGGATGTTGTACACTGCAGAAATCCTTGAAATAGAGTTAGTTCACATGAAACCAGTGTTTGAAACCACCAGAATTCACAGAAAGGTAGTATTCAACTGTAAAACAGTTGAAAGACAAGTTTATATAACTTCCAAGTTCAGAGAAGAGTGTATAAAGTTGTTTCTACATGTGGTGAAGTCCCACAAGTATACCAGAAGGCCCATTATAGGACACTGCAAGAAAGCATTAGTAATTCAGAGCAAATACTAATGAATATCACAGAATAGTGAGAGAACAAGTGTAAAACACATCAAAATGAAAGTGTGTAGTCTAGAAAGGATGTTGTACACTGCTGAAATCCTTGAAATAGAGTTAGTTCACATGAAACCAGTGTTTCAAACTACCAGAATGCACTGAAAAGTAGTATTCAACTGTAAAACAGTTGAAAGACAAGTTTATATAGCTTCGCAAGTCCACAGAAGACTGTATAAAGTTGTTTCTACATGTGGTGAAGTTCCACAAGTAGAGCAGAAGGCCCATTATAGGAAACAGCTAGAAATCAGTAGTAATTCAGAGGAAATACTAATGAATATCATAGGATTGTGTGAGAACAAGTGTAAAAGACATCAAAATGTAAGTCTCTAGTCTTTAAAGGATGTTATACACTACAGAAATCCTTGAAATAGAGTTACTTCACAAGAAAACAGTGTTTCAACCCACTAGAATTCACTGAAAAGTAGTATTCAACTGTAAAACAGTTGAAAGACAAGTGTATATAGCTTCTCCAGTTCAGGGAAGAGTGTATAAAGTTGTTTCTACATGTGGTGAAGTCCCACAAGTAGAAAAGAAGGCCCATTATAGGAAACAGCTAGAAATCAGTAGTCATTCAGAGCAAATACTAATGAATATCACAGAATAGAGAGAGAACAAGTGTAAAAGACATCAAAATGTAAGTCTCTAGTCTACAAAGGATGTTGTACACTGCAGAAATCCTTGAAATAGAGTTACTTTACAAGAAAACAGTGTTTCAACCCACTAGAATCCACTGAAAAGTAGTATTCAACTGTAAAACAGTTGAAAGACAAGTGTATATAGCTTCTGAAGTTTAGAGAAGAGTGTATAAAGTTGTTTCTACATATGGTGAAGTCCCACAAGTAGAGCAGAAGGCCCATTATGGGAAACAGCTAGAAATCAGTAGTCATTCTGAGCAAATACTAATGAATATCACAGAATAGAGAGAGAACAAGTGTAAAAGACATCTAAATGTAAGTCTCTAGTCTAGAAAGGATGTTGTACACTGCAGAAATCCTTGAAATAGAGTTAGTTCACATGAAACCAGTGTTTGAAACCACCAGAATTCACGGAAAGGTAGTATTCAACTGTAAAACAGTTGAAAGACAAGTTTATATAGCTTCCAAGTTCAGAGAAGAGTGCATAAAGTTGTTTCTACATGTGGTGAAGCCCCTCAAGTATACCAGAAGGCCCATTATAGGACACTGCAAGAAAGCATTAGTAATTCAGAGCAAATACTAATGAATATCACAGAATAGTGAGAGAACAAGTGTAAAACACATCAAAATGAAAGTGTCTAGTCTAGAAAGGATGTTGTACACTGCTGAAATCCTTGAAATAGAGTTAGTTCACATGAAACCAGTGTTTCAAACTACCAGAATGCACTGAAAAGTAGTATTTAACTGTAAAACATTTGAAAGACAAGTTTATATAGCTTCGCAAGTCCACAGAAGACTGTATAAAGTTGTTTCTACATGTGGTGAAGTTCCACAAGTAGAGCAGAAGGCCCATTATAGGAAACAGCTAGAAATCAGTAGTAATTCAGAGGAAATAGTAATGAATATCATAGAATTGTGTGAGAACAAGTGTAAAAGACATCAAAATGTAAGTCTCTAGTCTTGAAAGGATGTTATACACTACAGAAATCCTTGAAATAGAGTTACTTCACAAGAAAAGAGTGTTTCAACCCACTAGAATTCACTGAAAAGTAGTATTCAACTGTAAAACAGTTGAAAGACAAGTTTATATAGCTTCTCAAGTTCAGAGAAGAGTGTATAAAGTTGTTTCTACATGTGGTGAAGTCCCACAAGTATACCAGAAGGCCCATTATAGGAAACAGCTAGAAATCAGTAGTAATTCAGAGGAAATACTATTGAATATCATAGAATTGTGTGATAACAAGTGTAAAAGACATCAAAATGTAAGTCTATAGTCTTGAAGGGATGTTATACACTACAGAAATCCTTGAAATAGAGTTACTTCACAAGAAAACAGTGTTTCAACCCACTATAATTCACTGAAAAGTAGTATTCAACTGTAAAACAGTTGAAAGACAAGTGTATATAGCTTCTCCAGTTCAGGGAAGAGTGTATAAAGTTGTTTCTACATGTGGTGAAGTCCCACAAGTAGAAAAGAAGGCCCATTATAGGAAACAGCTAGAAATCAGTAGTCATTCAGAGGAAATACTAATGAATATCACAGAATAGAGAGAGAACAAGTGTAAAAGACATCAACATGTAAGTCTCTAGTCTACAAAGGATGTTGTACACTGCAGAAATCCTTGAAATAGAGTTACTTCACAAGAAAACAGTGTTTCAACCCACTAGAATCCACTGAAAAGTAGTATTCAACTGTAAAACAGTTGAAAGACAAGTGTATATAGCTTCTCAAGTTTAGAGAAGAGTGTATAAAGTTGTTTCTACATATCGTGAAGTCCCACAAGTATACCAGAAGGCCCATTATAGGACACTGCAAGAAAGCATTAGTAATTCAGAGCAAATACTAATGAATATCACAGAATAGTGAGAGAACAAGTGTAAAACACATCAAAATGAAAGTGTCTAGTCTAGAAAGGATGTTGTACACTGCTGAAATCCTTGAAATAGAGTTAGTTCACATGAAACCAGTGTTTCAAACTACCAGAATGCACTGAAAAGTAGTATTCAACTGTAAAACAGTTGAAAGACAAGTTTATATAGCTTCGCAAGTCCACAGAAGACTGTATAAAGTTGTTTCTACATGTGGTGAAGTTCCACAAGTAGAGCAGAAGGCCCATTATAGGAAACAGGTAGAAATCAGTAGTAATTCAGAGGAAATACTAATGAATATCATAGGATTGTGTGAGAACAAGTGTAAAAGACATCAAAATGTAAGTCTCTAGTCTTTAAAGGATGTTATACACTACAGAAATCCTTGAAATAGAGTTACTTCACAAGAAAACAGTGTTTCAACCAACTATAATTCACTGAAAAGTAGTATTCAACTGTAAAACAGTTGAAAGACAAGTGTATATAGCTTCTCCAGTTCAGGGAAGAGTATATAAAGTTGTTTCTACATGTGGTGAAGTCCCACAAGTAGAAAAGAAAGCCCATTATAGGAAACAGCTAGAAATCAGTAGTCATTCAGAGCAAATACTAATGAATATCACAGAATAGAGAGAGAACAAGTGTAAAAGACATCAAAATGTAAGTCTATAGTCTAGAAAGGATGTTGTACACTGCAGAAATTCTTGAAATAGAGTTACTTCACATGAAACCAGTGTTTCAAACCAGCAGAATGCACTGAAAAGTAGTATTTAACTGTAAAACAGTTGAAAGACAAGTTTATATAGCTTCGCAAGTCCACAGAAGACTGTATAAAGTTGTTTCTACATGTGGTGAAGTCCCACAAGTAGAGCAGAAGGCACATTATAGGAAACAGCTAGAAATCAGTAATAATTCAGAGGAAATAGTAATGAATATCTTAGAATTGTGTGAGAACAAGTGTAAAAGACATCAAAATGTAAGTCTCTAGTCTTGAAAGGATGTTATACACTACAGAAATCCTTGAAATAGAGTTACTTCACAAGAAAACAGTGTTTCAACCCACTAGAATTCACTGAAAAGTAGTATTCAACTGTAAAACAGTTGAAAGACAAGTGTATATAGCTTCTCCAGTTCAGGGAAGAGTGTATAAAGTTGTTTCTACATGTGGTGAAGTCCCACAAGTAGAAAAGAAGGCCCATTATGGGAAACAGCTAGAAATCAGTAGTCATTCACAGCAAATACTAATGAATATCACAGAATAGTGAGAGAACAAGTGTAAAAGACATCAAAATGTAAGTCTATAGTCTAGAAAGGATGTTGTACACTGCAGAAATCCTTGAAATAGAGTTAGTTCACATGAAACCAGTGTTTGAAACCACCAGAATTCACTGAAAGGTAGTATTCAATTGTAAAACAGTTGAAAGACAAGTTTATATAGCTTCCAAGTTCAGAGAAGAGTGTATAAAGTTGTTTCTACATGTGGTGAAGTCCCACAAGTATACCAGAAGGCCCATTATAGGACACTGCAAGAAAGCATTAGTAATTCAGAGCAAATACTAATGAATATCACAGAATAGTGAGAGAACAAGTATAAAACACATCAAAATGAAAGTGTGTAGTCTACAAAGGATGTTGTACACTGCTGAAATCCTTGAAATAGAGTTAGTTCACATGAAACCAGTGTTTCAAACTACCAGAATGCACTGAAAAGTAGTATTCAACTGTAAAACAGTTGAAAGACAAGTTTATATAGCTTCGCAAGTCCACAGAAGACTGTATAAAGTTGTTTCTACATGTGGTGAAGTCCCACAAGTAGAGCAGAAGGCCCATTATAGGAAACAGCTAGAAATCAGTAGTAATTCAGAGGAAATACTAATGAGTATCATAGAATTGTGTGAGAACAAGTGTAAAAGACATCAAAATGTAAGTTTCTAGTCTAGAAAGGATGTTATACACTACAGAAATCCTTGAAATAGAGTTACTTCACAAGAAAACAGTGTTTCAACCCACTAGAATTCACTGAAAAGTAGTATTCAATTGTAAAACAGTTGAAAGACAAGTGTATATAGCTTCTCAAGTTCAGAAAAGAGTGTATAAAGTTGTTTCTACATGTGGTGAAGTCCCACAAGTAGAGCAGAAGGCCCATTAGAGGAAACAGCTAGAAATCAGTAGTAATTCAGAGGAAATACTAATGAATATCATAGAATTGTGTGAGAACAAGTGTAAAAGACATCAAAATGTAAGTCTCTAGTCTTGAAAGGATGTTATACACTACAGAAATCCTTGAAATAGAGTTACTTCACAAGAAAACAGTGTTTCAACCCACTAGAATTCACTGAAAAGTAGTATTCAACTGTAAAACAGTTGAAAGACAAGTGTATATAGCTTCTCCAGTTCAGGGAAGAGTGTATAAAGTTGTTTCTACATGTGGTGAAGTCCCACAAGTAGAAAAGAAGGCCCATTATAGGAAACAGCTAGAAATCAGTAGTCATTCAGAGCAAATACTAATGAATATCACAGAATAGAGAGAGAACAAGTGTAAAAGACATCAAAATGTAAGTCTCTAGTCTACAAAGGATGTTGTACACTGCAGAAATCCTTGAAATAGAGTTACTTTACAAGAAAACAGTGTTTCAACCCACTAGAATCCACTGAAAAGTAGTATTCAACTGTAAAACAGTTGAAAGACAAGTGTATATAGCTTCTCAAGTTTAGAGAAGAGTGTATAAAGTTGTTTCTACATATGGTGAAGTCCCACAAGTAGAGCAGAAGGCCCATTATGGGAAACAGCTAGAAATCAGTAGTCATTCAGAGCAAATACTAATCAATATCACAGAATAGTGAGAGAACAAGTGTAAAAGACATCAAAATGTAAGTCTCTAGTCTAGAAAGGATGTTGTACACTGCAGAAATCCTTGAAATAGAGTTAGTTCACATGAAACCAGTGTTTGAAACCACCAGAATTCACTGAAAGGTAGTATTCAATTGTAAAACAGTTGAAACACAAGTTTATATAACTTCCAAGTTCAGAGAAGAGTGTATAAAGTTGTTTCTACATGTGGTGAAGTCCCACAAGTATACCAGAAGGCCCATTATAGGACACTGCAAGAAAGCATTAGTAATTCAGAGCAAATACTAATGAATATCACAGAATAGTGAGAGAACAAGTGTAAAACACATCAAAATGAAAGTGTCTAGTCTAGAAAGGATGTTGTACACTGCTGAAATCCTTGAAATAGAGTTAGTTCACATGAAACCAGTGTTTCAAACTACCAGAATGCACTGAAAAGTAGTATTCAACTGTAAAACAGTTGAAAGACAAGTTTATATAGCTTTGCAAGTCCACAGAAGAATTTATAAAGTTGTTTCTACATGTGGTGAAGTTCCACAAGTAGAGCAGAAGGCCCATTATAGGAAACAGCTAGAAATCAGTAGTAATTCAGAGGAAATACTAATGAATATCATAGGATTGTGTGAGAACAAGTGTAAAAGACATCAAAATGTAAGTCTCTAGTCTTTAAAGGATGTTATACACTACAGAAATCCTTGAAATAGAGTTACTTCACAAGAAAACAGTGTTTCAACCAACTATAATTCACTGAAAAGTAGTATTCAACTGTAAAACAGTTGAAAGACAAGTGTATATAGCTTCTCCAGTTCAGGAAAGCGTGTATAAAGTTGTTTCTACATGTGGTGAAGTCCCACAAGTAGAAAAGAAGGCCCATTATAGGAAACAGCTAGAAATCAGTAGTCATTCAGAGCAAATACTAATGAATATCACAGAATAGAGAGAGAACAAGTGTAAAAGACATCAAAATGTAAGTCTATAGTCTAGAAAGGATGTTGTACACTGCAGAAATTCTTGAAATAGAGTTACTTCACATGAAACCAGTGTTTCAAACCAGCAGAATGCACTGAAAAGTAGTATTTAACTGTAAAACAGTTGAAAGACAAGTTTATGTAGCTTCGCAAGTCCACAGAAGACTGTATAAAGTTGTTTCTACATGTGGTGAAGTCCCACAAGTAGAGCAGAAGGCACATTATAGGAAACAGCTAGAAATCAGTAGTAATTCAGAGGAAATAGTAATGAATATCATAGAATTGTGTGAGAACAAGTGTAAAAGACATCAAAATGTAAGTTTCTAGTCTAGAAAGGATGTTATACACTACAGAAATCCTTGAAATAGAGTTACTTCACAAGAAAACAGTGTTTCAACCCACTAGAATTCACTGAAAAGTAGTATTCAACTGTAAAACAGTTGAAAGACAAGTGTATATAGCTTCTCCAGTTCAGGGAAGAGTGTATAAAGTTGTTTCTACATGTGGTGAAGTCCCACAAGTAGAAAAGAAGGCCCATTATAGGAAACAGCTAGAAATCAGTAGTCATTCAGAGCAAATACTAATGAATATCACAGAATAGAGAGAGAACAAGTGTAAAAGACATCAAAATGTAAGTCTCTCGTCTACAAAGGATGTTGTACACTGCAGAAATCCTTGAAATAGAGTTACTTCACAAGAAAACAGTGTTTCAACCCACTAGAATCCACTGAAAAGTAGTATTCAACTGTAAAACAGTTGAAAGACAAGTGTATATAGCTTCTCAAGTTTAGAGAAGAGTGTATAAAGTTGTTTCTACATATCGTGAAGTCCCACAAGTAGAGCAGAAGGCCCATTATGGGAAACAGCTAGAAATCAGTAGTCATTCAGAGCAAATACTAATGAATATCACAGAATAGTGAGAGAACAAGTGTAAAAGACATCAAAATGTAAGTCTCTAGTCTAGAAAGGATGTTGTACACTGCAGAAATCCTTGAAATAGAGTTAGTTCACATGAAACCAGTGTTTGAAACCACCAGAATTCACAGAAAGGTAGTATTCAACTGTAAAACAGTTGAAAGACAAGTTTATATAACTTCCAAGTTCAGAGAAGAGTGTATAAAGTTGTTTCTACATGTGGTGAAGTCCCACAAGTATACCAGAAGGCCCATTATAGGACACTGCAAGAAAGCATTAGTAATTCAGAGCAAATACTAATGAATATCACAGAATAGTGAGAGAACAAGTGTAAAACACATCAAAATGAAAGTGTCTAGTCTAGAAAGGATGTTGTACACTGCTGAAATCCTTGAAATAGAGTTAGTTCACATGAAACCAGTGTTTCAAACTACCAGAATGCACTGAAAAGTAGTATTCAACTGTAAAACAGTTGAAAGACAAGTTTATATAGCTTCGCAAGTCCACAGAAGACTGTATAAAGTTGTTTCTACATGTGGTGAAGTTCCACAAGTAGAGCAGAAGGCCCATTATAGGAAACAGCTAGAAATCAGTAGTAATTCAGAGGAAATACTAATGAATATCATAGGATTGTGTGAGAACAAGTGTAAAAGACATCAAAATGTAAGTCTCTAGTCTTTAAAGGATGTTATACACTACAGAAATCCTTGAAATAGAGTTACTTCACAAGAAAACAGTGTTTCAACCAACTATAATTCACTGAAAAGTAGTATTCAACTGTAAAACAGTTGAAAGACAAGTGTATATAGCTTCTCCAGTTCAGGGAAGAGTGTATAAAGTTGTTTCTGCATGTGGTGAAGTCCCACAAGTAGAAAAGAAGGCCCATTATAGGAAACAGCTAGAAATCAGTAGTCATTCAGAGCTAATACTAATGAATATCACAGAATAGAGAGAGAACAAGTGTAAAAGACATCAAAATGTAAGTCTATAGTCTAGAAAGGATGTTGTACACTGCAGAAATTCTTGAAATAGAGTTACTTCACATGAAACCAGTGTTTCAAACCAGCAGAATGCACTGAAAAGTAGTATTTAACTGTAAAACAGTTGAAAGACAAGTTTATATAGCTTCGCAAGTCCACAGAAGACTGTATAAAGTTGTTTCTACATGTGGTGAAGTTCCACAAGTAGAGCAGAAGGCCCATTATAGGAAACAGCTAGAAATCAGTAGTAATTCAGAGGAAATAGTAATGAATATCATAGAATTGTGTGAGAACAAGTATAAAAGACATCAAAATGTAAGTCTCTAGTCTTGAAAGGATGTTATACACTACAGAAATCCTTGAAATAGAGTTACTTCACAAGAAAAGAGTGTTTCAACCCACTAGAATTCACTGAAAAGTAGTATTCAACTGTAAAACAGTTGAAAGACAAGATTATATAGCTTCTCAAGTTCAGAGAAGAGTGTATAAAGTTGTTTCCACATGTGGTGAAGTCCCACAAGTATACCAGAAGGCCCATTATAGGAAACAGCTAGAAATCAGTAGTAATTCAGAGGAAATACTAATGAATATCATAGAATTGTGTGAGAACAAGTGTAAAAGACATCAAAATGTAAGTCTCTAGTCTTGAAGGGATGTTATACACCACAGAAATCCTTGAAATAGAGTTACTTCACAAGAAAACAGTGTTTCAACCCACTATAATTCACTGAAAAGTAGTATTCAACTGTAAAACAGTTGAAAGACAAGTATATATAGCTTCTCCAGTTCAGGGAAGAGTGTATAAAGTTGTTTCTACATGTGGTGAAGTCCCACAAGTAGAAAAGAAGGCCCATTATAGGAAACAGCTAGAAATCAGTAGTCATTCAGAGCAAATACTAATGAATATCACAGAATAGAGAGAGAACAAGTGTAAAAGACATCAACATGTAAGTCTCTAGTCTACAAAGGATGTTGTACACTGCAGAAATCCATGAAATAGAGTTACTTTACAAGAAAACAGTGTTTCAACCCACTAGAATCCACTGAAAAGTAGTATTCAACTGTAAAACAGTTGAAAGACAAGTGTATATAGCTTCTCAAGTTTAGAGAAGAGTGTATAAAGTTGTTTCTACATATCGTGAAGTCCCACAAGTAGAGCAGAAGGCCCATTATGGGAAACAGCTAGAAATCAGTAGTCATTCAGAGCAAATACTAATGAATATCACAGAATAGTGAGAGAACAAGTGTAAAAGACATCAAAATGTAAGTCTCTAGTCTAGAAAGGATGTTGTACACTGAAGAAATCCTTGAAATAGAGTTAGTTCACATGAAACCAGTGTTTGAAACCACCAGAATTCACAGAAAGGTAGTATTCAACTGTAAAACAGTTGAAAGACAAGTTTATATAACTTCCAAGTTCAGAGAAGAGTGTATAAAGTTGTTTCTACATGTGGTGAAGTCCCACAAGTATACCAGAAGGCCCATTATAGGACACTGCAAGAAAGCATTAGTAATTCAGAGCAAATACTAATGAATATCACAGAATAGTGAGAGAACAAGTGTAAAACACATCAAAATGAAAGTGTCTAGTCTAGAAAGGATGTTGTACACTGCTGAAATCCTTGAAATAGAGTTAGTTCACATGAAACCAGTGTTTCAAACTACCAGAATGCACTGAAAAGTAGTATTCAACTGTAAAACAGTTGAAAGACAAGTTTATATAGCTTCGCAAGTCCACAGAAGACTGTATAAAGTTTTTTCTACATGTGGTGAAGTTCCACAAGTAGAGCAGAAGGCCCATTATAGGAAACAGCTAGAAATCAGTAGTAATTCAGAGGAAATACTAATGAATATCATAGGATTGTGTGAGAACAAGTGTAAAAGACATCAAAATGTAAGTCTCTAGTCTTTAAAGGATGTTATACACTACAGAAATCCTTGAAATAGAGTTACTTCACAAGAAAACAGTGTTTCAACCAACTATAATTCACTGAAAAGTAGTATTCAACTGTAAAACAGTTGAAAGACAAGTGTATATAGCTTCTCCAGTTCAGGGAAGAGTGTATAAAGTTGTTTCTACATGTGGTGAAGTCCCACAAGTAGAAAAGAAGGCCCATTATAGGAAACAGCTAGAAATCAGTAGTCATTCAGAGCAAATACTAATGAATATCACAGAATAGAGAGAGAACAAGTGTAAAAGACATCAAAATGTAAGTCTATAGTCTAGAAAGGATGTTGTACACTGCAGAAATTCTTGAAATAGAGTTACTTCACATGAAACCAGTGTTTCAAACCAGCAGAATGCACTGAAAAGTAGTATTTAACTGTAAAACAGTTGAAAGACAAGTTTATGTAGCTTCGCAAGTCCACAGAAGACTGTATAAAGTTGTTTCTACATGTGGTGAAGTCCCACAAGTAGAGCAGAAGGCACATTATAGGAAACAGCTAGAAATCAGTAGTAATTCAGAGGAAATAGTAATGAATATCATAGAATTGTGTGAGAACAAGTGTAAAAGACATCAAAATGTAAGTTTCTAGTCTAGAAAGGATGTTATACACTACAGAAATCCTTGAAATAGAGTTACTTCACAAGAAAACAGTGTTTCAACCCACTAGAATTCACTGAAAAGTAGTATTCAACTGTAAATCAGTTGAAAGACAAGTGTATATAGCTTCTCCAGTTCAGGGAAGAGTGTATAAAGTTGTTTCTACATGTGGTGAAGTCCCACAAGTAGAAAAGAAGGCCCATTATAGGAAACAGCTAGAAATCAGTAGTCATTCAGAGCAAATACTAATGAATATCACAGAATAGAGAGAGAACAAGTGTAAAAGACATCAAAATGTAAGTCTCTCGTCTACAAAGGATGTTGTACACTGCAGAAATCCTTGAAATAGAGTTACTTCACAAGAAAACAGTGTTTCAACCCACTAGAATCCACTGAAAAGTAGTATTCAACTGTAAAACAGTTGAAAGACAAGTGTATATAGCTTCTCAAGTTTAGAGAAGAGTGTATAAAGTTGTTTCTACATATCGTGAAGTCCCACAAGTAGAGCAGAAGGCCCATTATGGGAAACAGCTAGAAATCAGTAGTCATTCAGAGCAAATACTAATGAATATCACAGAATAGTGAGAGAACAAGTGTAAAAGACATCAAAATGTAAGTCTCTAGTCTAGAAAGGATGTTGTACACTGCAGAAATCCTTGAAATAGAGTTAGTTCACATGAAACCAGTGTTTGAAACCACCAGAATTCACAGAAAGGTAGTATTCAACTGTAAAACAGTTGAAAGACAAGTTTATATAACTTCCAAGTTCAGAGAAGAGTGTATAAAGTTGTTTCTACATGTGGTGAAGTCCCACAAGTATACCAGAAGGCCCATTATAGGACACTGCAAGAAAGCATTAGTAATTCAGAGCAAATACTAATGAATATCACAGAATAGTGAGAGAACAAGTGTAAAACACATCAAAATGAAAGTGTCTAGTCTAGAAAGGATGTTGTACACTGCTGAAATCCTTGAAATAGAGTTAGTTCACATGAAACCAGTGTTTCAAACTACCAGAATGCACTGAAAAGTAGTATTCAACTGTAAAACAGTTGAAAGACAAGTTTATATAGCTTCGCAAGTCCACAGAAGACTGTCTAAAGTTGTTTCTACATGTGGTGAAGTTCCACAAGTAGAGCAGAAGGCCCATTATAGGAAACAGCTAGAAATCAGTAGTAATTCAGAGGAAATACTAATGAATATCATAGGATTGTGTGAGAACAAGTGTAAAAGACATCAAAATGTAAGTCTCTAGTCTTTAAAGGATGTTATACACTACAGAAATCCTTGAAATAGAGTTACTTCACAAGAAAACAGTGTTTCAACCAACTATAATTCAATGAAAAGTAGTATTCAACTGTAAAACAGTTGAAAGACAAGTGTATATAGCTTCTCCAGTTCAGGGAAGAGTGTATAAAGTTGTTTCTACATGTGGTGAAGTCCCACAAGTAGAAAAGAAGGCCCATTATAGGAAACAGCTAGAAATCAGTAGTCATTCAGAGCAAATACTAATGAATATCACAGAATAGAGAGAGAACAAGTGTAAAAGACATCAAAATGTAAGTCTATGGTCTAGAAAGGATGTTGTACACTGCAGAAATTCTTGAAATAGAGTTACTTCACATGAAACCAGTGTTTCAAACCAGCAGAATGCACTGAAAAGTAGTATTTAACTGTAAAACAGTTGAAAGACAAGTTTATATAGCTTCGCAAGTCCACAGAAGACTGTATAAAGTTGTTTCTACATGTGGTGAAGTTCCACAAGTAGAGCAGAAGGCCCATTATAGGAAACAGCTAGAAATCAGTAGTAATTCAGAGGAAATAGTAATGAATATCATAGAATTGTGTGAGAACAAGTATAAAAGACATCAAAATGTAAGTCTCTAGTCTTGAAAGGATGTTATACACTACAGAAATCCTTGAAATAGAGTTACTTCACAAGAAAAGAGTGTTTCAACCCACTAGAATTCACTGAAAAGTAGTATTCAACTGTAAAACAGTTGAAAGACAAGATTATATAGCTTCTCAAGTTCAGAGAAGAGTGTATAAAGTTGTTTCCACATGTGGTGAAGTCCCACAAGTATACCAGAAGGCCCATTATAGGAAACAGCTAGAAATCAGTAGTAATTCAGAGGAAATACTAATGAATATCATAGAATTGTGTGAGAACAAGTGTAAAAGACATCAAAATGTAAGTCTCTAGTCTTGAAGGGATGTTATACACCACAGAAATCCTTGAAATAGAGTTACTTCACAAGAAAACAGTGTTTCAACCCACTATAATTCACTGAAAAGTAGTATTCAACTGTAAAACAGTTGAAAGACAAGTATATATAGCTTCTCCAGTTCAGGGAAGAGTGTATAAAGTTGTTTCTACATGTGGTGAAGTCCCACAAGTAGAAAAGAAGGCCCATTATAGGAAACAGCTAGAAATCAGTAGTCATTCAGAGCAAATACTAATGAATATCACAGAATAGAGAGAGAACAAGTGTAAAAGACATCAACATGTAAGTCTCTAGTCTACAAAGGATGTTGTACACTGCAGAAATCCATGAAATAGAGTCACTTTACAAGAAAACAGTGTTTCAACCCACTAGAATCCACTGAAAAGTAGTATTCAACTGTAAAACAGTTGAAAGACAAGTGTATATAGCTTCTCAAGTTTAGAGAAGAGTGTATAAAGTTGTTTCTACATATCGTGAAGTCCCACAAGTAGAGCAGAAGGCCCATTATGGGAAACAGCTAGAAATCAGTAGTCATTCAGAGCAAATACTAATGAATATCACAGAATAGTGAGAGAACAAGTGTAAAAGACATCAAAATGTAAGTCTCTAGTCTAGAAAGGATGTTGTACACTGCAGAAATCCTTGAAATAGAGTTAGTTCACATGAAACCAGTGTTTCAAACTACCAGAATGCACTGAAAAGTAGTATTCAACTGTAAAACAGTTGAAAGACAAGTTTATATAGCTTCGCAAGTCCACAGAAGACTGTATAAAGTTGTTTCTACATGTGGTGAAGTTCCACAAGTAGAGCAGAAGGCCCATTATAGGAAACAGCTAGAAATCAGTAGTAATTCAGAGGAAATACTAATGAATATCATAGGATTGTGTGAGAACAAGTGTAAAAGACATCAAAATGTAAGTCTCTAGTCTTTAAAGGATGTTATACACTACAGAAATCCTTGAAATAGAGTTACTTCACAAGAAAACAGTGTTTCAACCAACTATAATTCACTGAAAAGTAGTATTCAACTGTAAAACAGTTGAAAGACAAGTGTATATAGCTTCTCCAGTTCAGGGAAGAGTGTATAAAGTTGTTTCTACATGTGGTGAAGTCCCACAAGTAGAAAAGAAGGCCCATTATAGGAAACAGCTATAAATCAGTAGTCATTCAGAGCAAATACTAATGAATATCACAGAATAGAGAGAGAACAAGTGTAAAAGACATCAAAATGTAAGTCTATAGTCTATAAAGGATGTTGTACACTGCAGAAATTCTTGAAATAGAGTTAGTTCACATGAAACCAGTGTTTCAAACCAGCAGAATGCACTGAAAAGTAGTATTTAACTGTAAAACAGTTGAAAGTCAAGTTTATATAGCTTCGCAAGTCCACAGAAGACTGTATAAAGTTGTTTCTACATGTGGTGAAGTCCCACAAGTAGAGCAGAAGGCACATTATAGGAAACAGCTAGAAATCAGTAGTAATTCAGAGGAAATAGTAATGAATATCATAGAATTGTGTGAGAACAAGTGTAAAAGACATCAAAATGTAAGTCTCTAGTCTTGAAGGGATGTTATACACTACAGAAATCCTTGAAATAGAGTTACTTCACAAGAAAACAGTGTTTCAACCCACTATAATTCACTGAAAAGTAGTATTCAACTGTAAAACAGTTGAAAGACAAGTGTATATAGCTTCTCCAGTTCAGGGAAGAGTGTATAAAGTTGTTTCTACATGTGGTGAAGTCCCACAAGTAGAAAAGAAGGCCCATTATAGGAAACAGCTAGAAATCAGTAGTCATTCAGAGCAAATACTAATGAATATCACAGAATAGAGAGAGAACAAGTGTAAAAGACATCAACATGTAAGTCTCTAGTCTACAAAGGATGTTGTACACTGCAGAAATCCATGAAATAGAGTTACTTTACAAGAAAACAGTGTTTCAACCCACTAGAATCCACTGAAAAGTAGTATTCAACTGTAAAACAGTTGAAAGACAAGTGTATATAGCTTCTCAAGTTTAGAGAAGAGTGTATAAAGTTGTTTCTACATATCGTGAAGTCCCACAAGTAGAGCAGAAGGCCCATTATGGGAAACAGCTAGAAATCAGTAGTCATTCAGAGCAAATACTAATGAATATCACAGAATAGTGAGAGAACAAGTGTAAAAGACATCAAAATGTAAGTCTCTAGTCTAGAAAGGATGTTGTACACTGCAGAAATCCTTGAAATAGAGTTAGTTCACATGAAACCAGTGTTTGAAACCACCAGAATTCACAGAAAGGTAGTATTCAACTGTAAAACAGTTGAAAGACAAGTTTATATAACTTCCAAGTTCAGAGAAGAGTGTATAAAGTTGTTTCTACATGTGGTGAAGTCCCACAAGTATACCAGAAGGCCCATTATAGGACACTGCAAGAAAGCATTAGTAATTCAGAGCAAATACTAATGAATATCACAGAATAGTGAGAGAACAAGTGTAAAACACATCAAAATGAAAGTGTCTAGTCTAGAAAGGATGTTGTACACTGCTGAAATCCTTGAAATAGAGTTAGTTCACATGAAACCAGTGTTTCAAACTACCAGAATGCACTGAAAAGTAGTATTCAACTGTAAAACAGTTGAAAGACAAGTTTATATAGCTTCCAAGTCCACAGAAGACTGTATAAAGTTGTTTCTACATGTGGTGAAGTTCCACAAGTAGAGCAGAAGGCCCATTATAGGAAACAGCTAGAAATCAGTAGTCATTCAGAGCAAATACTAATGAATATCACAGAATAGTGAGAGAACAAGTGTAAAAGACATCAAAATGTAAGTCTCTAGTCTAGAAAGGATGTTGTACACTGCAGAAATCCTTGAAATAGAGTTAGTTCACATGAAACCAGTGTTTGAAACCACCAGAATTCACTGAAAGGTAGTATTCAATTGTAAAACAGTTGAAAGACAAGTTTATATAGCTTCCAAGTTCAGAGAAGAGTGTATAAAGTTGTTTCTACATGTGGTGAAGTCCCACAAGTATACCAGAAGGCCCATTATAGGAAACAGCTAGAAATCAGTAGTAATTCAGAGGAAATACTAATGAATATCACAGAATAGTGAGAGAACAAGTGTAAAAGACATCGATATGTAAGGCTCTAGTCTTGAAGGGATGTTATACACTACAGAAATCCTTGAAATAGAGTTACTTCACAAGAAAACAGTGTTTCAACCCACTATAATTCACTGAAAAGTAGTATTCAACTGTAAAACAGTTGAAAGACAAGTATATATAGCTTCTCCAGTTCAGGGAAGAGTGTATAAAGTTGTTTCTACATGTGGTGAAGTCCCACAAGTAGAAAAGAAGGCCCATTATAGGAAACAGCTAGAAATCAGTAGTCATTCAGAGCAAATACTAATGAATATCACAGAATAGAGAGAGAACAAGTGTAAAAGACATCAACATGTAAGTCTCTAGTCTACAAAGGATGTTGTACACTGCAGAAATCCATGAAATAGAGTTACTTTACAAGAAAACAGTGTTTCAACCCACTAGAATCCACTGAAAAGTAGTATTCAACTGTAAAACAGTTGAAAGACAAGTGTATATAGCTTCTCAAGTTTAGAGAAGAGTGTATAAAGTTGTTTCTACATATGGTGAAGTCCCACAAGTAGAGCAGAAGGCCCATTATGGGAAACAGCTAGAAATCAGTAGTCATTCAGAGCAAATACTAATGAATATCACAGAATAGTGAGAGAACAAGTGTAAAAGACATCAAAATGTAAGTCTCTAGTCTAGAAAGGATGTTGTACACTGCAGAAATCCTTGAAATAGAGTTAGTTCACATGAAACCAGTGTTTGAAACCACCAGAATTCACAGAAAGGTAGTATTCAACTGTAAAACAGTTGAAAGACAAGTTTATATAACTTCCAAGTTCAGAGAAGAGTGTATAAAGTTGTTTCTACATGTGGTGAAGTCCCACAAGTATACCAGAAGGCCCATTATAGGACACTGCAAGAAAGCATTACTAATTCAGAGCAAATACTAATGAATATCACAGAATAGTGAGAGAACAAGTGTAAAACACATCAAAATGAAAGTGTCTAGTCTAGAAAGGATGTTGTACACTGCTGAAATCCTTGAAATAGAGTTAGTTCACATGAAACCAGTGTTTCAAACTACCAGAATGCACTGAAAAGTAGTATTCAACTGTAAAACAGTTGAAAGACAAGTTTATATAGCTTCTCAAGTCCACAGAAGACTGTATAAAGTTGTTTCTACATGTGGTGAAGTTCCACAAGTAGAGCAGAAGGCCCATTATAGGAAACAGCTAGAAATCAGTAGTAATTCAGAGGAAATACTAATGAATATCATAGGATTGTGTGAGAACAAGTGTAAAAGACATCAAAATGTAAGTCTCTAGTCTTTAAAGGATGTTATACACTACAGAAATCCTTGAAATAGAGTTACTTCACAAGAAAACAGTGTTTCAACCCACTATAATTCACTGAAAAGTAGTATTCAACTGTAAAACAGTTGAAAGACAAGTGTATATAGCTTCTCCAGTTCAGGGAAGAGTGTATAAAGTTGTTTCTACATGTGGTGAAGTCCCACAAGTAGAAAAGAAGGCCCATTATAGGAAACAGCTAGAAATCAGTAGTCATTCAGAGCAAATACTAATGAATATCACAGAATAGAGAGAGAACAAGTGTAAAAGACATCAAAATGTAAGTCTATAGTCTAGAAAGGATGTTGTACACTGCAGAAATTCTTGAAATAGAGTTACTTCACATGAAACCAGTGTTTCAAACCAGCAGAATGCACTGAAAAGTAGTATTTAACTGTAAAACAGTTGAAAGACAAGTTTATATAGCTTCGCAAGTCCACAGAAGACTGTATAAAGTTGTTTCTACATGTGGTGAAGTCCCACAAGTAGAGCAGAAGGCACATTATAGGAAACAGCTAGAAATCAGTAGTAATTCAGAGGAAATAGTAATGAATATCATAGAATTGTGTGAGAACAAGTGTAAAAGACATCAAAATGTAAGTCTCTAGTCTTGAAAGGATGTTATACACTACAGAAATCCTTGAAATAGAGTTACTTCACAAGAAAACAGTGTTTCAACCCACTATAATTCACTGAAAAGTAGTATTCAACTGTAAAACAGTTGAAAGACAAGTGTATATAGCTTCTCCAGTTCAGGGAAGAGTGTATAAAGTTGTTTCTACATGTGGTGAAGTCCCACAAGTAGAAAAGAAGGCCCATTATAGGAAACAGCTAGAAATCAGTAGTCATTCAGAGCAAATACTAATGAATATCACAGAATAGAGAGAGAACAAGTGTAAAAGACATCAAAATGTAAGTCTCTCGTCTACAAAGGATGTTGTACACTGCAGAAATCCTTGAAATAGAGTTACTTCACAAGAAAACAGTGTTTCAACCCACTAGAATCCACTGAAAAGTAGTATTCAACTGTAAAACAGTTGAAAGACAAGTGTATATAGCTTCTCAAGTTTAGAGAAGAGTGTATAAAGTTGTTTCTACATATGGTGAAGTCCCACAAGTAGAGCAGAAGGCCCATTATGGGAAACAGCTAGAAATCAGTAGTCATTCAGAGCAAATACTAATGAATATCACAGAATAGTGAGAGAACAAGTGTAAAAGACATCTAAATGTAAGTCTCTAGTCTAGAAAGGATGTTGTACACTGCAGAAATCCTTGAAATAGAGTTAGTTCACATGAAACCAGTGTTTGAAACCACCAGAATTCACGGAAAGGTAGTATTCAACTGTAAAACAGTTGAAAGACAAGTTTTTATAGCTTCCAAGTTCAGAGAAGAGTGCATAAAGTTGTTTCTACATGTGGTGAAGCCCCACAAGTATACCAGAAGGCCCATTATAGGACACTGCAAGAAAGCATTAGTAATTCAGAGCAAATACTAATGAATATCACAGAATAGTGAGAGAACAAGTGTAAAACACATCAAAATGAAAGTGTCTAGTCTAGAAAGGATGTTGTACACTGCTGAAATCCTTGAAATAGAGTTAGTTCACATGAAACCAGTGTTTCAAACTACCAGAATGCACTGAAAAGTAGTATTTAACTGTAAAACATTTGAAAGACAAGTTTATATAGCTTCGCAAGTCCACAGAAAACTGTATAAAGTTGTTTCTACATGTGGTGAAGTCCCACAAGTAGAGCAGAAGGCCCATTATAGGAAACAGCTAGAAATCAGTAGTAATTCAGAGGAAATAGTAATGAATATCATAGAATTGTGTGAGAACAAGTGTAAAAGACATCAAAATGTAAGTCTCTAGTCTTGAAAGGATGTTATACACTACAGAAATCCTTGAAATAGAGTTACTTCACAAGAAAACAGTGTTTCAACCCACTATAATTCACTGAAAAGTAGTATTCAACTGTAAAACAGTTGAAAGACAAGTGTATATAGCTTCTCCAGTTCAGGGAAGAGTGTATAAAGTTGTTTCTACATGTGGTGAAGTCCCACAAGTAGAAAAGAAGGCCCATTATAGGAAACAGCTAGAAATCAGTAGTCATTCAGAGCAAATACTAATGAATATCACAGAATAGAGGGAGAACAAGTGGAAAATACATCAAAATGTAAGTCTCTCGTCTACAAAGGATGTTGTACACGGCAGAAATCCTGGAAATAGAGTTACTTCACAAGAAAACAGTGTTTCAACCCACTAGAATCCACTGAAAAGTAGTATTCAACTGTAAAACAGTTGAAAGACAAGTGTATATAGCTTCTCAAGTTTAGAGAAGAGTGTATAAAGTTGTTTCTACATATGGTGAAGTCCCACAAGTAGAGCAGAAGGCCCATTATGGGAAACAGCTAGAAATCAGTAGTCATTCAGAGCAAATACTAATGAATATCACAGAATAGTGAGAGAACAAGTGTAAAAGACATCTAAATGTAAGTCTCTAGTCTAGAAAGGATGTTGTACACTGCTGAAATCCTTGAAATAGAGTTAGTTCACATGAAACCAGTGTTTCAAACTACCAGAATGCACTGAAAAGTAGTATTCAACTGTAAAACAGTTGAAAGACAAGTTTATATAGCTTCGCAAGTCCACAGAAGACTGTCTAAAGTTGTTTCTACATGTGGTGAAGTTCCACAAGTAGAGCAGAAGGCCCATTATAGGAAACAGCTAGAAATCAGTAGTAATTCAGAGGAAATACTAATGAATATCATAGGATTGTGTGAGAACAAGTGTAAAAGACATCAAAATGTAAGTCTCTAGTCTTTAAAGGATGTTATACACTACAGAAATCCTTGAAATAGAGTTACTTCACAAGAAAACAGTGTTTCAACCAACTATAATTCAATGAAAAGTAGTATTCAACTGTAAAACAGTTGAAAGACAAGTGTATATAGCTTCTCCAGTTCAGGGAAGAGTGTATAAAGTTGTTTCTACATGTGGTGAAGTCCCACAAGTAGAAAAGAAGGCCCATTATAGGAAACAGCTAGAAATCAGTAGTCATTCAGAGCAAATACTAATGAATATCACAGAATAGAGAGAGAACAAGTGTAAAAGACATCAAAATGTAAGTCTATGGTCTAGAAAGGATGTTGTACACTGCAGAAATTCTTGAAATAGAGTTACTTCACATGAAACCAGTGTTTCAAACCAGCAGAATGCACTGAAAAGTAGTATTTAACTGTAAAACAGTTGAAAGACAAGTTTATATAGCTTCGCAAGTCCACAGAAGACTGTATAAAGTTGTTTCTACATGTGGTGAAGTTCCACAAGTAGAGCAGAAGGCCCATTATAGGAAACAGCTAGAAATCAGTAGTAATTCAGAGGAAATAGTAATGAATATCATAGAATTGTGTGAGAACAAGTATAAAAGACATCAAAATGTAAGTCTCTAGTCTTGAAAGGATGTTATACACTACAGAAATCCTTGAAATAGAGTTACTTCACAAGAAAAGAGTGTTTCAACCCACTAGAATTCACTGAAAAGTAGTATTCAACTGTAAAACAGTTGAAAGACAAGATTATATAGCTTCTCAAGTTCAGAGAAGAGTGTATAAAGTTGTTTCCACATGTGGTGAAGTCCCACAAGTATACCAGAAGGCCCATTATAGGAAACAGCTAGAAATCAGTAGTAATTCAGAGGAAATACTAATGAATATCATAGAATTGTGTGAGAACAAGTGTAAAAGACATCAAAATGTAAGTCTCTAGTCTTGAAGGGATGTTATACACCACAGAAATCCTTGAAATAGAGTTACTTCACAAGAAAACAGTGTTTCAACCCACTATAATTCACTGAAAAGTAGTATTCAACTGTAAAACAGTTGAAAGACAAGTATATATAGCTTCTCCAGTTCAGGGAAGAGTGTATAAAGTTGTTTCTACATGTGGTGAAGTCCCACAAGTAGAAAAGAAGGCCCATTATAGGAAACAGCTAGAAATCAGTAGTCATTCAGAGCAAATACTAATGAATATCACAGAATAGAGAGAGAACAAGTGTAAAAGACATCAACATGTAAGTCTCTAGTCTACAAAGGATGTTGTACACTGCAGAAATCCATGAAATAGAGTCACTTTACAAGAAAACAGTGTTTCAACCCACTAGAATCCACTGAAAAGTAGTATTCAACTGTAAAACAGTTGAAAGACAAGTGTATATAGCTTCTCAAGTTTAGAGAAGAGTGTATAAAGTTGTTTCTACATATCGTGAAGTCCCACAAGTAGAGCAGAAGGCCCATTATGGGAAACAGCTAGAAATCAGTAGTCATTCAGAGCAAATACTAATGAATATCACAGAATAGTGAGAGAACAAGTGTAAAAGACATCAAAATGTAAGTCTCTAGTCTAGAAAGGATGTTGTACACTGCAGAAATCCTTGAAATAGAGTTAGTTCACATGAAACCAGTGTTTCAAACTACCAGAATGCACTGAAAAGTAGTATTCAACTGTAAAACAGTTGAAAGACAAGTTTATATAGCTTCGCAAGTCCACAGAAGACTGTATAAAGTTGTTTCTACATGTGGTGAAGTTCCACAAGTAGAGCAGAAGGCCCATTATAGGAAACAGCTAGAAATCAGTAGTAATTCAGAGGAAATACTAATGAATATCATAGGATTGTGTGAGAACAAGTGTAAAAGACATCAAAATGTAAGTCTCTAGTCTTTAAAGGATGTTATACACTACAGAAATCCTTGAAATAGAGTTACTTCACAAGAAAACAGTGTTTCAACCAACTATAATTCACTGAAAAGTAGTATTCAACTGTAAAACAGTTGAAAGACAAGTGTATATAGCTTCTCCAGTTCAGGGAAGAGTGTATAAAGTTGTTTCTACATGTGGTGAAGTCCCACAAGTAGAAAAGAAGGCCCATTATAGGAAACAGCTATAAATCAGTAGTCATTCAGAGCAAATACTAATGAATATCACAGAATAGAGAGAGAACAAGTGTAAAAGACATCAAAATGTAAGTCTATAGTCTATAAAGGATGTTGTACACTGCAGAAATTCTTGAAATAGAGTTAGTTCACATGAAACCAGTGTTTCAAACCAGCAGAATGCACTGAAAAGTAGTATTTAACTGTAAAACAGTTGAAAGTCAAGTTTATATAGCTTCGCAAGTCCACAGAAGACTGTATAAAGTTGTTTCTACATGTGGTGAAGTCCCACAAGTAGAGCAGAAGGCACATTATAGGAAACAGCTAGAAATCAGTAGTAATTCAGAGGAAATAGTAATGAATATCATAGAATTGTGTGAGAACAAGTGTAAAAGACATCAAAATGTAAGTCTCTAGTCTTGAAGGGATGTTATACACTACAGAAATCCTTGAAATAGAGTTACTTCACAAGAAAACAGTGTTTCAACCCACTATAATTCACTGAAAAGTAGTATTCAACTGTAAAACAGTTGAAAGACAAGTGTATATAGCTTCTCCAGTTCAGGGAAGAGTGTATAAAGTTGTTTCTACATGTGGTGAAGTCCCACAAGTAGAAAAGAAGGCCCATTATAGGAAACAGCTAGAAATCAGTAGTCATTCAGAGCAAATACTAATGAATATCACAGAATAGAGAGAGAACAAGTGTAAAAGACATCAACATGTAAGTCTCTAGTCTACAAAGGATGTTGTACACTGCAGAAATCCATGAAATAGAGTTACTTTACAAGAAAACAGTGTTTCAACCCACTAGAATCCACTGAAAAGTAGTATTCAACTGTAAAACAGTTGAAAGACAAGTGTATATAGCTTCTCAAGTTTAGAGAAGAGTGTATAAAGTTGTTTCTACATATCGTGAAGTCCCACAAGTAGAGCAGAAGGCCCATTATGGGAAACAGCTAGAAATCAGTAGTCATTCAGAGCAAATACTAATGAATATCACAGAATAGTGAGAGAACAAGTGTAAAAGACATCAAAATGTAAGTCTCTAGTCTAGAAAGGATGTTGTACACTGCAGAAATCCTTGAAATAGAGTTAGTTCACATGAAACCAGTGTTTGAAACCACCAGAATTCACAGAAAGGTAGTATTCAACTGTAAAACAGTTGAAAGACAAGTTTATATAACTTCCAAGTTCAGAGAAGAGTGTATAAAGTTGTTTCTACATGTGGTGAAGTCCCACAAGTATACCAGAAGGCCCATTATAGGACACTGCAAGAAAGCATTAGTAATTCAGAGCAAATACTAATGAATATCACAGAATAGTGAGAGAACAAGTGTAAAACACATCAAAATGAAAGTGTCTAGTCTAGAAAGGATGTTGTACACTGCTGAAATCCTTGAAATAGAGTTAGTTCACATGAAACCAGTGTTTCAAACTACCAGAATGCACTGAAAAGTAGTATTCAACTGTAAAACAGTTGAAAGACAAGTTTATATAGCTTCCAAGTCCACAGAAGACTGTATAAAGTTGTTTCTACATGTGGTGAAGTTCCACAAGTAGAGCAGAAGGCCCATTATAGGAAACAGCTAGAAATCAGTAGTCATTCAGAGCAAATACTAATGAATATCACAGAATAGTGAGAGAACAAGTGTAAAAGACATCAAAATGTAAGTCTCTAGTCTAGAAAGGATGTTGTACACTGCAGAAATCCTTGAAATAGAGTTAGTTCACATGAAACCAGTGTTTGAAACCACCAGAATTCACTGAAAGGTAGTATTCAATTGTAAAACAGTTGAAAGACAAGTTTATATAGCTTCCAAGTTCAGAGAAGAGTGTATAAAGTTGTTTCTACATGTGGTGAAGTCCCACAAGTATACCAGAAGGCCCATTATAGGAAACAGCTAGAAATCAGTAGTAATTCAGAGGAAATACTAATGAATATCACAGAATAGTGAGAGAACAAGTGTAAAAGACATCGATATGTAAGGCTCTAGTCTTGAAGGGATGTTATACACTACAGAAATCCTTGAAATAGAGTTACTTCACAAGAAAACAGTGTTTCAACCCACTATAATTCACTGAAAAGTAGTATTCAACTGTAAAACAGTTGAAAGACAAGTATATATAGCTTCTCCAGTTCAGGGAAGAGTGTATAAAGTTGTTTCTACATGTGGTGAAGTCCCACAAGTAGAAAAGAAGGCCCATTATAGGAAACAGCTAGAAATCAGTAGTCATTCAGAGCAAATACTAATGAATATCACAGAATAGAGAGAGAACAAGTGTAAAAGACATCAACATGTAAGTCTCTAGTCTACAAAGGATGTTGTACACTGCAGAAATCCATGAAATAGAGTTACTTTACAAGAAAACAGTGTTTCAACCCACTAGAATCCACTGAAAAGTAGTATTCAACTGTAAAACAGTTGAAAGACAAGTGTATATAGCTTCTCAAGTTTAGAGAAGAGTGTATAAAGTTGTTTCTACATATGGTGAAGTCCCACAAGTAGAGCAGAAGGCCCATTATGGGAAACAGCTAGAAATCAGTAGTCATTCAGAGCAAATACTAATGAATATCACAGAATAGTGAGAGAACAAGTGTAAAAGACATCAAAATGTAAGTCTCTAGTCTAGAAAGGATGTTGTACACTGCAGAAATCCTTGAAATAGAGTTAGTTCACATGAAACCAGTGTTTGAAACCACCAGAATTCACAGAAAGGTAGTATTCAACTGTAAAACAGTTGAAAGACAAGTTTATATAACTTCCAAGTTCAGAGAAGAGTGTATAAAGTTGTTTCTACATGTGGTGAAGTCCCACAAGTATACCAGAAGGCCCATTATAGGACACTGCAAGAAAGCATTACTAATTCAGAGCAAATACTAATGAATATCACAGAATAGTGAGAGAACAAGTGTAAAACACATCAAAATGAAAGTGTCTAGTCTAGAAAGGATGTTGTACACTGCTGAAATCCTTGAAATAGAGTTAGTTCACATGAAACCAGTGTTTCAAACTACCAGAATGCACTGAAAAGTAGTATTCAACTGTAAAACAGTTGAAAGACAAGTTTATATAGCTTCTCAAGTCCACAGAAGACTGTATAAAGTTGTTTCTACATGTGGTGAAGTTCCACAAGTAGAGCAGAAGGCCCATTATAGGAAACAGCTAGAAATCAGTAGTAATTCAGAGGAAATACTAATGAATATCATAGGATTGTGTGAGAACAAGTGTAAAAGACATCAAAATGTAAGTCTCTAGTCTTTAAAGGATGTTATACACTACAGAAATCCTTGAAATAGAGTTACTTCACAAGAAAACAGTGTTTCAACCCACTATAATTCACTGAAAAGTAGTATTCAACTGTAAAACAGTAGAAAGACAAGTGTATATAGCTTCTCCAGTTCAGGGAAGAGTGTATAAAGTTGTTTCTACATGTGGTGAAGTCCCACAAGTAGAAAAGAAGGCCCATTATAGGAAACAGCTAGAAATCAGTAGTCATTCAGAGCAAATACTAATGAATATCACAGAATAGAGAGAGAACAAGTGTAAAAGACATCAAAATGTAAGTCTATAGTCTAGAAAGGATGTTGTACACTGCAGAAATTCTTGAAATAGAGTTACTTCACATGAAACCAGTGTTTCAAACCAGCAGAATGCACTGAAAAGTAGTATTTAACTGTAAAACAGTTGAAAGACAAGTTTATATAGCTTCGCAAGTCCACAGAAGACTGTATAAAGTTGTTTCTACATGTGGTGAAGTCCCACAAGTAGAGCAGAAGGCACATTATAGGAAACAGCTAGAAATCAGTAGTAATTCAGAGGAAATAGTAATGAATATCATAGAATTGTGTGAGAACAAGTGTAAAAGACATCAAAATGTAAGTCTCTAGTCTTGAAAGGATGTTATACACTACAGAAATCCTTGAAATAGAGTTACTTCACAAGAAAACAGTGTTTCAACCCACTATAATTCACTGAAAAGTAGTATTCAACTGTAAAACAGTTGAAAGACAAGTGTATATAGCTTCTCCAGTTCAGGGAAGAGTGTATAAAGTTGTTTCTACATGTGGTGAAGTCCCACAAGTAGAAAAGAAGGCCCATTATAGGAAACAGCTAGAAATCAGTAGTCATTCAGAGCAAATACTAATGAATATCACAGAATAGAGAGAGAACAAGTGTAAAAGACATCAAAATGTAAGTCTCTCGTCTACAAAGGATGTTGTACACTGCAGAAATCCTTGAAATAGAGTTACTTCACAAGAAAACAGTGTTTCAACCCACTAGAATCCACTGAAAAGTAGTATTCAACTGTAAAACAGTTGAAAGACAAGTGTATATAGCTTCTCAAGTTTAGAGAAGAGTGTATAAAGTTGTTTCTACATATGGTGAAGTCCCACAAGTAGAGCAGAAGGCCCATTATGGGAAACAGCTAGAAATCAGTAGTCATTCAGAGCAAATACTAATGAATATCACAGAATAGTGAGAGAACAAGTGTAAAAGACATCTAAATGTAAGTCTCTAGTCTAGAAAGGATGTTGTACACTGCAGAAATCCTTGAAATAGAGTTAGTTCACATGAAACCAGTGTTTGAAACCACCAGAATTCACGGAAAGGTAGTATTCAACTGTAAAACAGTTGAAAGACAAGTTTTTATAGCTTCCAAGTTCAGAGAAGAGTGCATAAAGTTGTTTCTACATGTGGTGAAGCCCCACAAGTATACCAGAAGGCCCATTATAGGACACTGCAAGAAAGCATTAGTAATTCAGAGCAAATACTAATGAATATCACAGAATAGTGAGAGAACAAGTGTAAAACACATCAAAATGAAAGTGTCTAGTCTAGAAAGGATGTTGTACACTGCTGAAATCCTTGAAATAGAGTTAGTTCACATGAAACCAGTGTTTCAAACTACCAGAATGCACTGAAAAGTAGTATTTAACTGTAAAACATTTGAAAGACAAGTTTATATAGCTTCGCAAGTCCACAGAAAACTGTATAAAGTTGTTTCTACATGTGGTGAAGTCCCACAAGTAGAGCAGAAGGCCCATTATAGGAAACAGCTAGAAATCAGTAGTAATTCAGAGGAAATAGTAATGAATATCATAGAATTGTGTGAGAACAAGTGTAAAAGACATCAAAATGTAAGTCTCTAGTCTTGAAAGGATGTTATACACTACAGAAATCCTTGAAATAGAGTTACTTCACAAGAAAACAGTGTTTCAACCCACTATAATTCACTGAAAAGTAGTATTCAACTGTAAAACAGTTGAAAGACAAGTGTATATAGCTTCTCCAGTTCAGGGAAGAGTGTATAAAGTTGTTTCTACATGTGGTGAAGTCCCACAAGTAGAAAAGAAGGCCCATTATAGGAAACAGCTAGAAATCAGTAGTCATTCAGAGCAAATACTAATGAATATCACAGAATAGAGGGAGAACAAGTGGAAAAGACATCAAAATGTAAGTCTCTCGTCTACAAAGGATGTTGTACACGGCAGAAATCCTGGAAATAGAGTTACTTCACAAGAAAACAGTGTTTCAACCCACTAGAATCCACTGAAAAGTAGTATTCAACTGTAAAACAGTTGAAAGACAAGTGTATATAGCTTCTCAAGTTTAGAGAAGAGTGTATAAAGTTGTTTCTACATATGGTGAAGTCCCACAAGTAGAGCAGAAGGCCCATTATGGGAAACAGCTAGAAATCAGTAGTCATTCAGAGCAAATACTAATGAATATCACAGAATAGTGAGAGAACAAGTGTAAAAGACATCTAAATGTAAGTCTCTAGTCTAGAAAGGATGTTGTACACTGCAGAAATCCTTGAAATAGAGTTAGTTCACATGAAACCAGTGTTTGAAACCACCAGAATTCACGGAAAGGTAGTATTCAACTGTAAAACAGTTGAAAGACAAGTTTATATAGCTTCCAAGTTCAGAGAAGAGTGCATAAAGTTGTTTCTACATGTGGTGAAGCCCCACAAGTATACCAGAAGGCCCATTATAGGACACTGCAAGAAAGCATTAGTAATTCAGAGCAAATACTAATGAATATCACAGAATAGTGAGAGAACAAGTGTAAAACACATCAAAATGAAAGTGTCTAGTCTAGAAAGGATGTTGTACACTGCTGAAATCCTTGAAATAGAGTTAGTTCACATGAAACCAGTGTTTCAAACTACCAGAATGCACTGAAAAGTAGTATTCAACTGTAAAACAGGTGAAAGACAAGTGTATATAGCTTCTCAAGTTCAGAGAAGAGTGTATAAAGTTGTTTCTACATGTGGTGAAGGCCCACAAGTATACCAGAAGGCCCATTATAGGAAACAGCTAGAAATCAGTAGTAATTCAGAGGAAATACTAATGAATATCATAGAATTGTGTGAGAACAAGTGTAAAAGACATCAAAATGTAAGTCTCTAGTCTTGAAAGGATGTTATACACTACAGAAATCCTTGAAATAGAGTTACTTCACAAGAAAACAGTGTTTCAACCCACTATAATTCACTGAAAAGTAGTATTCAACTGTAAAACAGTTGAAAGACAAGTGTATATAGCTTCTCCAGTTCAGGGAAGAGTGTATAAAGTTGTTTCTACATGTGGTGAAGTCCCACAAGTAGAAAAGAAGGCCCATTATAGGAAACAGCTAGAAATCAGTAGTCATTCAGAGCAAATACTAATGAATATCACAGAATAGAGAGAGAACAAGTGTAAAAGACATCAAAATGTAAGTCTCTCGTCTACAAAGGATGTTGTACACTGCAGAAATCCTTGAAATAGAGTTACTTCACAAGAAAACAGTGTTTCAACCCACTAGAATCCACTGAAAAGTAGTATTCAACTGTAAAACAGTTGAAAGACAAGTTTATATAGCTTCGCAAGTCCACAGAAGACTGTATAAAGTTGTTTCTACATGTGGTGAAGTCCCACAAGTAGAGCAGAAGGCACATTATAGGAAACAGCTAGAAATCAGTAGTAATTCAGAGGAAATAGTAATGAATATCATAGAATTGTGTGTGAACAAGTGTAAAAGACATCAAAATGTAAGTCTCTAGTCTTGAAAGGATGTTATACACTACAGAAATCCTTGAAATAGAGTTACTTCACAAGAAAACAGTGTTTCAACCCACTATAATTCACTGAAAAGTAGTATTCAACTGTAAAACAGTTGAAAGACAAGTGTATATAGCTTCTCCAGTTCAGGGAAGAGTGTATAAAGTTGTTTCTACATGTGGTGAAGTCCCACAAGTAGAAAAGAAGGCCCATTATAGGAAACAGCTAGAAATCAGTAGTCATTCAGAGCAAATACTAATGAATATCACAGAATAGAGAGAGAACAAGTGTAAAAGACATCAAAATGTAAGTCTCTCGTCTACAAAGGATGTTGTACACTGCAGAAATCCTGGAAATAGAGTTACTTCACAAGAAAACAGTGTTTCAACCCACTAGAATCCACTGAAAAGTAGTATTCAACTGTAAAACAGTTGAAAGACAAGTGTATATAGCTTCTCAAGTTTAGAGAAGAGTGTATAAAGTTGTTTCTACATATGGTGAAGTCCCACAAGTAGAGCAGAAGGCCCATTATGGGAAACAGCTAGAAATCAGTAGTCATTCAGAGCAAATACTAATGAATATCACAGAATAGTGAGAGAACAAGTGTAAAAGACATCTAAATGTAAGTCTCTAGTCTAGAAAGGATGTTGTACACTGCAGAAATCCTTGAAATAGAGTTAGTTCACATGAAACCAGTGTTTGAAACCACCAGAATTCACGGAAAGGTAGTATTCAACTGTAAAACAGTTGAAAGACAAGTTTATATAGCTTCCAAGTTCAGAGAAGAGTGCATAAAGTTGTTTCTACATGTGGTGAAGCCCCACAAGTATAACAGAAGGCCCATTATAGGACACTGCAAGAAAGCATTAGTAATTCAGAGCAAATACTAATGAATATCACAGAATAGTGAGAGAACAAGTGTAAAACACATCAAAATGAAAGTGTCTAGTCTAGAAAGGATGTTGTACACTGCTGAAATCCTTGAAATAGAGTTAGTTCACATGAAACCAGTGTTTCAAACTACCAGAATGCACTGAAAAGTAGTATTTAACTGTAAAACATTTGAAAGACAAGTTTATATAGCTTCGCAAGTCCACAGAAGACTGTATAAAGTTGTTTCTACATGTGGTGAAGTTCCACAAGTAGAGCAGAAGGCCCAATATAGGAAACAGCTAGAAATCAGTAGTAATTCAGAGGAAATAGTAATGAATATCATAGAATTGTGTGAGAACAAGTGTAAAAGACATCAAAATGTAAGTCTCTAGTCTTTAAAGGATGTTATACACTACAGAAATCCTTGAAATAGAGTTACTTCACAAGAAAACAGTGTTTCAACCCACTATAATTCACTGAAAAGTAGTATTCAACTGTAAAACAGTTGAAAGACAAGTGTATATAGCTTCTCCAGTTCAGGGAAGAGTGTATAAAGTTGTTTCTACATGTGTTGAAGTCCCACAAGTAGAAAAGAAGGCCCATTATAGGAAATAGCTAGAAATCAGTAGTCATTCAGAGCAAATACTAATGAATATCACAGAATAGAGGGAGAACAAGTGTAAAAGACATCAAAATGTAAGTCTCTCGTCTACAAAGGATGTTGTACACTGCAGAAATCCTTGAAATAGAGTTACTTCACAAGAAAACACTGTTTCAACCCACTAGAATCCACTGAAAAGTAGTATTCAACTGTAAAACAGTTGAAAGACAAGTGTATATAGCTTCTCAAGTTTAGAGAAGAGTGTATAAAGTTGTTTCTACATATGGTGAAGTCCCACAAGTAGAGCAGAAGGCCCATTATGGGAAACAGCTAGAAATCAGTAGTCATTCAGAGCAAATACTAATGAATATCACAGAATAGTGAGAGAACAAGTGTAAAAGACATCTAAATGTAAGTCTCTAGTCTAGAAAGGATGTTGTACACTGCAGAAATCCTTGAAATAGAGTTAGTTCACATGAAACCAGTGTTTGAAACCACCAGAATTCACGGAAAGGTAGTATTCAACTGTAAAACAGTTGAAAGACAAGTTTATATAGCTTCCAAGTTCAGAGAAGAGTGCATAAAGTTGTTTCTACATGTGGTGAAGCCCCACAAGTATACCAGAAGGCCCATTATAGGACACTGCAAGAAAGCATTAGTAATTTAGAGCAAATACTAATGAATATCACAGAATAGTGAGAGAACAAGTGTAAAACACATCAAAATGAAAGTGTCTAGTCTAGAAAGGATGTTGTACACTGCTGAAATCCTTGAAATAGAGTTAGTTCACATGAAACCAGTGTTTCAAACTACCAGAATGCACTGAAAAGTAGTATTTAACTGTAAAACATTTGAAAGACAAGTTTATATAGCTTCGCAAGTCCACAGAAAACTGTATAAAGTTGTTTCTACATGTGGTGAAGTTCCACAAGTAGAGCAGAAGGCCCATTATAGGAAACAGCTAGAAATCAGTAGTAATTCAGAGGAAATAGTAATGAATATCATAGAATTGTGTGAGAACAAGTGTAAAAGACATCAAAATGTAAGTCTCTAGTCTTGAAAGGATGTTATACACTACAGAAATCCTTGAAATAGAGTTACTTCACAAGAAAACAGTGTTTCAACCCACTATAATTCACTGAAAAGTAGTATTCAACTGTAAAACAGTTGAAAGACAAGTGTATATAGCTTCTCCAGTTCAGGGAAGAGTGTATAAAGTTGTTTCTACATGTGGTGAAGTCCCACAAGTAGAAAAGAAGGCCCATTATAGGAAACAGCTAGAAATCAGTAGTCATTCAGAGCAAATACTAATGAATATCACAGAATAGAGAGAGAACAAGTGTAAAAGACATCAAAATGTAAGTCTATAGTCTAGAAAGGATGTTGTACACTGCAGAAATTCTTGAAATAGAGTTACTTCACATGAAACCAGTGTTTCAAACCAGCAGAATGCACTGAAAAGTAGTATTTAACTGTAAAACAGTTGAAAGACAAGTTTATATAGCTTCGCAAGTCCACAGAAGACTGTATAAAGTTGTTTCTACATGTGGTGAAGTCCCACAAGTAGAGCAGAAGGCACATTATAGGAAACAGCTAGAAATCAGTAGTAATTCAGAGGAAATAGTAATGAATATCATAGAATTGTGTGTGAACAAGTGTAAAAGACATCAAAATGTAAGTCTCTAGTCTTGAAAGGATGTTATACACTACAGAAATCCTTGAAATAGAGTTACTTCACAAGAAAACAGTGTTTCAACCCACTATAATTCACTGAAAAGTAGTATTCAACTGTAAAACAGTTGAAAGACAAGTGTATATAGCTTCTCCAGTTCAGGGAAGAGTGTATAAAGTTGTTTCTACATGTGTTGAAGTCCCACAAGTAGAAAAGAAGGCCCATTATAGGAAACAGCTAGAAATCAGTAGTCATTCAGAGCAAATACTAATGAATATCACAGAATAGAGAGAGAACAAGTGTAAAAGACATCAAAATGTAAGTCTCTCGTCTACAAAGGATGTTGTACACTGCAGAAATCCTGGAAATAGAGTTACTTCACAAGAAAACAGTGTTTCAACCCACTAGAATCCACTGAAAAGTAGTATTCAACTGTAAAACAGTTGAAAGACAAGTGTATATAGCTTCTCAAGTTTAGAGAAGAGTGTATAAAGTTGTTTCTACATATGGTGAAGTCCCACAAGTAGAGCAGAAGGCCCATTATGGGAAACAGCTAGAAATCAGTAGTCATTCAGAGCAAATACTAATGAATATCACAGAATAGTGAGAGAACAAGTGTAAAAGACATCTAAATGTAAGTCTCTAGTCTAGAAAGGATGTTGTACACTGCAGAAATCCTTGAAATAGAGTTAGTTCACATGAAACCAGTGTTTGAAACCACCAGAATTCACGGAAAGGTAGTATTCAACTGTAAAACAGTTGAAAGACAAGTTTATATAGCTTCCAAGTTCAGAGAAGAGTGCATAAAGTTGTTTCTACATGTGGTGAAGCCCCACAAGTATAACAGAAGGCCCATTATAGGACACTGCAAGAAAGCATTAGTAATTCAGAGCAAATACTAATGAATATCACAGAATAGTGAGAGAACAAGTGTAAAACACATCAAAATGAAAGTGTCTAGTCTAGAAAGGATGTTGTACACTGCTGAAATCCTTGAAATAGAGTTAGTTCACATGAAACCAGTGTTTCAAACTACCAGAATGCACTGAAAAGTAGTATTTAACTGTAAAACATTTGAAAGACAAGTTTATATAGCTTCGCAAGTCCACAGAAGACTGTATAAAGTTGTTTCTACATGTGGTGAAGTTCCACAAGTAGAGCAGAAGGCCCAATATAGGAAACAGCTAGAAATCAGTAGTAATTCAGAGGAAATAGTAATGAATATCATAGAATTGTGTGAGAACAAGTGTAAAAGACATCAAAATGTAAGTCTCTAGTCTTTAAAGGATGTTATACACTACAGAAATCCTTGAAATAGAGTTACTTCACAAGAAAACAGTGTTTCAACCCACTATAATTCACTGAAAAGTAGTATTCAACTGTAAAACAGTTGAAAGACAAGTGTATATAGCTTCTCCAGTTCAGGGAAGAGTGTATAAAGTTGTTTCTACATGTGTTGAAGTCCCACAAGTAGAAAAGAAGGCCCATTATAGGAAATAGCTAGAAATCAGTAGTCATTCAGAGCAAATACTAATGAATATCACAGAATAGAGGGAGAACAAGTGTAAAAGACATCAAAATGTAAGTCTCTCGTCTACAAAGGATGTTGTACACTGCAGAAATCCTTGAAATAGAGTTACTTCACAAGAAAACACTGTTTCAACCCACTAGAATCCACTGAAAAGTAGTATTCAACTGTAAAACAGTTGAAAGACAAGTGTATATAGCTTCTCAAGTTTAGAGAAGAGTGTATAAAGTTGTTTCTACATATGGTGAAGTCCCACAAGTAGAGCAGAAGGCCCATTATGGGAAACAGCTAGAAATCAGTAGTCATTCAGAGCAAATACTAATGAATATCACAGAATAGTGAGAGAACAAGTGTAAAAGACATCTAAATGTAAGTCTCTAGTCTAGAAAGGATGTTGTACACTGCAGAAATCCTTGAAATAGAGTTAGTTCACATGAAACCAGTGTTTGAAACCACCAGAATTCACGGAAAGGTAGTATTCAACTGTAAAACAGTTGAAAGACAAGTTTATATAGCTTCCAAGTTCAGAGAAGAGTGCATAAAGTTGTTTCTACATGTGGTGAAGCCCCACAAGTATACCAGAAGGCCCATTATAGGACACTGCAAGAAAGCATTAGTAATTTAGAGCAAATACTAATGAATATCACAGAATAGTGAGAGAACAAGTGTAAAACACATCAAAATGAAAGTGTCTAGTCTAGAAAGGATGTTGTACACTGCTGAAATCCTTGAAATAGAGTTAGTTCACATGAAACCAGTGTTTCAAACTACCAGAATGCACTGAAAAGTAGTATTTAACTGTAAAACATTTGAAAGACAAGTTTATATAGCTTCGCAAGTCCACAGAAAACTGTATAAAGTTGTTTCTACATGTGGTGAAGTTCCACAAGTAGAGCAGAAGGCCCATTATAGGAAACAGCTAGAAATCAGTAGTAATTCAGAGGAAATAGTAATGAATATCATAGAATTGTGTGAGAACAAGTGTAAAAGACATCAAAATGTAAGTCTCTAGTCTTGAAAGGATGTTATACACTACAGAAATCCTTGAAATAGAGTTACTTCACAAGAAAACAGTGTTTCAACCCACTATAATTCACTGAAAAGTAGTATTCAACTGTAAAACAGTTGAAAGACAAGTGTATATAGCTTCTCCAGGTCAGGGAAGAGTGTATAAAGTTGTTTCTACATGTGGTGAAGTCCCACAAGTAGAAAAGAAGGCCCATTATAGGAAACAGCTAGAAATCAGTAGTCATTCAGAGCAAATACTAATGAATATCACAGAATAGAGAGAGAACAAGTGTAAAAGACATCAAAATGTAAGTCTCTCGTCTACAAAGGATGTTGTACACTGCAGAAATCCTGGAAATAGAGTTACTTCACAAGAAAACAGTGTTTCAACCCACTAGAATCCACTGAAAAGTAGTATTCAACTGTAAAACAGTTGAAAGACAAGTGTATATAGCTTCTCAAGTTTAGAGAAGAGTGTATAAAGTTGTTTCTACATATGGTGAAGTCCCACAAGTAGAGCAGAAGGCCCATTATGGGAAACAGCTAGAAATCAGTAGTCATTCAGAGCAAATACTAATGAATATCACAGAATAGTGAGAGAACAAGTGTAAAAGACATCTAAATGTAAGTCTCTAGTCTAGAAAGGATGTTGTACACTGCAGAAATCCTTGAAATAGAGTTAGTTCACATGAAACCAGTGTTTGAAACCACCAGAATTCACGGAAAGGTAGTATTCAACTGTAAAACAGTTGAAAGACAAGTTTATATAGCTTCCAAGTTCAGAGAAGAGTGCATAAAGTTGTTTCTACATGTGGTGAAGCCCCACAAGTATACCAGAAGGCCCATTATAGGACACTGCAAGAAAGCATTAGTAATTTAGAGCAAATACTAATGAATATCACAGAATAGTGAGAGAACAAGTGTAAAACACATCAAAATGAAAGTGTCTAGTCTAGAAAGGATGTTGTACACTGCTGAAATCCTTGAAATAGAGTTAGTTCACATGAAACCAGTGTTTCAAACTACCAGAATGCACTGAAAAGTAGTATTTAACTGTAAAACATTTGAAAGACAAGTTTATATAGCTTCGCAAGTCCACAGAAAACTGTATAAAGTTGTTTCTACATGTGGTGAAGTTCCACAAGTAGAGCAGAAGGCCCATTATAGGAAACAGCTAGAAATCAGTAGTAATTCAGAGGAAATAGTAATGAATATCATAGAATTGTGTGAGAACAAGTGTAAAAGACATCAAAATGTAAGTCTCTAGTCTTGAAAGGATGTTATACACTACAGAAATCCTTGAAATAGAGTTACTTCACAAGAAAACAGTGTTTCAACCCACTATAATTCACTGAAAAGTAGTATTCAACTGTAAAACAGTTGAAAGACAAGTGTATATAGCTTCTCCAGGTCAGGGAAGAGTGTATAAAGTTGTTTCTACATGTGGTGAAGTCCCACAAGTAGAAAAGAAGGCCCATTATAGGAAACAGCTAGAAATCAGTAGTCATTCAGAGCAAATACTAATGAATATCACAGAATAGAGAGAGAACAAGTGTAAAAGACATCAAAATGTAAGTCTATAGTCTAGAAAGGATGTTGTACACTGCAGAAATTCTTGAAATAGAGTTACTTCACATGAAACCAGTGTTTCAAACCAGCAGAATGCACTGAAAAGTAGTATTTAACTGTAAAACAGTTGAAAGACAAGTTTATATAGCTTCGCAAGTCCACAGAAGACTGTATAAAGTTGTTTCTACATGTGGTGAAGTCCCACAAGTAGAGCAGAAGGCACATTATAGGAAACAGCTAGAAATCAGTAGTAATTCAGAGGAAATAGTAATGAATATCATAGAATTGTGTGTGAACAAGTGTAAAAGACATCAAAATGTAAGTCTCTAGTCTTGAAAGGATGTTATACACTACAGAAATCCTTGAAATAGAGTTACTTCACAAGAAAACAGTGTTTCAACCCACTATAATTCACTGAAAAGTAGTATTCAACTGTAAAACAGTTGAAAGACAAGTGTATATAGCTTCTCCAGTTCAGGGAAGAGTGTATAAAGTTGTTTCTACATGTGGTGAAGTCCCACAAGTAGAAAAGAAGGCCCATTATAGGAAACAGCTAGAAATCAGTAGTCATTCAGAGCAAATACTAATGAATATCACAGAATAGAGAGAGAACAAGTGTAAAAGACATCAAAATGTAAGTCTCTCGTCTACAAAGGATGTTGTACACTGCAGAAATCCTGGAAATAGAGTTACTTCACAAGAAAACAGTGTTTCAACCCACTAGAATCCACTGAAAAGTAGTATTCAACTGTAAAACAGTTGAAAGACAAGTGTATATAGCTTCTCAAGTTTAGAGAAGAGTGTATAAAGTTGTTTCTACATATGGTGAAGTCCCACAAGTAGAGCAGAAGGCCCATTATGGGAAACAGCTAGAAATCAGTAGTCATTCAGAGCAAATACTAATGAATATCACAGAATAGTGAGAGAACAAGTGTAAAAGACATCTAAATGTAAGTCTCTAGTCTAGAAAGGATGTTGTACACTGCAGAAATCCTTGAAATAGAGTTAGTTCACATGAAACCAGTGTTTGAAACCACCAGAATTCACGGAAAGGTAGTATTCAACTGTAAAACAGTTGAAAGACAAGTTTATATAGCTTCCAAGTTCAGAGAAGAGTGCATAAAGTTGTTTCTACATGTGGTGAAGCCCCACAAGTATAACAGAAGGCCCATTATAGGACACTGCAAGAAAGCATTAGTAATTCAGAGCAAATACTAATGAATATCACAGAATAGTGAGAGAACAAGTGTAAAACACATCAAAATGAAAGTGTCTAGTCTAGAAAGGATGTTGTACACTGCTGAAATCCTTGAAATAGAGTTAGTTCACATGAAACCAGTGTTTCAAACTACCAGAATGCACTGAAAAGTAGTATTTAACTGTAAAACATTTGAAAGACAAGTTTATATAGCTTCGCAAGTCCACAGAAGACTGTATAAAGTTGTTTCTACATGTGGTGAAGTTCCACAAGTAGAGCAGAAGGCCCAATATAGGAAACAGCTAGAAATCAGTAGTAATTCAGAGGAAATAGTAATGAATATCATAGAATTGTGTGAGAACAAGTGTAAAAGACATCAAAATGTAAGTCTCTAGTCTTTAAAGGATGTTATACACTACAGAAATCCTTGAAATAGAGTTACTTCACAAGAAAACAGTGTTTCAACCCACTATAATTCACTGAAAAGTAGTATTCAACTGTAAAACAGTTGAAAGACAAGTGTATATAGCTTCTCCAGTTCAGGGAAGAGTGTATAAAGTTGTTTCTACATGTGTTGAAGTCCCACAAGTAGAAAAGAAGGCCCATTATAGGAAATAGCTAGAAATCAGTAGTCATTCAGAGCAAATACTAATGAATATCACAGAATAGAGGGAGAACAAGTGTAAAAGACATCAAAATGTAAGTCTCTCGTCTACAAAGGATGTTGTACACTGCAGAAATCCTTGAAATAGAGTTACTTCACAAGAAAACACTGTTTCAACCCACTAGAATCCACTGAAAAGTAGTATTCAACTGTAAAACAGTTGAAAGACAAGTGTATATAGCTTCTCAAGTTTAGAGAAGAGTGTATAAAGTTGTTTCTACATATGGTGAAGTCCCACAAGTAGAGCAGAAGGCCCATTATGGGAAACAGCTAGAAATCAGTAGTCATTCAGAGCAAATACTAATGAATATCACAGAATAGTGAGAGAACAAGTGTAAAAGACATCTAAATGTAAGTCTCTAGTCTAGAAAGGATGTTGTACACTGCAGAAATCCTTGAAATAGAGTTAGTTCACATGAAACCAGTGTTTGAAACCACCAGAATTCACGGAAAGGTAGTATTCAACTGTAAAACAGTTGAAAGACAAGTTTATATAGCTTCCAAGTTCAGAGAAGAGTGCATAAAGTTGTTTCTACATGTGGTGAAGCCCCACAAGTATACCAGAAGGCCCATTATAGGACACTGCAAGAAAGCATTAGTAATTTAGAGCAAATACTAATGAATATCACAGAATAGTGAGAGAACAAGTGTAAAACACATCAAAATGAAAGTGTCTAGTCTAGAAAGGATGTTGTACACTGCTGAAATCCTTGAAATAGAGTTAGTTCACATGAAACCAGTGTTTCAAACTACCAGAATGCACTGAAAAGTAGTATTTAACTGTAAAACATTTGAAAGACAAGTTTATATAGCTTCGCAAGTCCACAGAAAACTGTATAAAGTTGTTTCTACATGTGGTGAAGTTCCACAAGTAGAGCAGAAGGCCCATTATAGGAAACAGCTAGAAATCAGTAGTAATTCAGAGGAAATAGTAATGAATATCATAGAATTGTGTGAGAACAAGTGTAAAAGACATCAAAATGTAAGTCTCTAGTCTTGAAAGGATGTTATACACTACAGAAATCCTTGAAATAGAGTTACTTCACAAGAAAACAGTGTTTCAACCCACTATAATTCACTGAAAAGTAGTATTCAACTGTAAAACAGTTGAAAGACAAGTGTATATAGCTTCTCCAGTTCAGGGAAGAGTGTATAAAGTTGTTTCTACATGTGGTGAAGTCCCACAAGTAGAAAAGAAGGCCCATTATAGGAAACAGCTAGAAATCAGTAGTCATTCAGAGCAAATACTAATGAATATCACAGAATAGAGAGAGAACAAGTGTAAAAGACATCAAAATGTAAGTCTATAGTCTAGAAAGGATGTTGTACACTGCAGAAATTCTTGAAATAGAGTTACTTCACATGAAACCAGTGTTTCAAACCAGCAGAATGCACTGAAAAGTAGTATTTAACTGTAAAACAGTTGAAAGACAAGTTTATATAGCTTCGCAAGTCCACAGAAGACTGTATAAAGTTGTTTCTACATGTGGTGAAGTCCCACAAGTAGAGCAGAAGGCACATTATAGGAAACAGCTAGAAATCAGTAGTAATTCAGAGGAAATAGTAATGAATATCATAGAATTGTGTGTGAACAAGTGTAAAAGACATCAAAATGTAAGTCTCTAGTCTTGAAAGGATGTTATACACTACAGAAATCCTTGAAATAGAGTTACTTCACAAGAAAACAGTGTTTCAACCCACTATAATTCACTGAAAAGTAGAATTCAACTGTAAAACAGTTGAAAGACAAGTGTATATAGCTTCTCCAGTTCAGGGAAGAGTGTATAAAGTTGTTTCTACATGTGTTGAAGTCCCACAAGTAGAAAAGAAGGCCCATTATAGGAAACAGCTAGAAATCAGTAGTCATTCAGAGCAAATACTAATGAATATCACAGAATAGAGAGAGAACAAGTGTAAAAGACATCAAAATGTAAGTCTCTCGTCTACAAAGGATGTTGTACACTGCAGAAATCCTGGAAATAGAGTTACTTCACAAGAAAACAGTGTTTCAACCCACTAGAATCCACTGAAAAGTAGTATTCAACTGTAAAACAGTTGAAAGACAAGTGTATATAGCTTCTCAAGTTTAGAGAAGAGTGTATAAAGTTGTTTCTACATATGGTGAAGTCCCACAAGTAGAGCAGAAGGCCCATTATGGGAAACAGCTAGAAATCAGTAGTCATTCAGAGCAAATACTAATGAATATCACAGAATAGTGAGAGAACAAGTGTAAAAGACATCTAAATGTAAGTCTCTAGTCTAGAAAGGATGTTGTACACTGCAGAAATCCTTGAAATAGAGTTAGTTCACATGAAACCAGTGTTTGAAACCACCAGAATTCACGGAAAGGTAGTATTCAACTGTAAAACAGTTGAAAGACAAGTTTATATAGCTTCCAAGTTCGGAGAAGAGTGCATAAAGTTGTTTCTACATGTGGTGAAGCCCCACAAGTATAACAGAAGGCCCATTATAGGACACTGCAAGAAAGCATTAGTAATTCAGAGCAAATACTAATGAATATCACAGAATAGTGAGAGAACAAGTGTAAAACACATCAAAATGAAAGTGTCTAGTCTAGAAAGGATGTTGTACACTGCTGAAATCCTTGAAATAGAGTTAGTTCACATGAAACCAGTGTTTCAAACTACCAGAATGCACTGAAAAGTAGTATTTAACTGTAAAACATTTGAAAGACAAGTTTATATAGCTTCGCAAGTCCACAGAAGACTGTATAAAGTTGTTTCTACATGTGGTGAAGTTCCACAAGTAGAGCAGAAGGCCCAATATAGGAAACAGCTAGAAATCAGTAGTAATTCAGAGGAAATAGTAATGAATATCATAGAATTGTGTGAGAACAAGTGTAAAAGACATCAAAATGTAAGTCTCTAGTCTTTAAAGGATGTTATACACTACAGAAATCCTTGAAATAGAGTTACTTCACAAGAAAACAGTGTTTCAACCCACTATAATTCACTGAAAAGTAGTATTCAACTGTAAAACAGTTGAAAGACAAGTGTATATAGCTTCTCCAGTTCAGGGAAGAGTGTATAAAGTTGTTTCTACATGTGTTGAAGTCCCACAAGTAGAAAAGAAGGCCCATTATAGGAAATAGCTAGAAATCAGTAGTCATTCAGAGCAAATACTAATGAATATCACAGAATAGAGGGAGAACAAGTGTAAAAGACATCAAAATGTAAGTCTCTCGTCTACAAAGGATGTTGTACACTGCAGAAATCCTTGAAATAGAGTTACTTCACAAGAAAACACTGTTTCAACCCACTAGAATCCACTGAAAAGTAGTATTCAACTGTAAAACAGTTGAAAGACAAGTGTATATACCTTCTCAAGTTTAGAGAAGAGTGTATAAAGTTGTTTCTACATATGGTGAAGTCCCACAAGTAGAGCAGAAGGCCCATTATGGGAAACAGCTAGAAATCAGTAGTCATTCAGAGCAAATACTAATGAATATCACAGAATAGTGAGAGAACAAGTGTAAAAGACATCTAAATGTAAGTCTCTAGTCTAGAAAGGATGTTGTACACTGCAGAAATCCTTGAAATAGAGTTAGTTCACATGAAACCAGTGTTTGAAACCACCAGAATTCACGGAAAGGTAGTATTCAACTGTAAAACAGTTGAAAGACAAGTTTATATAGCTTCCAAGTTCAGAGAAGAGTGCATAAAGTTGTTTCTACATGTGGTGAAGCCCCACAAGTATACCAGAAGGCCCATTATAGGACACTGCAAGAAAGCATTAGTAATTTAGAGCAAATACTAATGAATATCACAGAATAGTGAGAGAACAAGTGTAAAACACATCAAAATGAAAGTGTCTAGTCTAGAAAGGATGTTGTACACTGCTGAAATCCTTGAAATAGAGTTAGTTCACATGAAACCAGTGTTTCAAACTACCAGAATGCACTGAAAAGTAGTATTTAACTGTAAAACATTTGAAAGACAAGTTTATATAGCTTCGCAAGTCCACAGAAAACTGTATAAAGTTGTTTCTACATGTGGTGAAGTTCCACAAGTAGAGCAGAAGGCCCATTATAGGAAACAGCTAGAAATCAGTAGTAATTCAGAGGAAATAGTAATGAATATCATAGAATTGTGTGAGAACAAGTGTAAAAGACATCAAAATGTAAGTCTCTAGTCTTGAAAGGATGTTATACACTACAGAAATCCTTGAAATAGAGTTACTTCACAAGAAAACAGTGTTTCAACCCACTATAATTCACTGAAAAGTAGTATTCAACTGTAAAACAGTTGAAAGACAAGTGTATATAGCTTCTCCAGTTCAGGGAAGAGTGTATAAAGTTGTTTCTACATGTGGTGAAGTCCCACAAGTAGAAAAGAAGGCCCATTATAGGAAACAGCTAGAAATCAGTAGTCATTCAGAGCAAATACTAATGAATATCACAGAATAGAGAGAGAACAAGTGTAAAAGACATCAAAATGTAAGTCTATAGTCTAGAAAGGATGTTGTACACTGCAGAAATTCTTGAAATAGAGTTACTTCACATGAAACCAGTGTTTCAAACCAGCAGAATGCACTGAAAAGTAGTATTTAACTGTAAAACAGTTGAAAGACAAGTTTATATAGCTTCGCAAGTCCACAGAAGACTGTATAAAGTTGTTTCTACATGTGGTGAAGTCCCACAAGTAGAGCAGAAGGCACATTATAGGAAACAGCTAGAAATCAGTAGTAATTCAGAGGAAATAGTAATGAATATCATAGAATTGTGTGTGAACAAGTGTAAAAGACATCAAAATGTAAGTCTCTAGTCTTGAAAGGATGTTATACACTACAGAAATCCTTGAAATAGAGTTACTTCACAAGAAAACAGTGTTTCAACCCACTATAATTCACTGAAAAGTAGAATTCAACTGTAAAACAGTTGAAAGACAAGTGTATATAGCTTCTCCAGTTCAGGGAAGAGTGTATAAAGTTGTTTCTACATGTGTTGAAGTCCCACAAGTAGAAAAGAAGGCCCATTATAGGAAACAGCTAGAAATCAGTAGTCATTCAGAGCAAATACTAATGAATATCACAGAATAGAGAGAGAACAAGTGTAAAAGACATCAAAATGTAAGTCTCTCGTCTACAAAGGATGTTGTACACTGCAGAAATCCTGGAAATAGAGTTACTTCACAAGAAAACAGTGTTTCAACCCACTAGAATCCACTGAAAAGTAGTATTCAACTGTAAAACAGTTGAAAGACAAGTGTATATAGCTTCTCAAGTTTAGAGAAGAGTGTATAAAGTTGTTTCTACATATGGTGAAGTCCCACAAGTAGAGCAGAAGGCCCATTATGGGAAACAGCTAGAAATCAGTAGTCATTCAGAGCAAATACTAATGAATATCACAGAATAGTGAGAGAACAAGTGTAAAAGACATCTAAATGTAAGTCTCTAGTCTAGAAAGGATGTTGTACACTGCAGAAATCCTTGAAATAGAGTTAGTTCACATGAAACCAGTGTTTGAAACCACCAGAATTCACGGAAAGGTAGTATTCAACTGTAAAACAGTTGAAAGACAAGTTTATATAGCTTCCAAGTTCAGAGAAGAGTGCATAAAGTTGTTTCTACATGTGGTGAAGCCCCACAAGTATAACAGAAGGCCCATTATAGGACACTGCAAGAAAGCATTAGTAATTCAGAGCAAATACTAATGAATATCACAGAATAGTGAGAGAACAAGTGTAAAACACATCAAAATGAAAGTGTCTAGTCTAGAAAGGATGTTGTACACTGCTGAAATCCTTGAAATAGAGTTAGTTCACATGAAACCAGTGTTTCAAACTACCAGAATGCACTGAAAAGTAGTATTTAACTGTAAAACATTTGAAAGACAAGTTTATATAGCTTCGCAAGTCCACAGAAGACTGTATAAAGTTGTTTCTACATGTGGTGAAGTTCCACAAGTAGAGCAGAAGGCCCAATATAGGAAACAGCTAGAAATCAGTAGTAATTCAGAGGAAATAGTAATGAATATCATAGAATTGTGTGAGAACAAGTGTAAAAGACATCAAAATGTAAGTCTCTAGTCTTTAAAGGATGTTATACACTACAGAAATCCTTGAAATAGAGTTACTTCACAAGAAAACAGTGTTTCAACCCACTATAATTCACTGAAAAGTAGTATTCAACTGTAAAACAGTTGAAAGACAAGTGTATATAGCTTCTCCAGTTCAGGGAAGAGTGTATAAAGTTGTTTCTACATGTGTTGAAGTCCCACAAGTAGAAAAGAAGGCCCATTATAGGAAATAGCTAGAAATCAGTAGTCATTCAGAGCAAATACTAATGAATATCACAGAATAGAGGGAGAACAAGTGTAAAAGACATCAAAATGTAAGTCTCTCGTCTACAAAGGATGTTGTACACTGCAGAAATCCTTGAAATAGAGTTACTTCACAAGAAAACACTGTTTCAACCCACTAGAATCCACTGAAAAGTAGTATTCAACTGTAAAACAGTTGAAAGACAAGTGTATATACCTTCTCAAGTTTAGAGAAGAGTGTATAAAGTTGTTTCTACATATGGTGAAGTCCCACAAGTAGAGCAGAAGGCCCATTATGGGAAACAGCTAGAAATCAGTAGTCATTCAGAGCAAATACTAATGAATATCACAGAATAGTGAGAGAACAAGTGTAAAAGACATCTAAATGTAAGTCTCTAGTCTAGAAAGGATGTTGTACACTGCAGAAATCCTTGAAATAGAGTTAGTTCACATGAAACCAGTGTTTGAAACCACCAGAATTCACGGAAAGGTAGTATTCAACTGTAAAACAGTTGAAAGACAAGTTTATATAGCTTCCAAGTTCAGAGAAGAGTGCATAAAGTTGTTTCTACATGTGGTGAAGCCCCACAAGTATACCAGAAGGCCCATTATAGGACACTGCAAGAAAGCATTAGTAATTTAGAGCAAATACTAATGAATATCACAGAATAGTGAGAGAACAAGTGTAAAACACATCAAAATGAAAGTGTCTAGTCTAGAAAGGATGTTGTACACTGCTGAAATCCTTGAAATAGAGTTAGTTCACATGAAACCAGTGTTTCAAACTACCAGAATGCACTGAAAAGTAGTATTTAACTGTAAAACATTTGAAAGACAAGTTTATATAGCTTCGCAAGTCCACAGAAAACTGTATAAAGTTGTTTCTACATGTGGTGAAGTTCCACAAGTAGAGCAGAAGGCCCATTATAGGAAACAGCTAGAAATCAGTAGTAATTCAGAGGAAATAGTAATGAATATCATAGAATTGTGTGAGAACAAGTGTAAAAGACATCAAAATGTAAGTCTCTAGTCTTGAAAGGATGTTATACACTACAGAAATCCTTGAAATAGAGTTACTTCACAAGAAAACAGTGTTTCAACCCACTATAATTCACTGAAAAGTAGTATTCAACTGTAAAACAGTTGAAAGACAAGTGTATATAGCTTCTCCAGGTCAGGGAAGAGTGTATAAAGTTGTTTCTACATGTGGTGAAGTCCCACAAGTAGAAAAGAAGGCCCATTATAGGAAACAGCTAGAAATCAGTAGTCATTCAGAGCAAATACTAATGAATATCACAGAATAGAGAGAGAACAAGTGTAAAAGACATCAAAATGTAAGTCTATAGTCTAGAAAGGATGTTGTACACTGCAGAAATTCTTGAAATAGAGTTACTTCACATGAAACCAGTGTTTCAAACCAGCAGAATGCACTGAAAAGTAGTATTTAACTGTAAAACAGTTGAAAGACAAGTTTATATAGCTTCGCAAGTCCACAGAAGACTGTATAAAGTTGTTTCTACATGTGGTGAAGTCCCACAAGTAGAGCAGAAGGCACATTATAGGAAACAGCTAGAAATCAGTAGTAATTCAGAGGAAATAGTAATGAATATCATAGAATTGTGTGTGAACAAGTGTAAAAGACATCAAAATGTAAGTCTCTAGTCTTGAAAGGATGTTATACACTACAGAAATCCTTGAAATAGAGTTACTTCACAAGAAAACAGTGTTTCAACCCACTATAATTCACTGAAAAGTAGTATTCAACTGTAAAACAGTTGAAAGACAAGTGTATATAGCTTCTCCAGTTCAGGGAAGAGTGTATAAAGTTGTTTCTACATGTGGTGAAGTCCCACAAGTAGAAAAGAAGGCCCATTATAGGAAACAGCTAGAAATCAGTAGTCATTCAGAGCAAATACTAATGAATATCACAGAATAGTGAGAGAACAAGTGTAAAAGACATCTAAATGTAAGTCTCTAGTCTAGAAAGGATGTTGTACACTGCAGAAATCCTTGAAATAGAGTTAGTTCACATGAAACCAGTGTTTGAAACCACCAGAATTCACGGAAAGGTAGTATTCAACTGTAAAACAGTTGAAAGACAAGTTTATATAGCTTCCAAGTTCAGAGAAGAGTGCATAAAGTTGTTTCTACATGTGGTGAAGCCCCACAAGTATACCAGAAGGCCCATTATAGGACACTGCAAGAAAGCATTAGTAATTTAGAGCAAATACTAATGAATATCACAGAATAGTGAGAGAACAAGTGTAAAACACATCAAAATGAAAGTGTCTAGTCTAGAAAGGATGTTGTACACTGCTGAAATCCTTGAAATAGAGTTAGTTCACATGAAACCAGTGTTTCAAACTACCAGAATGCACTGAAAAGTAGTATTTAACTGTAAAACATTTGAAAGACAAGTTTATATAGCTTCGCAAGTCCACAGAAAACTGTATAAAGTTGTTTCTACATGTGGTGAAGTTCCACAAGTAGAGCAGAAGGCCCATTATAGGAAACAGCTAGAAATCAGTAGTAATTCAGAGGAAATAGTAATGAATATCATAGAATTGTGTGAGAACAAGTGTAAAAGACATCAAAATGTAAGTCTCTAGTCTTGAAAGGATGTTATACACTACAGAAATCCTTGAAATAGAGTTACTTCACAAGAAAACAGTGTTTCAACCCACTATAATTCACTGAAAAGTAGTATTCAACTGTAAAACAGTTGAAAGACAAGTGTATATAGCTTCTCCAGGTCAGGGAAGAGTGTATAAAGTTGTTTCTACATGTGGTGAAGTCCCACAAGTAGAAAAGAAGGCCCATTATAGGAAACAGCTAGAAATCAGTAGTCATTCAGAGCAAATACTAATGAATATCACAGAATAGAGAGAGAACAAGTGTAAAAGACATCAAAATGTAAGTCTATAGTCTAGAAAGGATGTTGTACACTGCAGAAATTCTTGAAATAGAGTTACTTCACATGAAACCAGTGTTTCAAACCAGCAGAATGCACTGAAAAGTAGTATTTAACTGTAAAACAGTTGAAAGACAAGTTTATATAGCTTCGCAAGTCCACAGAAGACTGTATAAAGTTGTTTCTACATGTGGTGAAGTCCCACAAGTAGAGCAGAAGGCACATTATAGGAAACAGCTAGAAATCAGTAGTAATTCAGAGGAAATAGTAATGAATATCATAGAATTGTGTGTGAACAAGTGTAAAAGACATCAAAATGTAAGTCTCTAGTCTTGAAAGGATGTTATACACTACAGAAATCCTTGAAATAGAGTTACTTCACAAGAAAACAGTGTTTCAACCCACTATAATTCACTGAAAAGTAGTATTCAACTGTAAAACAGTTGAAAGACAAGTGTATATAGCTTCTCCAGTTCAGGGAAGAGTGTATAAAGTTGTTTCTACATGTGGTGAAGTCCCACAAGTAGAAAAGAAGGCCCATTATAGGAAACAGCTAGAAATCAGTAGTCATTCAGAGCAAATACTAATGAATATCACAGAATAGAGAGAGAACAAGTGTAAAAGACATCAAAATGTAAGTCTCTCGTCTACAAAGGATGTTGTACACTGCAGAAATCCTGGAAATAGAGTTACTTCACAAGAAAACAGTGTTTCAACCCACTAGAATCCACTGAAAAGTAGTATTCAACTGTAAAACAGTTGAAAGACAAGTGTATATAGCTTCTCAAGTTTAGAGAAGAGTGTATAAAGTTGTTTCTACATATGGTGAAGTCCCACAAGTAGAGCAGAAGGCCCATTATGGGAAACAGCTAGAAATCAGTAGTCATTCAGAGCAAATACTAATGAATATCACAGAATAGTGAGAGAACAAGTGTAAAAGACATCTAAATGTAAGTCTCTAGTCTAGAAAGGATGTTGTACACTGCAGAAATCCTTGAAATAGAGTTAGTTCACATGAAACCAGTGTTTGAAACCACCAGAATTCACGGAAAGGTAGTATTCAACTGTAAAACAGTTGAAAGACAAGTTTATATAGCTTCCAAGTTCAGAGAAGAGTGCATAAAGTTGTTTCTACATGTGGTGAAGCCCCACAAGTATAACAGAAGGCCCATTATAGGACACTGCAAGAAAGCATTAGTAATTCAGAGCAAATACTAATGAATATCACAGAATAGTGAGAGAACAAGTGTAAAACACATCAAAATGAAAGTGTCTAGTCTAGAAAGGATGTTGTACACTGCTGAAATCCTTGAAATAGAGTTAGTTCACATGAAACCAGTGTTTCAAACTACCAGAATGCACTGAAAAGTAGTATTTAACTGTAAAACATTTGAAAGACAAGTTTATATAGCTTCGCAAGTCCACAGAAGACTGTATAAAGTTGTTTCTACATGTGGTGAAGTTCCACAAGTAGAGCAGAAGGCCCAATATAGGAAACAGCTAGAAATCAGTAGTAATTCAGAGGAAATAGTAATGAATATCATAGAATTGTGTGAGAACAAGTGTAAAAGACATCAAAATGTAAGTCTCTAGTCTTGAAAGGATGTTATACACTACAGAAATCCTTGAAATAGAGTTACTTCACAAGAAAACAGTGTTTCAACCCACTATAATTCACTGAAAAGTAGTATTCAACTGTAAAACAGTTGAAAGACAAGTGTATATAGCTTCTCCAGTTCAGGGAAGAGTGTATAAAGTTGTTTCTACATGTGTTGAAGTCCCACAAGTAGAAAAGAAGGCCCATTATAGGAAATAGCTAGAAATCAGTAGTCATTCAGAGCAAATACTAATGAATATCACAGAATAGAGGGAGAACAAGTGTAAAAGACATCAAAATGTAAGTCTCTCGTCTACAAAGGATGTTGTACACTGCAGAAATCCTTGAAATAGAGTTACTTCACAAGAAAACACTGTTTCAACCCACTAGAATCCACTGAAAAGTAGTATTCAACTGTAAAACAGTTGAAAGACAAGTGTATATAGCTTCTCAAGTTTAGAGAAGAGTGTATAAAGTTGTTTCTACATATGGTGAAGTCCCACAAGTAGAGCAGAAGGCCCATTATGGGAAACAGCTAGAAATCAGTAGTCATTCAGAGCAAATACTAATGAATATCACAGAATAGTGAGAGAACAAGTGTAAAAGACATCTAAATGTAAGTCTCTAGTCTAGAAAGGATGTTGTACACTGCAGAAATCCTTGTAATAGAGTTAGTTCACATGAAACCAGTGTTTGAAACCAACAGAATTCACGGAAAGGTAGTATTCAATTGTAAAACAGTTGAAAGACAAGTTTATATAGCTTCCAAGTTCAGAGAAGAGTGTATAAAGTTGTTTCTACATGTGGTGAAGTCCCACAAGTATACCAGAAGGCCCATTATAGGACACTGTAAGAAAGCATTAGTAATTCAGAGCAAATACTAATGAATATCACAGAATAGTGAGAGAACAAGTGTAAAACACATCAAAATGAAAGTGTGTAGTCTAGAAAGGATGTTGTACACTGCTGAAATCCTTGAAATAGAGTTAGTTCACATGAAACCAGTGTTTCAAACTACCAGAATGCACTGAAAAGTAGTATTCAACTGTAAAACAGGTGAAAGACAAGTGTATATAGCTTCTCAAGTTCAGAGAAGAGTGTATAAAGTTGTTTCTACATGTGGTGAAGGCCCACAAGTATACCAGAAGGCCCATTATAGGAAACAGCTAGAAATCAGTAGTAATTCAGAGGAAATACTAATGAATATCATAGAATTGTGTGAGAACAAGTGTAAAAGACATCAAAATGTAAGTCTCTAGTCTTGAAAGGATGTTATACACTACAGAAATCCTTGAAATAGAGTTACTTCACAAGAAAACAGTGTTTCAACCCACTATAATTCACTGAAAAGTAGTATTCAACTGTAAAACAGTTGAAAGACAAGTGTATATAGCTTCTCCAGGTCAGGGAAGAGTGTATAAAGTTGTTTCTACATGTGGTGAAGTCCCACAAGTAGAAAAGAAGGCCCATTATAGGAAACAGCTAGAAATCAGTAGTCATTCAGAGCAAATACTAATGAATATCACAGAATAGAGAGAGAACAAGTGTAAAAGACATCAAAATGTAAGTCTATAGTCTAGAAAGGATGTTGTACACTGCAGAAATTCTTGAAATAGAGTTACTTCACATGAAACCAGTGTTTCAAACCAGCAGAATGCACTGAAAAGTAGTATTTAACTGTAAAACAGTTGAAAGACAAGTTTATATAGCTTCGCAAGTCCACAGAAGACTGTATAAAGTTGTTTCTACATGTGGTGAAGTCCCACAAGTAGAGCAGAAGGCACATTATAGGAAACAGCTAGAAATCAGTAGTAATTCAGAGGAAATAGTAATGAATATCATAGAATTGTGTGTGAACAAGTGTAAAAGACATCAAAATGTAAGTCTCTAGTCTTGAAAGGATGTTATACACTACAGAAATCCTTGAAATAGAGTTACTTCACAAGAAAACAGTGTTTCAACCCACTATAATTCACTGAAAAGTAGTATTCAACTGTAAAACAGTTGAAAGACAAGTGTATATAGCTTCTCCAGTTCAGGGAAGAGTGTATAAAGTTGTTTCTACATGTGGTGAAGTCCCACAAGTAGAAAAGAAGGCCCATTATAGGAAACAGCTAGAAATCAGTAGTCATTCAGAGCAAATACTAATGAATATCACAGAATAGAGAGAGAACAAGTGTAAAAGACATCAAAATGTAAGTCTCTCGTCTACAAAGGATGTTGTACACTGCAGAAATCCTGGAAATAGAGTTACTTCACAAGAAAACAGTGTTTCAACCCACTAGAATCCACTGAAAAGTAGTATTCAACTGTAAAACAGTTGAAAGACAAGTGTATATAGCTTCTCAAGTTTAGAGAAGAGTGTATAAAGTTGTTTCTACATATGGTGAAGTCCCACAAGTAGAGCAGAAGGCCCATTATGGGAAACAGCTAGAAATCAGTAGTCATTCAGAGCAAATACTAATGAATATCACAGAATAGTGAGAGAACAAGTGTAAAAGACATCTAAATGTAAGTCTCTAGTCTAGAAAGGATGTTGTACACTGCAGAAATCCTTGAAATAGAGTTAGTTCACATGAAACCAGTGTTTGAAACCACCAGAATTCACGGAAAGGTAGTATTCAACTGTAAAACAGTTGAAAGACAAGTTTATATAGCTTCCAAGTTCAGAGAAGAGTGCATAAAGTTGTTTCTACATGTGGTGAAGCCCCACAAGTATAACAGAAGGCCCATTATAGGACACTGCAAGAAAGCATTAGTAATTCAGAGCAAATACTAATGAATATCACAGAATAGTGAGAGAACAAGTGTAAAACACATCAAAATGAAAGTGTCTAGTCTAGAAAGGATGTTGTACACTGCTGAAATCCTTGAAATAGAGTTAGTTCACATGAAACCAGTGTTTCAAACTACCAGAATGCACTGAAAAGTAGTATTTAACTGTAAAACATTTGAAAGACAAGTTTATATAGCTTCGCAAGTCCACAGAAGACTGTATAAAGTTGTTTCTACATGTGGTGAAGTTCCACAAGTAGAGCAGAAGGCCCAATATAGGAAACAGCTAGAAATCAGTAGTAATTCAGAGGAAATAGTAATGAATATCATAGAATTGTGTGAGAACAAGTGTAAAAGACATCAAAATGTAAGTCTCTAGTCTTGAAAGGATGTTATACACTACAGAAATCCTTGAAATAGAGTTACTTCACAAGAAAACAGTGTTTCAACCCACTATAATTCACTGAAAAGTAGTATTCAACTGTAAAACAGTTGAAAGACAAGTGTATATAGCTTCTCCAGTTCAGGGAAGAGTGTATAAAGTTGTTTCTACATGTGTTGAAGTCCCACAAGTAGAAAAGAAGGCCCATTATAGGAAATAGCTAGAAATCAGTAGTCATTCAGAGCAAATACTAATGAATATCACAGAATAGAGGGAGAACAAGTGTAAAAGACATCAAAATGTAAGTCTCTCGTCTACAAAGGATGTTGTACACTGCAGAAATCCTTGAAATAGAGTTACTTCACAAGAAAACACTGTTTCAACCCACTAGAATCCACTGAAAAGTAGTATTCAACTGTAAAACAGTTGAAAGACAAGTGTATATAGCTTCTCAAGTTTAGAGAAGAGTGTATAAAGTTGTTTCTACATATGGTGAAGTCCCACAAGTAGAGCAGAAGGCCCATTATGGGAAACAGCTAGAAATCAGTAGTCATTCAGAGCAAATACTAATGAATATCACAGAATAGTGAGAGAACAAGTGTAAAAGACATCTAAATGTAAGTCTCTAGTCTAGAAAGGATGTTGTACACTGCAGAAATCCTTGTAATAGAGTTAGTTCACATGAAACCAGTGTTTGAAACCAACAGAATTCACGGAAAGGTAGTATTCAATTGTAAAACAGTTGAAAGACAAGTTTATATAGCTTCCAAGTTCAGAGAAGAGTGTATAAAGTTGTTTCTACATGTGGTGAAGTCCCACAAGTATACCAGAAGGCCCATTATAGGACACTGTAAGAAAGCATTAGTAATTCAGAGCAAATACTAATGAATATCACAGAATAGTGAGAGAACAAGTGTAAAACACATCAAAATGAAAGTGTGTAGTCTAGAAAGGATGTTGTACACTGCTGAAATCCTTGAAATAGAGTTAGTTCACATGAAACCAGTGTTTCAAACTACCAGAATGCACTGAAAAGTAGTATTCAACTGTAAAACAGGTGAAAGACAAGTGTATATAGCTTCTCAAGTTCAGAGAAGAGTGTATAAAGTTGTTTCTACATGTGGTGAAGGCCCACAAGTATACCAGAAGGCCCATTATAGGAAACAGCTAGAAATCAGTAGTAATTCAGAGGAAATACTAATGAATATCATAGAATTGTGTGAGAACAAGTGTAAAAGACATCAAAATGTAAGTCTCTAGTCTTGAAAGGATGTTATACACTACAGAAATCCTTGAAATAGAGTTACTTCACAAGAAAACAGTGTTTCAACCCACTATAATTCACTGAAAAGTAGTATTCAACTGTAAAACAGTTGAAAGACAAGTGTATATAGCTTCTCCAGTTCAGGGAAGAGTGTATAAAGTTGTTTCTACATGTGGTGAAGTCCCACAAGTAGAAAAGAAGGCCCATTATAGGAAACAGCTAGAAATCAGTAGTCATTCAGAGCAAATACTAATGAATATCACAGAATAGAGAGAGAACAAGTGTAAAAGACATCAAAATGTAAGTCTCTCGTCTACAAAGGATGTTGTACACTGCAGAAATCCTTGAAATAGAGTTACTTCACAAGAAAACAGTGTTTCAACCCACTAGAATCCACTGAAAAGTAGTATTCAACTGTAAAACAGTTGAAAGACAAGTGTATATAGCTTCTCAAGTTTAGAGAAGAGTGTATAAAGTTGTTTCTACATATGGTGAAGTCCCACAAGTAGAGCAGAAGGCCCATTATGGGAAACAGCTAGAAATCAGTAGTCATTCAGAGCAAATACTAATGAATATCACAGAATAGTGAGAGAACAAGTGTAAAAGACATCTAAATGTAAGTCTCTAGTCTAGAAAGGATGTTGTACACTGCAGAAATCCTTGAAATAGAGTTAGTTCACATGAAACCAGTGTTTGAAACCACCAGAATTCACGGAAAGGTAGTATTCAACTGTAAAACAGTTGAAAGACAAGTTTATATAGCTTCCAAGTTCAGAGAAGAGTGCATAAAGTTGTTTCTACATGTGGTGAAGCCCCACAAGTATACCAGAAGGCCCATTATAGGACACTGCAAGAAAGCATTAGTAATTCAGAGCAAATACTAATGAATATCACAGAATAGTGAGAGAACAAGTGTAAAACACATCAAAATGAAAGTGTCTAGTCTAGAAAGGATGTTGTACACTGCTGAAATCCTTGAAATAGAGTTAGTTCACATGAAACCAGTGTTTCAAACTACCAGAATGCACTGAAAAGTAGTATTTAACTGTAAAACATTTGAAAGACAAGTTTATATAGCTTCGCAAGTCCACAGAAAACTGTATAAAGTTGTTTCTACATGTGGTGAAGTTCCACAAGTAGAGCAGAAGGCCCATTATAGGAAACAGCTAGAAATCAGTAGTAATTCAGAGGATATAGTAATGAATATCATAGAATTGTGTGAGAACAAGTGTAAAAGACATCAAAATGTAAGTCTCTAGTCTTGAAAGGATGTTATACACTACAGAAATCCTTGAAATAGAGTTACTTCACAAGAAAACAGTGTTTCAACCCACTATAATTCACTGAAAAGTAGTATTCAACTGTAAAACAGTTGAAAGACAAGTGTATATAGCTTCTCCAGTTCAGGGAAGAGTGTATAAAGTTGTTTCTACATGTGGTGAAGTCCCACAAGTAGAAAAGAAGGCCCATTATAGGAAACAGCTAGAAATCAGTAGTCATTCAGAGCAAATACTAATGAATATCACAGAATAGAGAGAGAACAAGTGTAAAAGACATCAAAATGTAAGTCTATAGTCTAGAAAGGATGTTGTACACTGCAGAAATTCTTGAAATAGAGTTACTTCACATGAAACCAGTGTTTCAAACCAGCAGAATGCACTGAAAAGTAGTATTTAACTGTAAAACAGTTGAAAGACAAGTTTATATACCTTCGCAAGTCCACAGAAGACTGTATAAAGTTGTTTCTACATGTGGTGAAGTCCCACAAGTAGAGCAGAAGGCACATTATAGGAAACAGCTAGAAATCAGTAGTAATTCAGAGGAAATAGTAATGAATATCATAGAATTGTGTGTGAACAAGTGTAAAAGACATCAAAATGTAAGTCTCTAGTCTTGAAAGGATGTTATACACTACAGAAATCCTTGAAATAGAGTTACTTCACAAGAAAACAGTGTTTCAACCCACTATAATTCACTGAAAAGTAGTATTCAACTGTAAAACAGTTGAAAGACAAGTGTATATAGCTTCTCCAGTTCAGGGAAGAGTGTATAAAGTTGTTTCTACATGTGGTGAAGTCCCACAAGTAGAAAAGAAGGCCCATTATAGGAAACAGCTAGAAATCAGTAGTCATTCAGAGCAAATACTAATGAATATCACAGAATAGAGAGAGAACAAGTGTAAAAGACATCAAAATGTAAGTCTCTCGTCTACAAAGGATGTTGTACACTGCAGAAATCCTGGAAATAGAGTTACTTCACAAGAAAACAGTGTTTCAACCCACTAGAATCCACTGAAAAGTAGTATTCAACTGTAAAACAGTTGAAAGACAAGTGTATATAGCTTCTCAAGTTTAGAGAAGAGTGTATAAAGTTGTTTCTACATATGGTGAAGTCCCACAAGTAGAGCAGAAGGCCCATTATGGGAAACAGCTAGAAATCAGTAGTCATTCAGAGCAAATACTAATGAATATCACAGAATAGTGAGAGAACAAGTGTAAAAGACATCTAAATGTAAGTCTCTAGTCTAGAAAGGATGTTGTACACTGCAGAAATCCTTGAAATAGAGTTAGTTCACATGAAACCAGTGTTTGAAACCACCAGAATTCACGGAAAGGTAGTATTCAACTGTAAAACAGTTGAAAGACAAGTTTATATAGCTTCCAAGTTCAGAGAAGAGTGCATAAAGTTGTTTCTACATGTGGTGAAGCCCCACAAGTATAACAGAAGGCCCATTATAGGACACTGCAAGAAAGCATTAGTAATTCAGAGCAAATACTAATGAATATCACAGAATAGTGAGAGAACAAGTGTAAAACACATCAAAATGAAAGTGTCTAGTCTAGAAAGGATGTTGTACACTGCTGAAATCCTTGAAATAGAGTTAGTTCACATGAAACCAGTGTTTCAAACTACCAGAATGCACTGAAAAGTAGTATTTAACTGTAAAACATTTGAAAGACAAGTTTATATAGCTTCGCAAGTCCACAGAAAACTGTATAAAGTTGTTTCTACATGTGGTGAGGTTCCACAAGTAGAGCAGAAGGCCCATTATAGGAAACAGCTAGAAATCAGTAGTAATTCAGAGGAAATAGTAATGAATATCATAGAATTGTGTGAGAACAAGTGTAAAAGACATCAAAATGTAAGTCTCTAGTCTTGAAAGGATGTTATACACTACAGAAATCCTTGAAATAGAGTTACTTCACAAGAAAACAGTGTTTCAACCCACTATAATTCACTGAAAAGTAGTATTCAACTGTAAAACAGTTGAAAGACAAGTGTATATAGCTTCTCCAGTTCAGGGAAGAGTGTATAAAGTTGTTTCTACATGTGGTGAAGTCCCACAAGTAGAAAAGAAGGCCCATTATAGGAAACAGCTAGAAATCAGTAGTCATTCAGAGCAAATACTAATGAATATCACAGAATAGAGGGAGAACAAGTGTAAAAGACATCAAAATGTAAGTCTCTCGTCTACAAAGGATGTTGTACACTGCAGAAATCCTTGAAATAGAGTTACTTCACAAGAAAACACTGTTTCAACCCACTAGAATCCACTGAAAAGTAGTATTCAACTGTAAAACAGTTGAAAGACAAGTGTATATAGCTTCTCAAGTTTAGAGAAGAGTGTATAAAGTTGTTTCTACATATGGTGAAGTCCCACAAGTAGACCAGAAGGCCCATTATGGGAAACAGCTTGAAATCAGTAGTCATTCAGAGCAAATACTAATGAATATCACAGAATAGTGAGAGAACAAGTGTAAAAGACATCTAAATGTAAGTCTCTAGTCTAGAAAGGATGTTGTACACTGCAGAAATCCTTGAAATAGAGTTAGTTCACATGAAACCAGTGTTTGAAACCAATAGAATTCACGGAAAGGTAGTATTCAACTGTAAAACAGTTGAAAGACAAGTTTATATAGCTTCCAAGTTCAGAGAAGAGTGCATAAAGTTGTTTCTACATGTGGTGAAGCCCCACAAGTATACCAGAAGGCCCATTATAGGACACTGCAAGAAAGCATTAGTAATTCAGAGCAAATACTAATGAATATCACAGAATAGTGAGAGAACAAGTGTAAAACACATCAAAATGAAAGTGTGTAGTCTAGAAAGGATGTTGTACACTGCTGAAATCCTTGAAATAGAGTTAGTTCACATGAAACCAGTGTTTCAAACTACCAGAATGCACTGAAAAGTAGTATTCAACTGTAAAACAGGTGAAAGACAAGTGTATATAGCTTCTCAAGTTCAGAGAATAGTGTATAAAGTTGTTTCTACATGTGGTGAAGTCCCACAAGTATACCAGAAGGCCCATTATAGGAAACAGCTAGAAATCAGTAGTAATTCAGAGGAAATACTAATGAATATCATAGAATTGTGTGAGAACAAGTGTAAAAGACATCAAAATGTAAGTCTCTAGTCTTGAAAGGATGTTATACACTACAGAAATCCTTGAAATAGAGTTACTTCACAAGAAAACAGTGTTTCAACCCACTATAATTCACTGAAAAGTAGTATTCAACTGTAAAACAGTTGAAAGACAAGTGTATATAGCTTCTCCAGTTCAGGGAAGAGTGTATAAAGTTGTTTCTACATGTGGTGAAGTCCCACAAGTAGAAAAGAAGGCCCATTATAGGAAACAGCTAGAAATCAGTAGTCATTCAGAGCAAATACTAATGAATATCACAGAATAGAGAGAGAACAAGTGTAAAAGACATCAACATGTAAGTCTCTGGTCTACAAAGGATGTTGTACACTGCAGAAATCCATGAAATAGAGTTACTTTACAGGAAAACAGTGTTTCAACCCACTAGAATCCACTGAAAAGTAGAATTCAACTGTAAAACAGTTGAAAGACAAGTGTATATAGCTTCTCAAGTTTAGAGAAGAGTGTATAAAGTTGTTTCTACATATCGTGAAGTCCCACAAGTAGAGCAGAAGGCCCATTATGGGAAACAGCTAGAAATCAGTAGTCATTCAGAGCAAATACTAATGAATATCACAGAATAGTGAGAGAACAAGTGTAAAAGACATCAAAATGTAAGTTTCTAGTCTAGAAAGGATGTTATACACTACAGAAATCCTTGAAATAGAGTTACTTCACAAGAAAACAGTGTTTCAACCCACTAGAATTCACTGAAAAGTAGTATTCAACTGTAAAACAGTTGAAAGACAAGTGTATATAGCTTCTCAAGTTCAGGGAAGAGTGTATAAAGTTGTTTCTACATGTGGTGAAGTCCCACAAGTAGAAAAGAAGGCCCATTATATTAAACAGCTAGAAATCAGTAGTCATTCAGAGCAAATATTAATGAATATCACAGAATAGAGAGAGAACAAGTGTAAAAGACATCAAAATGTAAGTCTCTAGTCTAGAAAGGATGTTGTACACTGCAGAAATCCTTGAAATAGAGTTACTTCACATGAAACCATTGTTTCAAACCATCAGAATGCACTGAAAAGTAGTATTTAACTGTAAAACAGTTGAAAGACAAGTTTATATAGCTTCGCAAGTCCACAGAAGACTGTATAAAGTTGTTTCTACATGTGGTGAAGTCCCACAAGTAGAGCAGAAGGCCCATATAGGAAACAGCTAGAAATCAGTAGTAATTCAGAGGAAATAGTAATGAATATCATAGAATTGTGTGAGAACAAGTGTAAAAGACATCAAAATGTAAGTTTCTAGTCTAGAAAGGATGTTATACACTACAGAAATCCTTGAAATAGAGTTACTTCACAAGAAAACAGTGTTTCAACCCACTAGAATTCACTGAAAAGTAGTATTCAACTGTAAAACAGTTGAAAGACAAGTGTATATAGCTTCTCAAGTTCAGAGAAAAGTGTATAAAGTTGTTTCTACATGTGGTGAAGTCCCACAGGTAGAAAAGAAGGACCATTATAGGAAACAGCTAGAAATCAGTACTCATTCAGAGCAAATACTAATGAATATCATAGAACTGTGTGAGAACAAGTGTAAAAGACATCAAAATGTAAGTTTCTAGTCTAGAAAGGATGTTATACACTACAGAAATCCTTGAAATAGAGTTACTTCACAAGAAAAGAGTGTTTCAACCCACTAGAATTCACTGAAAAGTAGTATTCAACTGTAAAACAGTTGAAAGAGAAGTGTATATAGCTTCTCCAGTTCAGGGAAGAGTGTATAAAGTTGTTTCTACATGTGGTGAAGTCCCACAAGTATACCAGAAGGCCCATTATAGGACACTGCAAGAAAGCATTAGTAATTCAGAGCAAATACTAATGAATATCACAGAATAGTGAGAGAACAAGTGTAAAACACATCAAAATGAAAGTGTGTAGTCTAGAAAGGATGTCGTACACTGCTGAAATCCTTGAAATAGAGTTAGTTCACATGAAACCAGTGTTTCAAACTACCAGAATGCACTGAAAAGTAGTATTCAACTGTAAAACAGTTGAAAGACAAGTTTATATAGCTTCGCAAGTCCACAGAAGACTGTATAAAGTTGTTTCTACATGTGGTGAAGTTCCACAAGTAGAGCAGAAGGCCCATTATAGGAAACAGCTAGAAATCAGTAGTAATTCAGAGGAAATACTAATGAATATCATAGAATTGTGTGAGAACAAGTGTAAAAGACATCAAAATGTAAGTTTCTAGTCTAGAAAGGATGTTATACACTACAGAAATCCTTGAAATAGAGTTACTTCACAAGAAAACAGTGTTTCAACCCACTAGAATTCACTGAAAAGTAGTATTCAACTGTAAAACAGTTGAAAGACAAGTGTATATAGCTTCTCAAGTTCAGAGAAGAGTGTATAAAGTTGTTTCTACATGTGGTGAAGTCCCACAAGTAGACCAGAAGGCCCATTAGAGGAAACAGCTGGAAATCAGTAGTAATTCAGAGGAAATACTAATGAATATCATAGAATTGTGTGAGAACAAGTGTAAAAGACATCAAAATGTAAGTCTCTAGTCTTGAAAGGATGTTATACACTACAGAAATCCTTGAAATAGAGTTAATTCACAAGAAAACAGTGTTTCAACCCACTAGAATTCACTGAAAAGAAGTATTCAACTGTAAAACAGTTGAAAGACAAGTGTATATAGCTTCTCCAGTTCAGGGAAGAGTGTATAAAGTTGTTTCTACATGTGGAGAAGTCCCACAGGTAGAAAAGAAGGCCCATTATAGGAAACAGCTAGAAATCAGTACTCATTCAGAGCAAATACTAATGAATATCATAGAACTGTGTGAGAACAAGAGTAAAAGACATCAAAATGTAAGTCTCTAGTCTTGAAAGGATGTTATACACTACAGAAATCCTTGAAATAGAGTTACTTCACAAGAAAACAGTGTTTCAACCCACTAGAATTCACTGAAAAGTAGTATTCAACTGTAAAACAGTTGAAAGACAAGTGTATATAGCTTCTCAAGTTCAGGGAAGAGTGTATAAAGTTGTTTCTACATGTGGTGAAGTCCCACAAGTAGAAAAGAAGGCCCATTATATTAAACAGCTAGAAATCAGTAGTCATTCAGAGCAAATACTAATGAATATCACAGAATAGAGAGAGAACAAGTGTAAAAGACATCAAAATGTAAGTCTCTAGTCTAGAAAGGATGTTGTACACTGCAGAAATCCTTGAAATAGAGTTACTTCACATGAAACCAGTGTTTCAAACCATCAGAATGCACTGAAAAGTAGTATTTAACTGTAAAACAGTTGAAAGACAAGTTTATATAGCTTCGCAAGTCCACAGAAGACTGTATAAAGTTGTTTCTACATGTGGTGAAGTCCCACAAGTATACCAGAAGGCCCATTATAGGACACTGCAAGAAAGCATTAGTAATTCAGAGCAAATACTAATGAATATCACAGAATAGTGAGAGAACAAGTGTAAAACACATCAAAATGAAAGTGTGTAGTCTAGAAAGGATGTTGTACACTGCTGAAATCCTTGAAATAGAGTTAGTTCACATGCAACCAGTGTTTCAAACTACCAGAATGCACTGAAAAGTAGTATTCAACTGTAAAACAGTTGAAAGACAAGTTTATATAGCTTCGCAAGTCCACAGAAGACTGTATAAAGTTGTTTCTACATGTGGTGAAGTTCCACAAGTAGAGCAGAAGGCCCATTATAGGAAACAGCTAGAAATCAGTAGTAATTCAGAGGAAATAGTAATGAATATCATAGAATTATGTGAGAACAAGTGTAAAAGACATCAAAATGTAAGTTTCTAGTCTAGAAAGGATGTTATACACTACAGAAATCCTTGAAATAGAGTTACTTCACAAGAAAACAGTGTTTCAACCCACTAGAATTCACTGAAAAGTAGTATTCAACTGTAAAACAGTTGAAAGACAAGTGTATATAGCTTCTCAAGTTTAGAGAAGAGTGTGTAAAGTTGTTTCTACATATGGTGAAGTCCCACAAGTAGAGCAGAAGGCCCATTATGGGAAACAGCTAGAAATCAGTAGTAATTCAGAGGAAATAGTAATGAATATCATAGAATTGTGTGAGAACAAGTGTAAAAGACATCAAAATGTAAGTTTCTAGTCTAGAAAGGATGTTATACACTACAGAAATCCTTGAAATAGAGTTACTTCACAAGAAAACAGTGTTTCAACCCACTAGAATTCACTGAAAAGTAGTATTCAACTGTAAAACAGTTGAAAGACAAGTTTATATAGCTTCCAAGTTCAGAGAAGATTGTATAAAGTTGTTTCTACATGTGGTGAAGTCCCACAAGTATACCAGAAGGCCCATTATAGAACACTGCAAGAAAGCATTAGTAATTCAGAGCAAATACTAATGAATATCACAGAATAGTGAGAGAACAAGTGTAAAACACATCAAAATGAAAGTCTCTAGTCTAGAAAGGATGTTGTACACTGCAGAAATCCTTAAAATAGAGTTACTTCACAAGAAAACAGTGTTTCAAACCACTAGAATTCACTGAAAAGCAGTATTCAACTGTAAAACAGTTGAAAGACAAGTGTATATAGCTTCTCAAGTTCAGAGAAAAGTGTATAAAGTTGTTTCTACATGTGGTGAAGTCCCACAAGTAGAAAAGAAGGCCCATTATAGGAAACAGCTAGAAATCAGTAGTCATTCAGAGCAAATACTAATGAATATCATAGAACTGTGTGAGAACAAGTGTAAAAGACATCAAAATGTAAGTCTCTAGTCTTGAAAGGATGTTATGCACTACAGAAATCCTTGAAATAGAGTTACTTCACAAGAAAACAGTGTTTCAACCCACTAGAATTCACTGAAAAGTAGTATTCAACTGTAAAACAGTGGAAAGACAAGTGTATATAGCTTCTCAAGTTCAGGGAAGGGTGTATAAAGTTGTTTCTACATGTGGTGAAGTCCCACAAGTAGAAAAGAAGGCCCATTATAGGAAACAGCTAGAAATCAGTAGTCATTCAGAGCAAATACTAATGAATATCACAGAATAGAGAGAGAACAAGTGTAAAAGACATCAAAATGTAAGTCTCTCGTCTACAAAGGATGTTGTACACTGCAGAAATCCTGGAAATAGAGTTACTTCACAAGAAAACAGTGTTTCAACCCACTAGAATCCACTGAAAAGTAGTATTCAACTGTAAAACAGTTGAAAGACAAGTGTATATAGCTTCTCAAGTTTAGAGAAGAGTGTATAAAGTTGTTTCTACATATGGTGAAGTCCCACAAGTAGAGCAGAAGGCCCATTATGGGAAACAGCTAGAAATCAGTAGTCATTCAGAGCAAATACTAATGAATATCACAGAATAGTGAGAGAACAAGTGTAAAAGACATCTAAATGTAAGTCTCTAGTCTAGAAAGGATGTTGTACACTGCAGAAATCCTTGAAATAGAGTTAGTTCACATGAAACCAGTGTTTGAAACCACCAGAATTCACGGAAAGGTAGTATTCAACTGTAAAACAGTTGAAAGACAAGTTTATATAGCTTCCAAGTTCAGAGAAGAGTGCATAAAGTTGTTTCTACATGTGGTGAAGCCCCACAAGTATAACAGAAGGCCCATTATAGGACACTGCAAGAAAGCATTAGTAATTCAGAGCAAATACTAATGAATATCACAGAATAGTGAGAGAACAAGTGTAAAACACATCAAAATGAAAGTGTCTAGTCTAGAAAGGATGTTGTACACTGCTGAAATCCTTGAAATAGAGTTAGTTCACATGAAACCAGTGTTTCAAACTACCAGAATGCACTGAAAAGTAGTATTTAACTGTAAAACATTTGAAAGACAAGTTTATATAGCTTCGCAAGTCCACAGAAAACTGTATAAAGTTGTTTCTACATGTGGTGAGGTTCCACAAGTAGAGCAGAAGGCCCATTATAGGAAACAGCTAGAAATCAGTAGTAATTCAGAGGAAATAGTAATGAATATCATAGAATTGTGTGAGAACAAGTGTAAAAGACATCAAAATGTAAGTCTCTAGTCTTGAAAGGATGTTATACACTACAGAAATCCTTGAAATAGAGTTACTTCACAAGAAAACAGTGTTTCAACCCACTATAATTCACTGAAAAGTAGTATTCAACTGTAAAACAGTTGAAAGACAAGTGTATATAGCTTCTCCAGTTCAGGGAAGAGTGTATAAAGTTGTTTCTACATGTGGTGAAGTCCCACAAGTAGAAAAGAAGGCCCATTATAGGAAACAGCTAGAAATCAGTAGTCATTCAGAGCAAATACTAATGAATATCACAGAATAGAGGGAGAACAAGTGTAAAAGACATCAAAATGTAAGTCTCTCGTCTACAAAGGATGTTGTACACTGCAGAAATCCTTGAAATAGAGTTACTTCACAAGAAAACACTGTTTCAACCCACTAGAATCCACTGAAAAGTAGTATTCAACTGTAAAACAGTTGAAAGACAAGTGTATATAGCTTCTCAAGTTTAGAGAAGAGTGTATAAAGTTGTTTCTACATATGGTGAAGTCCCACAAGTAGACCAGAAGGCCCATTATGGGAAACAGCTTGAAATCAGTAGTCATTCAGAGCAAATACTAATGAATATCACAGAATAGTGAGAGAACAAGTGTAAAAGACATCTAAATGTAAGTCTCTAGTCTAGAAAGGATGTTGTACACTGCAGAAATCCTTGAAATAGAGTTAGTTCACATGAAACCAGTGTTTGAAACCAATAGAATTCACGGAAAGGTAGTATTCAACTGTAAAACAGTTGAAAGACAAGTTTATATAGCTTCCAAGTTCAGAGAAGAGTGCATAAAGTTGTTTCTACATGTGGTGAAGCCCCACAAGTATACCAGAAGGCCCATTATAGGACACTGCAAGAAAGCATTAGTAATTCAGAGCAAATACTAATGAATATCACAGAATAGTGAGAGAACAAGTGTAAAACACATCAAAATGAAAGTGTGTAGTCTAGAAAGGATGTTGTACACTGCTGAAATCCTTGAAATAGAGTTAGTTCACATGAAACCAGTGTTTCAAACTACCAGAATGCACTGAAAAGTAGTATTCAACTGTAAAACAGGTGAAAGACAAGTGTATATAGCTTCTCAAGTTCAGAGAATAGTGTATAAAGTTGTTTCTACATGTGGTGAAGTCCCACAAGTATACCAGAAGGCCCATTATAGGAAACAGCTAGAAATCAGTAGTAATTCAGAGGAAATACTAATGAATATCATAGAATTGTGTGAGAACAAGTGTAAAAGACATCAAAATGTAAGTCTCTAGTCTTGAAAGGATGTTATACACTACAGAAATCCTTGAAATAGAGTTACTTCACAAGAAAACAGTGTTTCAACCCACTATAATTCACTGAAAAGTAGTATTCAACTGTAAAACAGTTGAAAGACAAGTGTATATAGCTTCTCCAGTTCAGGGAAGAGTGTATAAAGTTGTTTCTACATGTGGTGAAGTCCCACAAGTAGAAAAGAAGGCCCATTATAGGAAACAGCTAGAAATCAGTAGTCATTCAGAGCAAATACTAATGAATATCACAGAATAGAGAGAGAACAAGTGTAAAAGACATCAACATGTAAGTCTCTGGTCTACAAAGGATGTTGTACACTGCAGAAATCCATGAAATAGAGTTACTTTACAGGAAAACAGTGTTTCAACCCACTAGAATCCACTGAAAAGTAGAATTCAACTGTAAAACAGTTGAAAGACAAGTGTATATAGCTTCTCAAGTTTAGAGAAGAGTGTATAAAGTTGTTTCTACATATCGTGAAGTCCCACAAGTAGAGCAGAAGGCCCATTATGGGAAACAGCTAGAAATCAGTAGTCATTCAGAGCAAATACTAATGAATATCACAGAATAGTGAGAGAACAAGTGTAAAAGACATCAAAATGTAAGTTTCTAGTCTAGAAAGGATGTTATACACTACAGAAATCCTTGAAATAGAGTTACTTCACAAGAAAACAGTGTTTCAACCCACTAGAATTCACTGAAAAGTAGTATTCAACTGTAAAACAGTTGAAAGACAAGTGTATATAGCTTCTCAAGTTCAGGGAAGAGTGTATAAAGTTGTTTCTACATGTGGTGAAGTCCCACAAGTAGAAAAGAAGGCCCATTATATTAAACAGCTAGAAATCAGTAGTCATTCAGAGCAAATATTAATGAATATCACAGAATAGAGAGAGAACAAGTGTAAAAGACATCAAAATGTAAGTCTCTAGTCTAGAAAGGATGTTGTACACTGCAGAAATCCTTGAAATAGAGTTACTTCACATGAAACCATTGTTTCAAACCATCAGAATGCACTGAAAAGTAGTATTTAACTGTAAAACAGTTGAAAGACAAGTTTATATAGCTTCGCAAGTCCACAGAAGACTGTATAAAGTTGTTTCTACATGTGGTGAAGTCCCACAAGTAGAGCAGAAGGCCCATATAGGAAACAGCTAGAAATCAGTAGTAATTCAGAGGAAATAGTAATGAATATCATAGAATTGTGTGAGAACAAGTGTAAAAGACATCAAAATGTAAGTTTCTAGTCTAGAAAGGATGTTATACACTACAGAAATCCTTGAAATAGAGTTACTTCACAAGAAAACAGTGTTTCAACCCACTAGAATTCACTGAAAAGTAGTATTCAACTGTAAAACAGTTGAAAGACAAGTGTATATAGCTTCTCAAGTTCAGAGAAAAGTGTATAAAGTTGTTTCTACATGTGGTGAAGTCCCACAGGTAGAAAAGAAGGACCATTATAGGAAACAGCTAGAAATCAGTACTCATTCAGAGCAAATACTAATGAATATCATAGAACTGTGTGAGAACAAGTGTAAAAGACATCAAAATGTAAGTTTCTAGTCTAGAAAGGATGTTATACACTACAGAAATCCTTGAAATAGAGTTACTTCACAAGAAAAGAGTGTTTCAACCCACTAGAATTCACTGAAAAGTAGTATTCAACTGTAAAACAGTTGAAAGAGAAGTGTATATAGCTTCTCCAGTTCAGGGAAGAGTGTATAAAGTTGTTTCTACATGTGGTGAAGTCCCACAAGTATACCAGAAGGCCCATTATAGGACACTGCAAGAAAGCATTAGTAATTCAGAGCAAATACTAATGAATATCACAGAATAGTGAGAGAACAAGTGTAAAACACATCAAAATGAAAGTGTGTAGTCTAGAAAGGATGTCGTACACTGCTGAAATCCTTGAAATAGAGTTAGTTCACATGAAACCAGTGTTTCAAACTACCAGAATGCACTGAAAAGTAGTATTCAACTGTAAAACAGTTGAAAGACAAGTTTATATAGCTTCGCAAGTCCACAGAAGACTGTATAAAGTTGTTTCTACATGTGGTGAAGTTCCACAAGTAGAGCAGAAGGCCCATTATAGGAAACAGCTAGAAATCAGTAGTAATTCAGAGGAAATACTAATGAATATCATAGAATTGTGTGAGAACAAGTGTAAAAGACATCAAAATGTAAGTTTCTAGTCTAGAAAGGATGTTATACACTACAGAAATCCTTGAAATAGAGTTACTTCACAAGAAAACAGTGTTTCAACCCACTAGAATTCACTGAAAAGTAGTATTCAACTGTAAAACAGTTGAAAGACAAGTGTATATAGCTTCTCAAGTTCAGAGAAGAGTGTATAAAGTTGTTTCTACATGTGGTGAAGTCCCACAAGTAGACCAGAAGGCCCATTAGAGGAAACAGCTGGAAATCAGTAGTAATTCAGAGGAAATACTAATGAATATCATAGAATTGTGTGAGAACAAGTGTAAAAGACATCAAAATGTAAGTCTCTAGTCTTGAAAGGATGTTATACACTACAGAAATCCTTGAAATAGAGTTAATTCACAAGAAAACAGTGTTTCAACCCACTAGAATTCACTGAAAAGAAGTATTCAACTGTAAAACAGTTGAAAGACAAGTGTATATAGCTTCTCCAGTTCAGGGAAGAGTGTATAAAGTTGTTTCTACATGTGGAGAAGTCCCACAGGTAGAAAAGAAGGCCCATTATAGGAAACAGCTAGAAATCAGTACTCATTCAGAGCAAATACTAATGAATATCATAGAACTGTGTGAGAACAAGAGTAAAAGACATCAAAATGTAAGTCTCTAGTCTTGAAAGGATGTTATACACTACAGAAATCCTTGAAATAGAGTTACTTCACAAGAAAACAGTGTTTCAACCCACTAGAATTCACTGAAAAGTAGTATTCAACTGTAAAACAGTTGAAAGACAAGTGTATATAGCTTCTCAAGTTCAGGGAAGAGTGTATAAAGTTGTTTCTACATGTGGTGAAGTCCCACAAGTAGAAAAGAAGGCCCATTATATTAAACAGCTAGAAATCAGTAGTCATTCAGAGCAAATACTAATGAATATCACAGAATAGAGAGAGAACAAGTGTAAAAGACATCAAAATGTAAGTCTCTAGTCTAGAAAGGATGTTGTACACTGCAGAAATCCTTGAAATAGAGTTACTTCACATGAAACCAGTGTTTCAAACCATCAGAATGCACTGAAAAGTAGTATTTAACTGTAAAACAGTTGAAAGACAAGTTTATATAGCTTCGCAAGTCCACAGAAGACTGTATAAAGTTGTTTCTACATGTGGTGAAGTCCCACAAGTATACCAGAAGGCCCATTATAGGACACTGCAAGAAAGCATTAGTAATTCAGAGCAAATACTAATGAATATCACAGAATAGTGAGAGAACAAGTGTAAAACACATCAAAATGAAAGTGTGTAGTCTAGAAAGGATGTTGTACACTGCTGAAATCCTTGAAATAGAGTTAGTTCACATGCAACCAGTGTTTCAAACTACCAGAATGCACTGAAAAGTAGTATTCAACTGTAAAACAGTTGAAAGACAAGTTTATATAGCTTCGCAAGTCCACAGAAGACTGTATAAAGTTGTTTCTACATGTGGTGAAGTTCCACAAGTAGAGCAGAAGGCCCATTATAGGAAACAGCTAGAAATCAGTAGTAATTCAGAGGAAATAGTAATGAATATCATAGAATTATGTGAGAACAAGTGTAAAAGACATCAAAATGTAAGTTTCTAGTCTAGAAAGGATGTTATACACTACAGAAATCCTTGAAATAGAGTTACTTCACAAGAAAACAGTGTTTCAACCCACTAGAATTCACTGAAAAGTAGTATTCAACTGTAAAACAGTTGAAAGACAAGTGTATATAGCTTCTCAAGTTTAGAGAAGAGTGTGTAAAGTTGTTTCTACATATGGTGAAGTCCCACAAGTAGAGCAGAAGGCCCATTATGGGAAACAGCTAGAAATCAGTAGTAATTCAGAGGAAATAGTAATGAATATCATAGAATTGTGTGAGAACAAGTGTAAAAGACATCAAAATGTAAGTTTCTAGTCTAGAAAGGATGTTATACACTACAGAAATCCTTGAAATAGAGTTACTTCACAAGAAAACAGTGTTTCAACCCACTAGAATTCACTGAAAAGTAGTATTCAACTGTAAAACAGTTGAAAGACAAGTTTATATAGCTTCCAAGTTCAGAGAAGATTGTATAAAGTTGTTTCTACATGTGGTGAAGTCCCACAAGTATACCAGAAGGCCCATTATAGGACACTGCAAGAAAGCATTAGTAATTCAGAGCAAATACTAATGAATATCACAGAATAGTGAGAGAACAAGTGTAAAACACATCAAAATGAAAGTCTCTAGTCTAGAAAGGATGTTGTACACTGCAGAAATCCTTAAAATAGAGTTACTTCACAAGAAAACAGTGTTTCAAACCACTAGAATTCACTGAAAAGCAGTATTCAACTGTAAAACAGTTGAAAGACAAGTGTATATAGCTTCTCAAGTTCAGAGAAAAGTGTATAAAGTTGTTTCTACATGTGGTGAAGTCCCACAAGTAGAAAAGAAGGCCCATTATAGGAAACAGCTAGAAATCAGTAGTCATTCAGAGCAAATACTAATGAATATCATAGAACTGTGTGAGAACAAGTGTAAAAGACATCAAAATGTAAGTCTCTAGTCTTGAAAGGATGTTATGCACTACAGAAATCCTTGAAATAGAGTTACTTCACAAGAAAACAGTGTTTCAACCCACTAGAATTCACTGAAAAGTAGTATTCAACTGTAAAACAGTGGAAAGACAAGTGTATATAGCTTCTCAAGTTCAGGGAAGGGTGTATAAAGTTGTTTCTACATGTGGTGAAGTCCCACAAGTAGAAAAGAAGGCCCATTATATTAAACAGCTAGAAATCAGTAGTCATTCAGAGCAAATATTAATGAATATCACAGAATAGAGAGAGAACAAGTGTAAAAGACATCAAAATGTAAGTCTCTAGTCTAGAAAGGATGTTGTACACTGCAGAAATCCTTGAAATAGAGTTACTTCACATGAAACCATTGTTTCAAACCATCAGAATGCACTGAAAAGTAGTATTTAACTGTAAAACAGTTGAAAGACAAGTTTATATAGCTTCGCAAGTCCACAGAAGACTGTATAAAGTTGTTTCTACATGTGGTGAAGTCCCACAAGTAGAGCAGAAGGCCCATTATAGGAAACAGCTAGAAATCAGTAGTAATTCAGAGGAAATAGTAATGAATATCATAGAATTGTGTGAGAACAAGTGTAAAAGACATCAAAATGTAAGTTTCTAGTCTAGAAAGGATGTTATACACTACAGAAATCCTTGAAATAGAGTTACTTCACAAGAAAACAGTGTTTCAACCCACTAGAATTCACTGAAAAGTAGTATTCAACTGTAAAACAGTTGAATGACAAGTGTATATAGCTTCTCAAGTTCAGAGAAAAGTGTATAAAGTTGTTTCTAGATGTGGTGAAGTCCCACAAGTAGAAAATAAGGCCCATTATAGGAAACAGCTAGAAATCAGTAGTCATTCAGAGCAAATACTAATGAATATCATAGAACTGTGTGAGAACAAGTGTAAAAGACATCAAAATGTAAGTTTCTAGTCTAGAAAGGATGTTATACACTACAGAAATCCTTGAAATAGAGTTACTTCACAAGAAAAGAGTGTTTCAACCCACTAGAATTCACTGAAAAGTAGTATTCAACTGTAAAACAGTTGAAAGACAAGTGTATATAGCTTCTCCAGTTCAGGGAAGAGTGTATAAAGTTGTTTGTACATGTGGTGAAGTCCCACAAGTATACCAGAAGGCCCATTATAGGACACTGCAAGAAAGCATTAGTAATTCAGAGCAAATACTAATGAATATCACAGAATAGTGAGAGAACAAGTGTAAAACACATCAAAATGAAAGTGTGTAGTCTAGAAAGGATGTTGTACACTGCTGAAATCCTTGAAATAGAGTTAGTTCACATGAAACCAGTGTTTCAAACTACCAGAATGCACTGAAAAGTAGTATTCAACTGTAAAACAGTTGAAAGACAAGTTTATATAGCTTCGCAAGTCCACAGAAGACTGTATAAAGTTGTTTCTACATGTGGTGAAGTTCCACAAGTAGAGCAGAAGGCCCATTATAGGAAACAGCTAGAAATCAGTACTCATTCAGAGCAAATACTAATGAATATCATAGAACTGTGTGAGAACAAGTGTAAAAGACATCAAAATGTAAGTTTCTAGTCTAGAAAGGATGTTATACACTACAGAAATCCTTGAAATAGAGTTACTTCACAAGAAAACAGTGTTTCAACCCACTAGAATTCACTGAAAAGTAGTATTCAACTGTAAAACAGTTGAAAGACAAGTGTATATAGCTTCTCAAGTTTAGAGAAGAGTGTATAAAGTTGTTTCTACATATGGTGAAGTCCCACAAGTAGAGCAGAAGGCCCATTATGGGAAACAGCTAGAAATCAGTAGTAATTCAGAGGAAATACTAATGAATATCATAGAATTGTGTGAGAACAAGTGTAAAAGACATCAAAATGTAAGTCTCTAGTCTTGAAAGGATGTTATACACTACAGAAATCCTTGAAATAGAGTTACTTCACAAGAAAACAGTGTTTCAACCCACTAGAATTCACTGAAAAGTAGTATTCAACTGTAAAACAGTTGAAAGACAAGTGTATATAGCTTCTCAAGTTCAGGGAAGAGTGTATAAAGTTGTATCTACATGTGGTGAAGTCCCACAAGTAGAAAAGAAGGCCCATTATATTAAACAGCTAGAAATCAGTAGTCATTCAGAGCAAATACTAATGAATATCACAGAATAGAGAGAGAACAAGTGTAAAGGACATCAAAATGTAAGTCTCTAGTCTAGAAAGGATGTTGTACACTGCAGAAATCCTTGAAATAGAGTTACTTCACATGAAACCAGTGTTTCAAACCATCAGAATGCACTGAAAAGTAGTATTTAACTGTAAAACAGTTGAAAGACAAGTTTATATAGCTTGCAAGTCCACAGAAGACTGTATAAAGTTGTTTCTACATGTGGTGAAGTCCCACAAGTATACCAGAAGGCCCATTATAGGACACTGCAAGAAAGCATTAGTAATTCAGAGCAAATACTAATGAATATCACAGAATACTGAGAGAACGAGTGTAAAACACATCAAAATGAAAGTGTGTAGTCTAGAAAGGATGTTTTACACTGCTGAAATCCTTGAAATAGAGTTAGTTCACATGAAACCAGTGTTTCAAACTACCAGAATGCACTGAAAAGTAGTATTCAACTGTAAAACAGTTGAAAGACAAGTTTATATAGCTTCGCAAGTCCACAGAAGACTGTATAAAGTTGTTCCTACATGTGATGAAGTTCCACAAGTAGAGCAGAAGGCCCATTATAGGAAACAGCTAGAAATCAGTAGTAATTCAGAGGAAATAGTAATGAATATCATAGAATTGTGTGAGAACAAGTGTAAAAGACATCAAAATGTAAGTCTCTAGTCTTGAAAGGATGTTATACACTACAGAAATCCTTGAAATAGAGTTACTTCACAAGAAAACAGTGTTTCAACCCACTAGAATTCACTGAAAAGTAGTATTCAACTGTAAAACAGTTGAAAGACAAGTGTATATAGCTTCTGAAGTTTAGAGAAGAGTGTGTAAAGTTGTTTCTACATATGGTGAAGTCCCACAAGTAGAGCAGAAGGCCCATTATGGGAAACAGCTAGAAATCAGTAGTCATTCAGAGCAAATAGTAATGAATATCATAGAATTGTGTGAGAACAAGTGTAAAAGACATCAAAATGTAAGTTTCTAGTCTAGAAAGGATGTTATACACTACAGAAATCCTTGAAATAGAGTTACTTCACAAGAAAAGAGTGTTTCAACCCACTAGAATTCACTGAAAAGTAGTATTTAACTGTAAAACAGTTGAAAGACAAGTGTATATAGCTTCTCCAGTTCAGGGAAGAGTGTATAAAGTTGTTTCTACATGTGGTGAAGTCCCACAGGTAGAAAAGAAGGACCATTATAGGAAACAGCTAGAAATCAGTACTCATTCAGAGCAAATACTAATGAATATCATAGAACTGTGTGAGAACAAGTGTAAAAGACATCAAAATGTAAGTTTCTAGTCTAGAAAGGATGTTATACACTACAGAAATCCTTGAAATAGAGTTACTTCACAAGAAAACAGTGTTTCAACCCACTAGAATTCACTGAAAAGTAGTATTCAACTGTAAAACAGTTGAAAGACAAGTGTATATAGCTTCTCAAGTTTAGAGAAGAGTGTATAAAGTTGTTTCTACATATGGTGAAGTCCCACAAGTAGAGCAGAAGGCCCATTATGGGAAACAGCTAGAAATCAGTACTAATTCAGAGGAAATACTACTGAATATCATAGAATTGTGTGAGAACAAGTGTAAAAGACATCAAAATGTAAGTCTCTAGTCTTGAAAGGATGTTATACACTACAGAAATCCTTGAAATAGAGTTACTTCACAAGAAAACAGTGTTTCAACCCACTAGAATTCACTGAAAAGTAGTATTCAACTGTAAAACAGTTGAAAGACAAGTGTATATAGCTTCTCAAGTTCAGGGAAGAGTGTATAAAGTTGTTTCTACATGTGGTGAAGTCCCACAAGTAGAAAAGAAGGCCCATTATATTAAACAGCTAGAAATCAGTAGTCATTCAGAGCAAATACTAATGAATATCACAGAATAGAGAGAGAACAAGTGTAAAGGACATCAAAATGTAAGTCTCTAGTCTAGAAAGGATGTTGTACACTGCAGAAATCCTTGAAATAGAGTTACTTCACATGAAACCAGTGTTTCAAACCATCAGAATGCACTGAAAAGTAGTATTTAACTGTAAAACAGTTGAAAGACAAGTTTATATAGCTTCGCAAGTCCACAGAAGACTGTATAAAGTTGTTTCTACATGTGGTGAAGTCCCACAAGTATACCAGAAGGCCCATTATAGGACACTGCAAGAAAGCATTAGTAATTCAGAGCAAATACTAATGAATATCACAGAATAGTGAGAGAACAAGTGTAAAACACATCAAAATGAAAGTGTGTAGTCTAGAAAGGATGTTGTACACTGCTGAAATCCTTGAAATAGAGTTAGTTCACATGAAACCAGTGTTTCAAACTACCAGAATGCACTGAAAAGTAGTATTCAACTGTAAAACAGTTGAAAGACAAGTTTATATAGCTTCGCAAGTCCACAGAAGACTGTATAAAGTTGTTTCTACATGTGGTGAAGTTCCACAAGTAGAGCAGAAGGCCCATTATAGGAAACAGCTAGAAATCAGTAGTAATTCAGAGGAAATACTAATGAATATCATAGAATTGTGTGAGAACAAGTGTAAAAGACATCAAAATGTAAGTTTCTAGTCTAGGAAGGATGTTATACACTACAGAAATCCTTGAAATAGAGTTACTTCACAAGAAAACAGTGTTTCAACCCACTAGAATTCACTGAAAAGTAGTATTTAACTGTAAAACAGTTGAAAGACAAGTGTATATAGCTTCTCAAGTTCAGAGAAGAGTGTATAAAGTTGTTTCTACATGTGGTGAAGTCCCACAAGTAGAGCAGAAGGCCCATTAGAGGAAACAGCTGGAAATCAGTAGTAATTCAGAGGAAATACTAATGAATATCATAGAATTGTGTGAGAACAAGTGTAAAAGACATCAAAATGTAAGTCTCTAGTCTTGAAAGGATGTTATACACTACAGAAATCCTTGAAATAGAGTTAATTCACAAGAAAACAGTGTTTCAACCCACTAGAATTCACTGAAAAGAAGTATTCAACTGTAAAACAGTTGAAAGACAAGTGTATATAGCTTCTCCAGTTCAGGGAAGAGTGTATAAAGTTGTTTCTACATGTGGTGAAGTCCCACAGGTAGAAAAGAAGGACCATTATAGGAAACAGCTAGAAATCAGTACTCATTCAGAGCAAATACTAATGAATATCATAGAACTGTGTGAGAACAAGTGTAAAAGACATCAAAATGTAAGTTTCTAGTCTAGAAAGGATGTTATACACTACAGAAATCCTTGAAATAGAGTTACTTCACAAGAAAACAGTGTTTCAACCCACTAGAATTCACTGAAAAGTAGTATTCAACTGTAAAACAGTTGAAAGACAAGTGTATATAGCTTCTCAAGTTTAGAGAAGAGTGTATAAAGTTGTTTCTACATATGGTGAAGTCCCACAAGTAGAGCAGAAGGCCCATTATGGGAAACAGCTAGAAATCAGTAGTAATTCAGAGGAAATACTAATGAATATCATACAATTGTGTGAGAACAAGTGTAAAAGACATCAAAATGTAAGTCTCTAGTCTTGAAAGGATGTTATACACTACAGAAATCCTTGAAATAGAGTTACTTCACAAGAAAACAGTGTTTCAACCCACTAGAATTCACTGAAAAGTAGTATTCAACTCTAAAACAGTTGAAAGACAAGTGTATATAGCTTCTCAAGTTCAGGGAAGAGTGTATAAAGTTGTTTCTACATGTGGTGAAGTCCCACAAGTAGAAAAGAAGGCCCATTATATTAAACAGCTAGAAATCAGTAGTCATTCAGAGCAAATACTAATGAATATCACAGAATAGAGAGAGAACAAGTGTAAAAGACATCAAAATGTAAGTTTCTAGTCTAGAAAGGATGTTATACACTACAGAAATCCTTGAAATCGAGTTACTTCACAAGAAAAGAGTGTTTCAACCCACTAGAATTCACTGAAAAGTAGTATTCAACTGTAAAACAGTTGAAAGACAAGTGTATATAGCTTCTCCAGTTCAGGGAAGAGTGTATAAAGTTGTTTGTACATGTGGTGAAGTCCCACAAGTATACCAGAAGGCCCATTATAGGACACTGCAAGAAAGCATTAGTAATTCAGAGCAAATACTAATGAATATCACAGAATAGTGAGAGAACAAGTGTAAAACACATCAAAATGAAAGTGTGTAGTCTAGAAAGGATGTTGTACACTGCAGAAATCCTTGAAATAGAGTTAGTTCACATGAAACAAGTGTTTCAAACTACCAGAATGCACTGAAAAGTAGTATTCAACTGTAAAACAGTTGAAAGACAAGTTTATATAGCTTCGCAAGTCCACAGAAGACTGTATAAAGTTGTTTCTACATGTGGTGAAGTTCCACAAGTAGAGCAGAAGGCCCATTATAGGAAACAGCTAGAAATCACTAGTAATTTAGAGGAAATACTAATGAATATCATAGAATTGTGTGAGAACAAGTGTAAAAGACATCAAAATGTAAGTTTCTAGTCTAGAAAGGATGTTATACACTACAGAAATCCTTGAAATACAGTTACTTCACAAGAAAAGAGTGTTTCAACCCACTAGAATTCACTGAAAAGTAGTATTTAACTGTAAAACAGTTGAAAGACAAGTGTATATAGCTTCTCCAGTTCAGGGAAGAGTGTATAAAGTTGTTTCTACATGTCGTGAAGTCCCACAGGTAGAAAAGAAGGACCATTATAGGAAACAGCTAGAAATCAGTACTCATTCAGAGCAAATACTAATGAATATCATAGAATTGTGTGAGAACAAGTTTAAAAGACATCAAAATGTAAGTTTCTAGTCTAGAAAGGATGTTATACACTACAGAAATCCTTGAAATAGAGTTACTTCACAAGAAAAGAGTGTTTCAACCCACTAGAATTCACTGAAAAGTAGTATTCAACTGTAAAACAGTTGAAAGACAAGTGTATATAGCTTCTCAAGTTCAGAGAAAAGTGTATAAAGTTGTTTCTAGATGTGGTGAAGTCCCACAAGTAGAAAATAAGGCCCATTATAGGAAACAGCTAGAAATCAGTAGTCATTCAGAGCAAATACTAATGAATATCATAGAACTGTGTGAGAACAAGTGTAAAAGACATCAAAATGTAAGTTTCTAGTCTAGAAAGGATGTTATACACTACAGAAATCCTTGAAATAGAGTTACTTCACAAGAAAAGAGTGTTTCAACCCACTAGAATTCACTGAAAAGTAGTATTCAACTGTAAAACAGTTGAAAGACAAGTGTATATAGCTTCTCCAGTTCAGGGAAGAGTGTATAAAGTTGTTTGTACATGTGGTGAAGTCCCACAAGTATACCAGAAGGCCCATTATAGGACACTGCAAGAAAGCATTAGTAATTCAGAGCAAATACTAATGAATATCACAGAATAGTGAGAGAACAAGTGTAAAACACATCAAAATGAAAGTGTGTAGTCTAGAAAGGATGTTGTACACTGCTGAAATCCTTGAAATAGAGTTAGTTCACATGAAACCAGTGTTTCAAACTACCAGAATGCACTGAAAAGTAGTATTCAACTGTAAAACAGTTGAAAGACAAGTTTATATAGCTTCGCAAGTCCACAGAAGACTGTATAAAGTTGTTTCTACATGTGGTGAAGTTCCACAAGTAGAGCAGAAGGCCCATTATAGGAAACAGCTAGAAATCAGTAGTAATTCAGAGGAAATACTAATGAATATCATAGAATTGTGTGAGAACAAGTGTAAAAGACATCAAAATGTAAGTTTCTAGTCTAGGAAGGATGTTATACACTACAGAAATCCTTGAAATAGAGTTACTTCACAGGAAAACAGTGTTTCAACCCACTAGAATTCACTGAAAAGTAGTATTTAACTGTAAAACAGTTGAAAGACAAGTGTATATAGCTTCTCAAGTTCAGAGAAGAGTGTATAAAGTTGTTTCTACATGTGGTGAAGTCCCACAAGTAGAGCAGAAGGCCCATTAGAGGAAACAGCTGGAAATCAGTAGTAATTCAGAGGAAATACTAATGAATATCATAGAATTGTGTGAGAACAAGTGTAAAAGACATCAAAATGTAAGTCTCTAGTCTTGAAAGGATGTTATACACTACAGAAATCCTTGAAATAGAGTTAATTCACAAGAAAACAGTGTTTCAACCCACTAGAATTCACTGAAAAGAAGTATTCAACTGTAAAACAGTTGAAAGACAAGTGTATATAGCTTCTCCAGTTCAGGGAAGAGTGTATAAAGTTGTTTCTACATGTGGTGAAGTCCCACAGGTAGAAAAGAAGGACCATTATAGGAAACAGCTAGAAATCAGTACTCATTCAGAGCAAATACTAATGAATATCATAGAACTGTGTGAGAACAAGTGTAAAAGACATCAAAATGTAAGTTTCTAGTCTAGAAAGGATGTTATACACTACAGAAATCCTTGAAATAGAGTTACTTCACAAGAAAACAGTGTTTCAACCCACTAGAATTCACTGAAAAGTAGTATTCAACTGTAAAACAGTTGAAAGACAAGTGTATATAGCTTCTCAAGTTTAGAGAAGAGTGTATAAAGTTGTTTCTACATATGGTGAAGTCCCACAAGTAGAGCAGAAAGCCCATTATGGGAAACAGCTAGAAATCTGTAGTAATTCAGAGGAAATACTAATGAATATCATAGAATTGTGTGAGAACAAGTGTAAAAGACATCAAAATGTAAGTCTCTAGTCTTGAAAGGATGTTATACACTACAGAAATTCTTGAAATAGAGTTACTTCACAAGAAAACAGTGTTTCAACCCACTAGAATTCACTGAAAAGTAGTATTCAACTGTAAAACAGTTGAAAGACAAGTGTATATAGCTTCTCAAGTTCAGGGAAGAGTGTATAAAGTTGTTTCTACATGTGGTGAAGTCCCACAAGTAGAAAAGAAGGCCCATTATATTAAACAGCTAGAAATCAGTAGTCATTCAGAGCAAATACTAATGAATATCACAGAATAGAGAGAGAACAAGTGTAAAGGACATCAAAATGTAAGTCTCTAGTCTAGAAAGGATGTTGTACACTGCAGAAATCCTTGAAATAGAGTTACTTCACATGAAACCAGTGTTTCAAACCATCAGAATGCACAGAAAAGTAGTATTTAACTGTAAAACAGTTGAAAGACAAGTTTATATAGCTTCGCAAGTCCACAGAAGACTGTATAAAGTTGTTTCTACATGTGGTGAAGTCCCACAAGTATACCAGAAGGCCCATTATAGGACACTGCAAGAAAGCATTAGTAATTCAGAGCAAATACTAATGAATATCACAGAATACTGAGAGAACGAGTGTAAAACACATCAAAATGAAAGTGTGTAGTCTAGAAAGGATGTTGTACACTGCTGAAATCCTTGAAATAGAGTTAGTTCACATGAAACCAGTGTTTCAAACTACCAGAATGCACTGAAAAGTAGTATTCAACTGTAAAACAGTTGAAAGACAAGTTTATATAGCTTCGCAAGTCCACAGAAGACTGTATAAAGTTGTTTCTACATGTGGTGAAGTTCCACAAGTAGAGCAGAAGGCCCATTATAGGAAACAGCTAGAAATCAGTAGTAATTCAGAGGAAATAGTAATGAATATCATAGAATTGTGTGAGAACAAGTGTAAAAGACATCAAAATGTAAGTCTCTAGTCTTGAAAGGATGTTATACACTACAGCAATCCTTGAAATAGAGTTACTTCACAAGAAAACAGTGTTTCAACCCACTAGAATTCACTGAAAAGTAGTATTCAACTGTAAAACAGTTGAAAGACAAGTGTATATAGCTTCACAAGTTCAGAGTAGAGTGTATAAAGTTGTTTCTACATGTGGTGAAGTCCCACAAGTAGAGCAGAAGGCCCATTATAGGAAACAGCTAGAAATCTGTAGTAATTCAGAGGAAATACTAATGAATGTCATAGAATTGTGTGAGAACAAGTGTAAAAGACATCAAAATGTAAGTCTCTAGTCTTGAAAGGATGTTATACACTACAGAAATCCTTGAAATAGAGTTACTTCACAAGAAAACAGTGTTTCAACCCACTAGAATTCACTGAAAAGTAGTATTCAACTGTAAAACAGTTGAAAGACAAGTGTATATAGCTTCTCAAGTTTAGAGAAGAGTGTATAAAGTTGTTTCTACATATGGTGAAGTCCCACAAGTAGAGCAGAAGGCCCATTATGGGAAACAGCTAGAAATCAGTAGTAATTCAGAGGAAATACTAATGAATATCATAGAATTGTGTGAGAACAAGTGTAAAAGACATCAAAATGTAAGTCTCTAGTCTTGAAAGGATGTTATACACTACAGAAATCCTTGAAATAGAGTTACTTCACAAGAAAACAGTGTTTCAACCCACTAGAATTCACTGAAAAGTAGTATTCAACTGTAAAACAGTTGAAAGACAAGTGTATATAGCTTCTCAAGTTCAGGGAAGAGTGTATAAAGTTGTTTCTACATGTGGTGAAGTCCCACAAGTAGAAAAGAAGGCCCATTATATTAAACAGCTAGAAATCAGTAGTCATTCAGAGCAAATACTAATGAATATCACAGAATAGAGAGAGAACAAGTGTAAAGGACATCAAAATGTAAGTCTCTAGTCTAGAAAGGATGTTGTACACTGCAGAAATCTTTGAAATAGAGTTACTTCACATGAAACCAGTGTTTCAAACCATCAGAATGCACTGAAAAGTAGTATTTAACTGTAAAACAGTTGAAAGACAAGTTTATATAGCTTCGCAAGTCCACAGAAGACTGTATAAAGTTGTTTCTACATGTGGTGAAGTCCCACAAGTATACCAGAAGGCCCATTATAGGACACTGCAAGAAAGCATTAGTAATTCAGAGCAAATACTAATGAATATCACAGAATAGTGAGAGAACGAGTGTAAAACACATCAAAATGAAAGTGTGTAGTCTAGAAAGGATGTTGTACACTGCTGAAATCCTTGAAATAGAGTTAGTTCACATGAAACCAGTGTTTCAAACTACCAGAATGCACTGAAAAGTAGTATTCAACTGTAAAACAGTTGAAAGACAAGTTTATATAGCTTCGCAAGTCCACAGAAGACTGTATAAAGTTGTTTCTACATGTGGTGAAGTTCCACAAGTAGAGCAGAAGGCCCATTATAGGAAACAGCTAGAAATCAGTAGTAATTCAGAGGAAATACTAATGAATATCATAGAATTGTGTGAGAACAAGTGTAAAAGACATCAAAATGTAAGTTTCTAGTCTAGGAAGGATGTTATACACTACAGAAATCATTGAAATAGAGTTACTTCACAAGAAAACAGTGTTTCAACCCACTAGAATTCACTGAAAAGTAGTATTTAACTGTAAAACAGTTGAAAGACAAGTGTATATAGCTTCTCAAGTTCAGAGAAGTGTGTATAAAGTTGTTTCTACATGTGGTGAAGTCCCACAAGTAGAGCAGAAGGCCCATTAGAGGAAACAGCTGGAAATCAGTAGTAATTCAGAGGAAATACTAATGAATATCATAGAATTGTGTGAGAACAAGTGTAAAAGACATCAAAATGTAAGTCTCTAGTCTTGAAAGGATGTTATACACTACAGAAATCCTTGAAATAGAGTTAATTCACAAGAAAACAGTGTTTCAACCCACTAGAATTCACTGAAAAGAAGTATTCAACTGTAAAACAGTTGAAAGACAAGTGTATATAGCTTCTCCAGTTCAGGGAAGAGTGTATAAAGTTGTTTCTACATGTGGTGAAGTCCCACAGGTAGAAAAGAAGGACCATTATAGGAAACAGCTAGAAATCAGTACTCATTCAGAGTAAATACTAATGAATATCATAGAACTGTGTGAGAACAAGTGTAAAAGACATCAAAATGTAAGTTTCTAGTCTAGAAAGGATGTTATACACTACAGAAATCCTTGAAATAGAGTTACTTCACAAGAAAACAGTGTTTCAACCCACTAGAATTCACTGAAAAGTAGTATTCAACTGTAAAACAGTTGAAAGACAAGTGTATATAGCTTCTCAAGTTCAGAGTAGAGTGTATAAAGTTGTTTCTACATGTGGTGAAGTCCCACAAGTAGAGCAGAAGGCCCATTATAGGAAACAGCTAGAAATCAGTAGTAATTCAGAGGAAATACTAATGAATGTCATAGAATTGTGTGAGAACAAGTGTAAAAGACATCAAAATGTAAGTCTCTAGTCTTGAAAGGATGTTATACACTACAGAAATCCTTGAAATAGAGTTACTTCACAAGAAAACAGTGTTTCAACCCACTAGAATTCACTGAAAAGTAGTATTTAACTGTAAAACAGTTGAAAGACAAGTGTATATAGCTTCTCAAGTTCAGAGAAGAGTGTATAAAGTTGTTTCTACATGTGGTGAAGTCCCACAAGTAGAGCAGAAGGCCCATTAGAGGAAACAGCTGGAAATCAGTAGTAATTCAGAGGAAATACTAATGAATATCATAGAATTGTGTGAGAACAAGTGTAAAAGACATCAAAATGTAAGTCTCTAGTCTTGAAAGGATGTTATACACTACAGAAATCCTTGAAATAGAGTTAATTCACAAGAAAACAGTGTTTCAACCCACTAGAATTCACTGAAAAGAAGTATTCAACTGTAAAACAGTTGAAAGACAAGTGTATATAGCTTCTCCAGTTCAGGGAAGAGTGTATAAAGTTGTTTCTACATGTGGTGAAGTCCCACAGGTAGAAAAGAAGGACCATTATAGGAAACAGCTAGAAATCAGTACTCATTCAGAGTAAATACTAATGAATATCATAGAACTGTGTGAGAGCAAGTGTAAAAGACATCAAAATGTAAGTTTCTAGTCTAGAAAGGATGTTATACACTACAGAAATCCTTGAAATAGAGTTACTTCACAAGAAAACAGTGTTTCAACCCACTAGAATTCACTGAAAAGTAGTATTCAACTGTAAAACAGTTGAAAGACAAGTGTATATAGCTTCTCAAGTTCAGAGTAGAGTGTATAAAGTTGTTTCTACATGTGGTGAAGTCCCACAAGTAGAGCAGAAGGCCCATTATAGGAAACAGCTAGAAATCAGTAGTAATTCAGAGGAAATACTAATGAATGTCATAGAATTGTGTGAGAACAAGTGTAAAAGACATCAAAATGTAAGTCTCTAGTCTTGAAAGGATGTTATACACTACAGAAATCCTTGAAATAGAGTTACTTCACAAGAAAACAGTGTTTCAACCCACTAGAATTCACTGAAAAGTAGTATTCAACTGTAAAACAGTTGAAAGACAAGTGTATATTGCTTCTCAAGTTTAGAGAAGAGTGTATAAAGTTGTTTCTACATATGGTGAAGTCCCACAAGTAGAGCAGAAGGCCCATTATGGGAAACAGCTAGAAATCAGTAGTAATTCAGAGGAAATACTAATGAATATCATAGAATTGTGTGAGAACAAGTGTAAAAGACATCAAAATGTAAGTCTCTAGTCTTGAAAGGATGTTATACACTACAGAAATCCTTGAAATAGAGTTACTTCACAAGAAAACAGTGTTTCAACCCACTAGAATTCACTGAAAAGTAGTATTCAACTGTAAAACAGTTGAAAGACAAGTGTATATAGCTTCTCAAGTTCAGGGAAGAGTGTATAAAGTTGTTTCTACATGTGGTGAAGTCCCACAAGTAGAAAAGAAGGCCCATTATATTAAACAGCTAGAAATCAGTAGTCATTCAGAGCAAATACTAATGAATATCACAGAATAGAGAGAGAACAAGTGTAAAGGACATCAAAATGTAAGTCTCTAGTCTAGAAAGGATGTTGTACACTGCAGAAATCCTTGAAATAGAGTTACTTCACATGAAACCAGTGTTTCAAACCATCAGAATGCACTGAAAAGTAGTATTTAACTGTAAAACAGTTGAAAGACAAGTTTATATAGCTTCGCAAGTCCACAGAAGACTGTATAAAGTTGTTTCTACATGTGGTGAAGTCCCACAAGTATACCAGAAGGCCCATTATAGGACACTGCAAGAAAGCATTAGTAATTCAGAGCAAATACTAATGAATATCACAGAATAGTGAGAGAACGAGTGTAAAACACATCAAAATGAAAGTGTGTAGTCTAGAAAGGATGTTGTACACTGCTGAAATCCTTGAAATAGAGTTAGTTCACATGAAACCAGTGTTTCAAACTACCAGAATGCACTGAAAAGTAGTATTCAACTGTAAAACAGTTGAAAGACAAGTTTATATAGCTTCGCAAGTCCACAAAAGACTGTATAAAGTTGTTTCTACATGTGGTGAAGTTCCACAAGTAGAGCAGAAGGCCCATTATAGGAAACAGCTAGAAATCAGTAGTAATTCAGAGGAAATAGTAATGAATATCATAGAATTGTGTGAGAACAAGTGTAAAAGACATCAAAATGTAAGTCTCTAGTCTTGAAAGGATGTTATACACTACAGAAATCCTTGAAATAGAGTTACTTCACAAGAAAACAGTGTTTCAACCCACTAGAATTCACTGAAAAGTAGTATTCAACTGTAAAACAGTTGATAGACAAGTTTATATAGCTTCTGAAGTTTAGAGAAGAGTGTGTAAAGTTGTTTCTACATATGGTGAAGTCCCACAAGTAGAGCAGAAGGCCCATTATGGGAAACAGCTAGAAATCAGTAGTCATTCAGAGCAAATAGTAATGAATATCATAGAATTGTGTGAGAACAAGTGTAAAAGACATCAAAATGTAAGTTTCTAGTCTAGAAAGGATGTTATACACTACAGAAATCCTTGAAATAGAGTTACTTCACAAGAAAAGAGTGTTTCAACCCACTAGAATTCACTGAAAAGTAGTATTCAACTGTAAAACAGTTGAAAGACAAGTGTATATAGCTTCTCAAGTTCAGAGAAAAGTGTATAAAGTTGTTTCTAGATGTGGTGAAGTCCCACAAGTAGAAAATAAGGCCCATTATAGGAAACAGCTAGAAATCAGTAGTCATTCAGAGCAAATACTAATGAATATCATAGAACTGTGTGAGAACAAGTGTAAAAGACATCAAAATGTAAGTTATTAGTCTAGAAAGGATGTTATACACTACAGAAATCCTTGAAATAGAGTTACTTCACAAGAAAAGAGTGTTTCAACCCACTTGAATTCACTGAAAAGTAGTATTCAACTGTAAAACAGTTGAAAGACAAGTGTATATAGCTTCTCCAGTTCAGGGAAGAGTGTATAAAGTTGTTTGTACATGTGGTGAAGTCCCACAAGTATACCAGAAGGCCCATTATAGGACACTGCAAGAAAGCATTAGTAATTCAGAGCAAATACTAATGAATATCACAGAATAGTGAGAGAACAAGTGTAAAACACATCAAAATGAAAGTCTGTAGTCTAGAAAGGATGTTGTACACTGCTGAAATCCTTGAAATAGAGTTAGTTCACAAGAAAACAGTGTTTCAACCCACTAGAATTCACTGAAAAGTAGTATTTAACTGTAAAACAGTTGAAAGACAAGTGTATATAGCTTCTCAAGTTCAGAGAAGTGTGTATAAAGTTGTTTCTACATGTGGTGAAGTCCCACAAGTAGAGCAGAAGGCCCATTAGAGGAAACAGCTGGAAATCAGTAGTAATTCAGAGGAAATACTAATGAATATCATAGAATTGTGTGAGAACAAGTGTAAAAGACATCAAAATGTAAGTCTCTAGTCTTGAAAGGATGTTATACACTACAGAAATCCTTGAAATAGAGTTAATTCACAAGAAAACAGTGTTTCAACCCACTAGAATTCACTGAAAAGAAGTATTCAACTGTAAAACAGTTGAAAGACAAGTGTATATAGCTTCTCCAGTTCAGGGAAGAGTGTATAAAGTTGTTTCTACATGTGGTGAAGTCCCACAGGTAGAAAAGAAGGACCATTATAGGAAACAGCTAGAAATCAGTACTCATTCAGAGTAAATACTAATGAATATCATAGAACTGTGTGAGAACAAGTGTAAAAGACATCAAAATGTAAGTTTCTAGTCTAGAAAGGATGTTATACACTACAGAAATCCTTGAAATAGAGTTACTTCACAAGAAAACAGTGTTTCAACCCACTAGAATTCACTGAAAAGAAGTATTCAACTGTAAAACAGTTGAAAGACAAGTGTATATAGCTTCTCCAGTTCAGGGAAGAGTGTATAAAGTTGTTTCTACATGTGGTGAAGTCCCACAGGTAGAAAAGAAGGACCATTATAGGAAACAGCTAGAAATCAGTACTCATTCAGAGTAAATACTAATGAATATCATAGAACTGTGTGAGAGCAAGTGTAAAAGACATCAAAATGTAAGTTTCTAGTCTAGAAAGGATGTTATACACTACAGAAATCCTTGAAATAGAGTTACTTCACAAGAAAACAGTGTTTCAACCCACTAGAATTCACTGAAAAGTAGTATTCAAGTGTAAAACAGTTGAAAGACAAGTGTATATAGCTTCTCAAGTTCAGAGTAGAGTGTATAAAGTTGTTTCTACATGTGGTGAAGTCCCACAAGTAGAGCAGAAGGCCCATTATAGGAAACAGCTAGAAATCAGTAGTAATTCAGAGGAAATACTAATGAATGTCATAGAATTGTGTGAGAACAAGTGTAAAAGACATCAAAATGTAAGTCTCTAGTCTTGAAAGGATGTTATACACTACAGAAATCCTTGAAATAGAGTTACTTCACAAGAAAACAGTGTTTCAACCCACTAGAATTCATTGAAAAGTAGTATTCAACTGTAAAACAGTTGAAAGACAAGTGTATATAGCTTCTCAAGTTTAGAGAAGAGTGTATAAAGTTGTTTCTACATATGGTGAAGTCCCACAAGTAGAGCACAAGGCCCATTATGGGAAACAGCTAGAAATCAGTAGTAATTCAGAGGAAATACTAATGAATATCATAGAATTGTGTGAGAACAAGTGTAAAAGACATCAAAATGTAAGTCTCTAGTCTTGAAAGGATGTTATACACTACAGAAATCCTTGAAATAGAGTTACTTCACAAGAAAACAGTGTTTCAACCCACTAGAATTCACTGAAAAGTAGTATTCAACTGTAAAACAGTTGAAAGACAAGTGTATATAGCTTCTCAAGTTCAGGGAAGAGTGTATAAAGTTGTTTCTACATGTGGTGAAGTCCCACAAGTAGAAAAGAAGGCCCATTATATTAAACAGCTAGAAATCAGTAGTCATTCAGAGCAAATACTAATGAATATCACAGAATAGAGAGAGAAGAAGTGTAAAGGACATCAAAATGTAAGTCTCTAGTCTAGAAAGGATGTTGTACACTGCAGAAATCCTTGAAATAGAGTTACTTCACATGAAACCAGTGTTTCAAACCATCAGAATGCACTGAAAAGTAGTATTTAACTGTAAAACAGTTGAAAGACAAGTTTATATAGCTTCGCAAGTCCACAGAAGACTGTATAAAGTTGTTTCTACATGTGGTGAAGTCCCACAAGTATACCAGAAGGCCCATTATAGGACACTGCAAGAAAGCATTAGTAATTCAGAGCAAATACTAATGAATATCACAGAATAGTGAGAGAACGAGTGTAAAACACATCAAAATGAAAGTGTGTAGTCTAGAAAGGATGTTGTACACTGCTGAAATCCTTGAAATAGAGTTAGTTCACATGAAACCAGTGTTTCAAACTACCAGAATGCACTGAAAAGTAGTATTCAACTGTAAAACAGTTGAAAGACAAGTTTATATAGCTTCGCAAGTCCACAAAAGACTGTATAAAGTTGTTTCTACATGTGGTGAAGTTCCACAAGTAGAGCAGAAGGCCCATTATAGGAAACAGCTAGAAATCAGTAGTAATTCAGAGGAAATAGTAATGAATATCATAGAATTGTGTGAGAACAAGTGTAAAAGACATCAAAATGTAAGTCTCTAGTCTTGAAAGGATGTTATACACTACAGAAATCCTTGAAATAGAGTTACTTCACAAGAAAACAGTGTTTCAACCCACTAGAATTCACTGAAAAGTAGTATTCAACTGTAAAACAGTTGAAAGACAAGTGTATATAGCTTCTGAAGTTTAGAGAAGAGTGTGTAAAGTTGTTTCTACATATGGTGAAGTCCCACAAGTAGAGCAGAAGGCCCATTATGGGAAACAGCTAGAAATCAGTAGTCATTCAGAGCAAATAGTAATGAATATCATAGAATTGTGTGAGAACAAGTGTAAAAGACATCAAAATGTAAGTTTCTAGTCTAGAAAGGATGTTATACACTACAGAAATCCTTGAAATAGAGTTACTTCACAAGAAAAGAGTGTTTCAACCCACTAGAATTCACTGAAAAGTAGTATTCAACTGTAAAACAGTTGAAAGACAAGTGTATATAGCTTCTCAAGTTCAGAGAAAAGTGTATAAAGTTGTTTCTAGATGTGGTGAAGTCCCACAAGTAGAAAATAAGGCCCATTATAGGAAACAGCTAGAAATCAGTAGTCATTCAGAGCAAATACTAATGAATATCATAGAACTGTGTGAGAACAAGTGTAAAAGACATCAAAATGTAAGTTTCTAGTCTAGAAAGGATGTTATACACTACAGAAATCCTTGAAATAGAGTTACTTCACAAGAAAAGAGTGTTTCAACCCACTTGAATTCACTGAAAAGTAGTATTCAACTGTAAAACAGTTGAAAGACAAGTGTATATAGCTTCTCCAGTTCAGGGAAGAGTGTATAAAGTTGTTTGTACATGTGGTGAAGTCCCACAAGTAGAGCAGAAGGCCCATTATAGGAAACAGCTAGAAATCAGTAGTAATTCAGAGGAAATACTAATGAATGTCATAGAATTGTGTGAGAACAAGTGTAAAAGACATCAAAATGTAAGTCTCTAGTCTTGAAAGGATGTTATACACTACAGAAATCCTTGAAATAGAGTTACTTCACAAGAAAAGAGTGTTTCAACCCACTAGAATTCACTGAAAAGTAGTATTTAACTGTAAAACAGTTGAAAGACAAGTGTATATAGCTTCTCAAGTTCAGAGAAGAGTGTATAAAGTTGTTTCTACATGTGGTGAAGTCCCACAAGTAGAGCAGAAGGCCCATTAGAGGAAACAGCTGGAAATCAGTAGTAATTCAGAGGAAATACTAATGAATATCATAGAATTGTGTGAGAACAAGTGTAAAAGACATCAAAATGTAAGTCTCTAGTCTTGAAAGGATGTTATACACTACAGAAATCCTTGAAATAGAGTTAATTCACAAGAAAACAGTGTTTCAACCCACTAGAATTCACTGAAAAGAAGTATTCAACTGTAAAACAGTTGAAAGACAAGTGTATATAGCTTCTCCAGTTCAGGGAAGAGTGTATAAAGTTGTTTCTACATGTGGTGAAGTCCCACAGGTAGAAAAGAAGGACCATTATAGGAAACAGCTAGAAATCAGTACTCATTCAGAGTAAATACTAATGAATATCATAGAACTGTGTGAGAGCAAGTGTAAAAGACATCAAAATGTAAGTTTCTAGTCTAGAAAGGATGTTATACACTACAGAAATCCTTGAAATAGAGTTACTTCACAAGAAAACAGTGTTTCAACCCACTAGAATTCACTGAAAAGTAGTATTCAACTGTAAAACAGTTGAAAGACAAGTGTATATAGCTTCTCAAGTTCAGAGTAGAGTGTATAAAGTTGTTTCTACATGTGGTGAAGTCCCACAAGTAGAGCAGAAGGCCCATTATAGGAAACAGCTAGAAATCAGTAGTAATTCAGAGGAAATACTAATGAATGTCATAGAATTGTGTGAGAACAAGTGTAAAAGACATCAAAATGTAAGTCTCTAGTCTTGAAAGGATGTTATACACTACAGAAATCCTTGAAATAGAGTTACTTCACAAGAAAACAGTGTTTCAACCCACTAGAATTCACTGAAAAGTAGTATTCAACTGTAAAACAGTTGAAAGACAAGTGTATATAGCTTCTCAAGTTTAGAGAAGAGTGTATAAAGTTGTTTCTACATATGGTGAAGTCCCACAAGTAGAGCAGAAGGCCCATTATGGGAAACAGCTAGAAATCAGTAGTAATTCAGAGGAAATACTAATGAATATCATAGAATTGTGTGAGAACAAGTGTAAAAGACATCAAAATGTAAGTCTCTAGTCTTGAAAGGATGTTATACACTACAGAAATCCTTGAAATAGAGTTACTTCACAAGAAAACAGTGTTTCAACCCACTAGAATTCACTGAAAAGAAGTATTCAACTGTAAAACAGTTGAAAGACAAGTGTATATAGCTTCTCCAGTTCAGGGAAGAGTGTATAAAGTTGTTTCTACATGTGGTGAAGTCCCACAGGTAGAAAAGAAGGACCATTATAGGAAACAGCTAGAAATCAGTACTCATTCAGAGTAAATACTAATGAATATCATAGAACTGTGTGAGAGCAAGTGTAAAAGACATCAAAATGTAAGTTTCTAGTCTAGAAAGGATGTTATACACTACAGAAATCCTTGAAATAGAGTTACTTCACAAGAAAACAGTGTTTCAACCCACTAGAATTCACTGAAAAGTAGTATTCAACTGTAAAACAGTTGAAAGACAAGTGTATATAGCTTCTCAAGTTCAGAGTAGAGTGTATAAAGTTGTTTCTACATGTGGTGAAGTCCCACAAGTAGAGCAGAAGGCCCATTATAGGAAACAGCTAGAAATCAGTAGTAATTCAGAGGAAATACTAATGAATGTCATAGAATTGTGTGAGAACAAGTGTAAAAGACATCAAAATGTAAGTCTCTAGTCTTGAAAGGATGTTATACACTACAGAAATCCTTGAAATAGAGTTACTTCACAAGAAAACAGTGTTTCAACCCACTAGAATTCACTGAAAAGTAGTATTCAACTGTAAAACAGTTGAAAGACAAGTGTATATAGCTTCTCAAGTTTAGAGAAGAGTGTATAAAGTTGTTTCTACATATGGTGAAGTCCCACAAGTAGAGCAGAAGGCCCATTATGGGAAACAGCTAGAAATCAGTAGTAATTCAGAGGAAATACTAATGAATATCATAGAATTGTGTGAGAACAAGTGTAAAAGACATCAAAATGTAAGTCTCTAGTCTTGAAAGGATGTTATACACTACAGAAATCCTTGAAATAGAGTTACTTCACAAGAAAACAGTGTTTCAACCCACTAGAATTCACTGAAAAGTAGTATTCAACTGTAAAACAGTTGAAAGACAAGTGTATATAGCTTCTCAAGTTCAGGGAAGAGTGTATAAAGTTGTTTCTACATGTGGTGAAGTCCCACAAGTAGAAAAGAAGGCCCATTATATTAAACAGCTAGAAATCAGTAGTCATTCAGAGCAAATACTAATGAATATCACAGAATAGAGAGAGAACAAGTGTAAAGGACATCAAAATGTAAGTCTCTAGTCTAGAAAGGATGTTGTACACTGCAGAAATCCTTGAAATAGAGTTACTTCACATGAAACCAGTGTTTCAAACCATCTGAATGCACTGAAAAGTAGTATTTAACTGTAAAACAGTTGAAAGACAAGTTTATATAGCTTCGCAAGTCCACAGAAGACTGTATAAAGTTGTTTCTACATGTGGTGAAGTCCCACAAGTATACCAGAAGGCCCATTATAGGACACTGCAAGAAAGCATTAGTAATTCAGAGCAAATACTAATGAATATCACAGAATAGTGAGAGAACGAGTGTAAAACACATCAAAATGAAAGTGTGTAGTCTAGAAAGGATGTTGTACACTGCTGAAATCCTTGAAATAGAGTTAGTTCACATGAAACCAGTGTTTCAAACTACCAGAATGCACTGAAAAGTAGTATTCAACTGTAAAACAGTTGAAAGACAAGTTTATATAGCTTCGCAAGTCCACAAAAGACTGTATAAAGTTGTTTCTACATGTGGTGAAGTTCCACAAGTAGAGCAGAAGGCCCATTATAGGAAACAGCTAGAAATCAGTAGTAATTCAGAGGAAATAGTAATGAATATCATAGAATTGTGTGAGAACAAGTGTAAAAGACATCAAAATGTAAGTCTCTAGTCTTGAAAGGATGTTATACACTACAGAAATCCTTGAAATAGAGTTACTTCACAAGAAAACAGTGTTTCAACCCACTAGAATTCACTGAAAAGTAGTATTTAACTGTAAAACAGTTGAAAGACAAGTGTATATAGCTTCTCAAGTTCAGAGAAGAGTGTATAAAGTTGTTTCTACATGTGGTGAAGTCCCACAAGTAGAGCAGAAGGCCCATTAGAGGAAACAGCTGGAAATCAGTAGTAATTCAGAGGAAATACTAATGAATATCATAGAATTGTGTGAGAACAAGTGTAAAAGACATCAAAATGTAAGTCTCTAGTCTTGAAAGGATGTTATACACTACAGAAATCCTTGAAATAGAGTTAATTCACAAGAAAACAGTGTTTCAACCCACTAGAATTCACTGAAAAGAAGTATTCAACTGTAAAACAGTTGAAAGACAAGTGTATATAGCTTCTCCAGTTCAGGGAAGAGTGTATAAAGTTGTTTCTACATGTGGTGAAGTCCCACAGGTAGAAAAGAAGGACCATTATAGGAAACAGCTAGAAATCAGTACTCATTCAGAGTAAATACTAATGAATATCATAGAACTGTGTGAGAGCAAGTGTAAAAGACATCAAAATGTAAGTTTCTAGTCTAGAAAGGATGTTATACACTACAGAAATCCTTGAAATAGAGTTACTTCACAAGAAAACAGTGTTTCAACCCACTAGAATTCACTGAAAAGTAGTATTCAACTGTAAAACAGTTGAAAGACAAGTGTATATAGCTTCTCAAGTTCAGAGTAGAGTGTATAAAGTTGTTTCTACATGTGGTGAAGTCCCACAAGTAGAGCAGAAGGCCCATTATAGGAAACAGCTAGAAATCAGTAGTAATTCAGAGGAAATACTAATGAATGTCATAGAATTGTGTGAGAACAAGTGTAAAAGACATCAAAATGTAAGTCTCTAGTCTTGAAAGGATGTTATACACTACAGAAATCCTTGAAATAGAGTTACTTCACAAGAAAACAGTGTTTCAACCCACTAGAATTCACTGAAAAGTAGTATTCAACTGTAAAACAGTTGAAAGACAAGTGTATATTGCTTCTCAAGTTTAGAGAAGAGTGTATAAAGTTGTTTCTACATATGGTGAAGTCCCACAAGTAGAGCAGAAGGCCCATTATGGGAAACAGCTAGAAATCAGTAGTAATTCAGAGGAAATACTAATGAATATCATAGAATTGTGTGAGAACAAGTGTAAAAGACATCAAAATGTAAGTCTCTAGTCTTGAAAGGATGTTATACACTACAGAAATCCTTGAAATAGAGTTACTTCACAAGAAAACAGTGTTTCAACCCACTAGAATTCACTGAAAAGTAGTATTCAACTGTAAAACAGTTGAAAGACAAGTGTATATAGCTTCTCAAGTTCAGGGAAGAGTGTATAAAGTTGTTTCTACATGTGGTGAAGTCCCACAAGTAGAAAAGAAGGCCCATTATATTAAACAGCTAGAAATCAGTAGTCATTCAGAGCAAATACTAATGAATATCACAGAATAGAGAGAGAACAAGTGTAAAGGACATCAAAATGTAAGTCTCTAGTCTAGAAAGGATGTTGTACACTGCAGAAATCCTTGAAATAGAGTTACTTCACATGAAACCAGTGTTTCAAACCATCAGAATGCACTGAAAAGTAGTATTTAACTGTAAAACAGTTGAAAGACAAGTTTATATAGCTTCGCAAGTCCACAGAAGACTGTATAAAGTTGTTTCTACATGTGGTGAAGTCCCACAAGTATACCAGAAGGCCCATTATAGGACACTGCAAGAAAGCATTAGTAATTCAGAGCAAATACTAATGAATATCACAGAATAGTGAGAGAACGAGTGTAAAACACATCAAAATGAAAGTGTGTAGTCTAGAAAGGATGTTGTACACTGCTGAAATCCTTGAAATAGAGTTAGTTCACATGAAACCAGTGTTTCAAACTACCAGAATGCACTGAAAAGTAGTATTCAACTGTAAAACAGTTGAAAGACAAGTTTATATAGCTTCGCAAGTCCACAAAAGACTGTATAAAGTTGTTTCTACATGTGGTGAAGTTCCACAAGTAGAGCAGAAGGCCCATTATAGGAAACAGCTAGAAATCAGTAGTAATTCAGAGGAAATAGTAATGAATATCATAGAATTGTGTGAGAACAAGTGTAAAAGACATCAAAATGTAAGTCTCTAGTCTTGAAAGGATGTTATACACTACAGAAATCCTTGAAATAGAGTTACTTCACAAGAAAACAGTGTTTCAACCCACTAGAATTCACTGAAAAGTAGTATTCAACTGTAAAACAGTTGATAGACAAGTTTATATAGGTTCTGAAGTTTAGAGAAGAGTGTGTAAAGTTGTTTCTACATATGGTGAAGTCCCACAAGTAGAGCAGAAGGCCCATTATGGGAAACAGCTAGAAATCAGTAGTCATTCAGAGCAAATAGTAATGAATATCATAGAATTGTGTGAGAACAAGTGTAAAAGACATCAAAATGTAAGTTTCTAGTCTAGAAAGGATGTTATACACTACAGAAATCCTTGAAATAGAGTTACTTCACAAGAAAAGAGTGTTTCAACCCACTAGAATTCACTGAAAAGTAGTATTCAACTGTAAAACAGTTGAAAGACAAGTGTATATAGCTTCTCAAGTTCAGAGAAAAGTGTATAAAGTTGTTTCTAGATGTGGTGAAGTCCCACAAGTAGAAAATAAGGCCCATTATAGGAAACAGCTAGAAATCAGTAGTCATTCAGAGCAAATACTAATGAATATCATAGAACTGTGTGAGAACAAGTGTAAAAGACATCAAAATGTAAGTTATTAGTCTAGAAAGGATGTTATACACTACAGAAATCCTTGAAATAGAGTTACTTCACAAGAAAAGAGTGTTTCAACCCACTTGAATTCACTGAAAAGTAGTATTCAACTGTAAAACAGTTGAAAGACAAGTGTATATAGCTTCTCCAGTTCAGGGAAGAGTGTATAAAGTTGTTTGTACATGTGGTGAAGTCCCACAAGTATACCAGAAGGCCCATTATAGGACACTGCAAGAAAGCATTAGTAATTCAGAGCAAATACTAATGAATATCACAGAATAGTGAGAGAACAAGTGTAAAACACATCAAAATGAAAGTCTGTAGTCTAGAAAGGATGTTGTACACTGCTGAAATCCTTGAAATAGAGTTAGTTCACAAGAAAACAGTGTTTCAACCCACTAGAATTCACTGAAAAGTAGTATTTAACTGTAAAACAGTTGAAAGACAAGTGTATATAGCTTCTCAAGTTCAGAGAAGTGTGTATAAAGTTGTTTCTACATGTGGTGAAGTCCCACAAGTAGAGCAGAAGGCCCATTAGAGGAAACAGCTGGAAATCAGTAGTAATTCAGAGGAAATACTAATGAATATCATAGAATTGTGTGAGAACAAGTGTAAAAGACATCAAAATGTAAGTCTCTAGTCTTGAAAGGATGTTATACACTACAGAAATCCTTGAAATAGAGTTAATTCACAAGAAAACAGTGTTTCAACCCACTAGAATTCACTGAAAAGAAGTATTCAACTGTAAAACAGTTGAAAGACAAGTGTATATAGCTTCTCCAGTTCAGGGAAGAGTGTATAAAGTTGTTTCTACATGTGGTGAAGTCCCACAGGTAGAAAAGAAGGACCATTATAGGAAACAGCTAGAAATCAGTACTCATTCAGAGTAAATACTAATGAATATCATAGAACTGTGTGAGAACAAGTGTAAAAGACATCAAAATGTAAGTTTCTAGTCTAGAAAGGATGTTATACACTACAGAAATCCTTGAAATAGAGTTACTTCACAAGAAAACAGTGTTTCAACCCACTAGAATTCACTGAAAAGAAGTATTCAACTGTAAAACAGTTGAAAGACAAGTGTATATATCTTCTCCAGTTCAGGGAAGAGTGTATAAAGTTGTTTCTACATGTGGTGAAGTCCCACAGGTAGAAAAGAAGGACCATTATAGGAAACAGCTAGAAATCAGTACTCATTCAGAGTAAATACTAATGAATATCATAGAACTGTGTGAGAGCAAGTGTAAAAGACATCAAAATGTAAGTTTCTAGTCTAGAAAGGATGTTATACACTACAGAAATCCTTGAAATAGAGTTACTTCACAAGAAAACAGTGTTTCAACCCACTAGAATTCACTGAAAAGTAGTATTCAAGTGTAAAACAGTTGAAAGACAAGTGTATATAGCTTCTCAAGTTCAGAGTAGAGTGTATAAAGTTGTTTCTACATGTGGTGAAGTCCCACAAGTAGAGCAGAAGGCCCATTATAGGAAACAGCTAGAAATCAGTAGTAATTCAGAGGAAATACTAATGAATGTCATAGAATTGTGTGAGAACAAGTGTAAAAGACATCAAAATGTAAGTCTCTAGTCTTGAAAGGATGTTATACACTACAGAAATCCTTGAAATAGAGTTACTTCACAAGAAAACAGTGTTTCAACCCACTAGAATTCATTGAAAAGTAGTATTCAACTGTAAAACAGTTGAAAGACAAGTGTATATAGCTTCTCAAGTTTAGAGAAGAGTGTATAAAGTTGTTTCTACATATGGTGAAGTCCCACAAGTAGAGCACAAGGCCCATTATGGGAAACAGCTAGAAATCAGTAGTAATTCAGAGGAAATACTAATGAATATCATAGAATTGTGTGAGAACAAGTGTAAAAGACATCAAAATGTAAGTCTCTAGTCTTGAAAGGATGTTATACACTACAGAAATCCTTGAAATAGAGTTACTTCACAAGAAAACAGTGTTTCAACCCACTAGAATTCACTGAAAAGTAGTATTCAACTGTAAAACAGTTGAAAGACAAGTGTATATAGCTTCTCAAGTTCAGGGAAGAGTGTATAAAGTTGTTTCTACATGTGGTGAAGTCCCACAAGTAGAAAAGAAGGCCCATTATATTAAACAGCTAGAAATCAGTAGTCATTCAGAGCAAATACTAATGAATATCACAGAATAGAGAGAGAAGAAGTGTAAAGGACATCAAAATGTAAGTCTCTAGTCTAGAAAGGATGTTGTACACTGCAGAAATCCTTGAAATAGAGTTACTTCACATGAAACCAGTGTTTCAAACCATCAGAATGCACTGAAAAGTAGTATTTAACTGTAAAACAGTTGAAAGACAAGTTTATATAGCTTCGCAAGTCCACAGAAGACTGTATAAAGTTGTTTCTACATGTGGTGAAGTCCCACAAGTATACCAGAAGGCCCATTATAGGACACTGCAAGAAAGCATTAGTAATTCAGAGCAAATACTAATGAATATCACAGAATAGTGAGAGAACGAGTGTAAAACACATCAAAATGAAAGTGTGTAGTCTAGAAAGGATGTTGTACACTGCTGAAATCCTTGAAATAGAGTTAGTTCACATGAAACCAGTGTTTCAAACTACCAGAATGCACTGAAAAGTAGTATTCAACTGTAAAACAGTTGAAAGACAAGTTTATATAGCTTCGCAAGTCCACAAAAGACTGTATAAAGTTGTTTCTACATGTGGTGAAGTTCCACAAGTAGAGCAGAAGGCCCATTATAGGAAACAGCTAGAAATCAGTAGTAATTCAGAGGAAATAGTAATGAATATCATAGAATTGTGTGAGAACAAGTGTAAAAGACATCAAAATGTAAGTCTCTAGTCTTGAAAGGATGTTATACACTACAGAAATCCTTGAAATAGAGTTACTTCACAAGAAAACAGTGTTTCAACCCACTAGAATTCACTGAAAAGTAGTATTCAACTGTAAAACAGTTGAAAGACAAGTGTATATAGCTTCTGAAGTTTAGAGAAGAGTGTGTAAAGTTGTTTCTACATATGGTGAAGTCCCACAAGTAGAGCAGAAGGCCCATTATGGGAAACAGCTAGAAATCAGTAGTCATTCAGAGCAAATAGTAATGAATATCATAGAATTGTGTGAGAACAAGTGTAAAAGACATCAAAATGTAAGTTTCTAGTCTAGAAAGGATGTTATACACTACAGAAATCCTTGAAATAGAGTTACTTCACAAGAAAAGAGTGTTTCAACCCACTAGAATTCACTGAAAAGTAGTATTCAACTGTAAAACAGTTGAAAGACAAGTGTATATAGCTTCTCAAGTTCAGAGAAAAGTGTATAAAGTTGTTTCTAGATGTGGTGAAGTCCCACAAGTAGAAAATAAGGCCCATTATAGGAAACAGCTAGAAATCAGTAGTCATTCAGAGCAAATACTAATGAATATCATAGAACTGTGTGAGAACAAGTGTAAAAGACATCAAAATGTAAGTTTCTAGTCTAGAAAGGATGTTATACACTACAGAAATCCTTGAAATAGAGTTACTTCACAAGAAAAGAGTGTTTCAACCCACTTGAATTCACTGAAAAGTAGTATTCAACTGTAAAACAGTTGAAAGACAAGTGTATATAGCTTCTCCAGTTCAGGGAAGAGTGTATAAAGTTGTTTGTACATGTGGTGAAGTCCCACAAGTAGAGCAGAAGGCCCATTATTGGAAACAGCTAGAAATCAGTAGTAATTCAGAGGAAATACTAATGAATGTCATAGAATTGTGTGAGAACAAGTGTAAAAGACATCAAAATGTAAGTCTCTAGTCTTGAAAGGATGTTATACACTACAGAAATCCTTGAAATAGAGTTACTTCACAAGAAAAGAGTGTTTCAACCCACTAGAATTCACTGAAAAGTAGTATTTAACTGTAAAACAGTTGAAAGACAAGTGTATATAGCTTCTCAAGTTCAGAGAAGAGTGTATAAAGTTGTTTCTACATGTGGTGAAGTCCCACAAGTAGAGCAGAAGGCCCATTAGAGGAAACAGCTGGAAATCAGTAGTAATTCAGAGGAAATACTAATGAATATCATAGAATTGTGTGAGAACAAGTGTAAAAGACATCAAAATGTAAGTCTCTAGTCTTGAAAGGATGTTATACACTACAGAAATCCTTGAAATAGAGTTAATTCACAAGAAAACAGTGTTTCAACCCACTAGAATTCACTGAAAAGAAGTATTCAACTGTAAAACAGTTGAAAGACAAGTGTATATAGCTTCTCCAGTTCAGGGAAGAGTGTATAAAGTTGTTTCTACATGTGGTGAAGTCCCACAGGTAGAAAAGAAGGACCATTATAGGAAACAGCTAGAAATCAGTACTCATTCAGAGTAAATACTAATGAATATCATAGAACTGTGTGAGAGCAAGTGTAAAAGACATCAAAATGTAAGTTTCTAGTCTAGAAAGGATGTTATACACTACAGAAATCCTTGAAATAGAGTTACTTCACAAGAAAACAGTGTTTCAACCCACTAGAATTCACTGAAAAGTAGTATTCAACTGTAAAACAGTTGAAAGACAAGTGTATATAGCTTCTCAAGTTCAGAGTAGAGTGTATAAAGTTGTTTCTACATGTGGTGAAGTCCCACAAGTAGAGCAGAAGGCCCATTATAGGAAACAGCTAGAAATCAGTAGTAATTCAGAGGAAATACTAATGAATGTCATAGAATTGTGTGAGAACAAGTGTAAAAGACATCAAAATGTAAGTCTCTAGTCTTGAAAGGATGTTATACACTACAGAAATCCTTGAAATAGAGTTACTTCACAAGAAAACAGTGTTTCAACCCACTAGAATTCACTGAAAAGTAGTATTCAACTGTAAAACAGTTGAAAGACAAGTGTATATAGCTTCTCAAGTTTAGAGAAGAGTGTATAAAGTTGTTTCTACATATGGTGAAGTCCCACAAGTAGAGCAGAAGGCCCATTATGGGAAACAGCTAGAAATCAGTAGTAATTCAGAGGAAATACTAATGAATATCATAGAATTGTGTGAGAACAAGTGTAAAAGACATCAAAATGTAAGTCTCTAGTCTTGAAAGGATGTTATACACTACAGAAATCCTTGAAATAGAGTTACTTCACAAGAAAACAGTGTTTCAACCCACTAGAATTCACTGAAAAGAAGTATTCAACTGTAAAACAGTTGAAAGACAAGTGTATATAGCTTCTCCAGTTCAGGGAAGAGTGTATAAAGTTGTTTCTACATGTGGTGAAGTCCCACAGGTAGAAAAGAAGGACCATTATAGGAAACAGCTAGAAATCAGTACTCATTCAGAGTAAATACTAATGAATATCATAGAACTGTGTGAGAGCAAGTGTAAAAGACATCAAAATGTAAGTTTCTAGTCTAGAAAGGATGTTATACACTACAGAAATCCTTGAAATAGAGTTACTTCACAAGAAAACAGTGTTTCAACCCACTAGAATTCACTGAAAAGTAGTATTCAACTGTAAAACAGTTGAAAGACAAGTGTATATAGCTTCTCAAGTTCAGAGTAGAGTGTATAAAGTTGTTTCTACATGTGGTGAAGTCCCACAAGTAGAGCAGAAGGCCCATTATAGGAAACAGCTAGAAATCAGTAGTAATTCAGAGGAAATACTAATGAATGTCATAGAATTGTGTGAGAACAAGTGTAAAAGACATCAAAATGTAAGTCTCTAGTCTTGAAAGGATGTTATACACTACAGAAATCCTTGAAATAGAGTTACTTCACAAGAAAACAGTGTTTCAACCCACTAGAATTCACTGAAAAGTAGTATTCAACTGTAAAACAGTTGAAAGACAAGTGTATATAGCTTCTCAAGTTTAGAGAAGAGTGTATAAAGTTGTTTCTACATATGGTGAAGTCCCACAAGTAGAGCAGAAGGCCCATTATGGGAAACAGCTAGAAATCAGTAGTAATTCAGAGGAAATACTAATGAATATCATAGAATTGTGTGAGAACAAGTGTAAAAGACATCAAAATGTAAGTCTCTAGTCTTGAAAGGATGTTATACACTACAGAAATCCTTGAAATAGAGTTACTTCACAAGAAAACAGTGTTTCAACCCACTAGAATTCACTGAAAAGTAGTATTCAACTGTAAAACAGTTGAAAGACAAGTGTATATAGCTTCTCAAGTTCAGGGAAGAGTGTATAAAGTTGTTTCTACATGTGGTGAAGTCCCACAAGTAGAAAAGAAGGCCCATTATATTAAACAGCTAGAAATCAGTAGTCATTCAGAGCAAATACTAATGAATATCACAGAATAGAGAGAGAACAAGTGTAAAGGACATCAAAATGTAAGTCTCTAGTCTAGAAAGGATGTTGTACACTGCAGAAATCCTTGAAATAGAGTTACTTCACATGAAACCAGTGTTTCAAACCATCAGAATGCACTGAAAAGTAGTATTTAACTGTAAAACAGTTGAAAGACAAGTTTATATAGCTTCGCAAGTCCACAGAAGACTGTATAAAGTTGTTTCTACATGTGGTGAAGTCCCACAAGTATACCAGAAGGCCCATTATAGGACACTGCAAGAAAGCATTAGTAATTCAGAGCAAATACTAATGAATATCACAGAATAGTGAGAGAACGAGTGTAAAACACATCAAAATGAAAGTGTGTAGTCTAGAAAGGATGTTGTACACTGCTGAAATCCTTGAAATAGAGTTAGTTCACATGAAACCAGTGTTTCAAACTACCAGAATGCACTGAAAAGTAGTATTCAACTGTAAAACAGTTGAAAGACAAGTTTATATAGCTTCGCAAGTCCACAAAAGACTGTATAAAGTTGTTTCTACATGTGGTGAAGTTCCACAAGTAGAGCAGAAGGCCCATTATAGGAAACAGCTAGAAATCAGTAGTAATTCAGAGGAAATAGTAATGAATATCATAGAATTGTGTGAGAACAAGTGTAAAAGACATCAAAATGTAAGTCTCTAGTCTTGAAAGGATGTTATACACTACAGAAATCCTTGAAATAGAGTTACTTCACAAGAAAACAGTGTTTCAACCCACTAGAATTCACTGAAAAGTAGTATTCAACTGTAAAACAGTTGAAAGACAAGTGTATATAGCTTCTGAAGTTTAGAGAAGAGTGTGTAAAGTTGTTTCTACATATGGTGAAGTCCCACAAGTAGAGCAGAAGGCCCATTATGGGAAACAGCTAGAAATCAGTAGTCATTCAGAGCAAATAGTAATGAATATCATAGAATTGTGTGAGAACAAGTGTAAAAGACATCAAAATGTAAGTTTCTAGTCTAGAAAGGATGTTATACACTACAGAAATCCTTGAAATAGAGTTACTTCACAAGAAAAGAGTGTTTCAACCCACTAGAATTCACTGAAAAGTAGTATTCAACTGTAAAACAGTTGAAAGACAAGTGTATATAGCTTCTCAAGTTCAGAGAAAAGTGTATAAAGTTGTTTCTAGATGTGGTGAAGTCCCACAAGTAGAAAATAAGGCCCATTATAGGAAACAGCTAGAAATCAGTAGTCATTCAGAGCAAATACTAATGAATATCATAGAACTGTGTGAGAACAAGTGTAAAAGACATCAAAATGTAAGTTTCTAGTCTAGAAAGGATGTTATACACTACAGAAATCCTTGAAATAGAGTTACTTCACAAGAAAAGAGTGTTTCAACCCACTTGAATTCACTGAAAAGTAGTATTCAACTGTAAAACAGTTGAAAGACAAGTGTATATAGCTTCTCCAGTTCAGGGAAGAGTGTATAAAGTTGTTTGTACATGTGGTGAAGTCCCACAAGTAGAGCAGAAGGCCCATTATAGGAAACAGCTAGAAATCAGTAGTAATTCAGAGGAAATACTAATGAATGTCATAGAATTGTGTGAGAACAAGTGTAAAAGACATCAAAATGTAAGTCTCTAGTCTTGAAAGGATGTCATACACTACAGAAATCCTTGAAATAGAGTTACTTCACAAGAAAACAGTGTTTCAACCCACTAGAATTCACTGAAAAGTAGTATTTAACTGTAAAACAGTTGAAAGACAAGTGTATATAGCTTCTCAAGTTCAGAGAAGAGTGTATAAAGTTGTTTCTACATGTGGTGAAGTCCCACAAGTAGAGCAGAAGGCCCATTAGAGGAAACAGCTGGAAATCAGTAGTAATTCAGAGGAAATACTAATGAATATCATAGAATTGTGTGAGAACAAGTGTAAAAGACATCAAAATGTAAGTCTCTAGTCTTGAAAGGATGTTATACACTACAGAAACCCTTGAAATAGAGTTAATTCACAAGAAAACAGTGTTTCAACCCACTAGAATTCACTGAAAAGAAGTATTCAACTGTAAAACAGTTGAAAGACAAGTGTATATAGCTTCTCCAGTTCAGGGAAGAGTGTATAAAGTTGTTTCTACATGTGGTGAAGTCCCACAGGTAGAAAAGAAGGACCATTATAGGAAACAGCTAGAAATCAGTACTCATTCAGAGTAAATACTAATGAATATCATAGAACTGTGTGAGAGCAAGTGTAAAAGACATCAAAATGTAAGTTTCTAGTCTAGAAAGGATGTTATACACTACAGAAATCCTTGAAATAGAGTTACTTCACAAGAAAACAGTGTTTCAACCCACTAGAATTCACTGAAAAGTAGTATTCAACTGTAAAACAGTTGAAAGACAAGTGTATATAGCTTCTCAAGTTCAGAGTAGAGTGTATAAAGTTGTTTCTACATGTGGTGAAGTCCCACAAGTAGAGCAGAAGGCCCATTATAGGAAACAGCTAGAAATCAGTAGTAATTCAGAGGAAATACTAATGAATGTCATAGAATTGTGTGAGAACAAGTGTAAAAGACATCAAAATGTAAGTCTCTAGTCTTGAAAGGATGTTATACACTACAGAAATCCTTGAAATAGAGTTACTTCACAAGAAAACAGTGTTTCAACCCACTAGAATTCACTGAAAAGTAGTATTCAACTGTAAAACAGTTGAAAGACAAGTGTATATAGCTTCTCAAGTTTAGAGAAGAGTGTATAAAGTTGTTTCTACATATGGTGAAGTCCCACAAGTAGAGCAGAAGGCCCATTATGGGAAACAGCTAGAAATCAGTAGTAATTCAGAGGAAATACTAATGAATATCATAGAATTGTGTGAGAACAAGTGTAAAAGACATCAAAATGTAAGTCTCTAGTCTTGAAAGGATGTTATACACTACAGAAATCCTTGAAATAGAGTTACTTCACAAGAAAACAGTGTTTCAACCCACTAGAATTCACTGAAAAGTAGTATTCAACTGTAAAACAGTTGAAAGACAAGTGTATATAGCTTCTCAAGTTCAGGGAAGAGTGTATAAAGTTGTTTCTACATGTGGTGAAGTCCCACAAGTAGAAAAGAAGGCCCATTATATTTAACAGCTAGAAATCAGTAGTCATTCAGAGCAAATACTAATGAATATCACAGAATAGAGAGAGAACAAGTGTAAAGGACATCAAAATGTAAGTCTCTAGTCTAGAAAGGATGTTGTACACTGCAGAAATCCTTGAAATAGAGTTACTTCACATGAAACCAGTGTTTCAAACCATCAGAATGCACTGAAAAGTAGTATTTAACTGTAAAACAGTTGAAAGACAAGTGTATATAGCTTCTGAAGTTTAGAGAAGAGTGTGTAAAGTTGTTTCTACATATGGTGAAGTCCCACAAGTAGAGCAGAAGGCCCATTATGGGAAACAGCTAGAAATCAGTAGTCATTCAGAGCAAATAGTAATGAATATCATAGAATTGTGTGAGAACAAGTGTAAAAGACATCAAAATGTAAGTTTCTAGTCTAGAAAGGATGTTATACACTACAGAAATCCTTGAAATAGAGTTACTTCACAAGAAAAGAGTGTTTCAACCCACTAGAATTCACTGAAAAGTAGTATTCAACTGTAAAACAGTTGAAAGACAAGTGTATGTAGCTTCTCAAGTTCAGAGAAGAGTGTATAAAGTTGTTTCTACATGTGGTGAAGTCCCACAAGTAGAAAAGAAGGCCCATTATAGGAAACAGCTAGAAATGAGTAGTCATTCAGAGCAAATACTAATGAATATCACAGAATAGAGAGAGAACAAGTGTAAAAGACATCAAAATGTAAGTCTCTAGTCTAGAAAGGATGTTGTACACTGCAGAAATCCTTGAAATAGAGTTACTTCACATGAAACCAGTGTTTCAAACCACCAGAATGCACTGAAAAGTAGTATTTAACTGTAAAACAGTTGAAAGACAAGTTTATATAGCTTCGCAAGTCCACAGAAGACTGTATAAAGTTGTTTCTACATGTGGTGAAGTCCCACAAGTAGAGCAGAAGGCCCATTATAGGAAACAGCTAGAAATCAGTAGTCATTCAGAGCAAATACTAATGAATATCATAGAATTGTGTGAGAACAAGTGTAAAAGACATCAAAATGTAAGTTTCAAGTCTAGAAAGGATGTTATACACTACAGAAATCCTTGAAATAGAGTTACTTCACAAGAAAACAGTGTTTCAACCCACTAGAATTCACTGAAAAGTAGTATTAAACTGTAAAACAGTTGAAAGACAAGTGTATGTAGCTTCTCAAGTTCAGAGAAGAGTGTATAAAGTTGTTTGTACATGTGGTGAAGTCCCACAAGTAGAAAAGAAGGCCCATTATAGGAAACAGCTAGAAATGAGTAGTCATTCAGAGCAAATACTAATGAATATCACAGAATAGAGAGAGAACAAGTGTAAAAGACATCAAAATGTAAGTCTCTAGGCTAGAAAGGATGTTGTACACTGCAGACATCCTTGAAATAGAGTTACTTCACATGAAAACAGTGTTTCAAACCACCAGAATGCACTGAAAAGTAGTATTTAACTGTAAAACAGTTGAAAGACAAGTTTATATAGCTTCGCAAGTCCACAGAAGACTGTATAAAGTTGTTTCTACATGTGGTGAAGTCCCACAAGTAGAGCAGAAGACCCATTATAGGAAACAGCTAGAAATCAGTAATAATTCAGAGGAAATAGTAATGAATATCATAGAATTGTGTGAGAACAAGTGTAAAAGACATCAAAATGTAAGTTTCTAGTCTAGAAAGGATGTTATACACTACAGAAATCCTTGAAATAGAGTTACTTCACAAGAAAACAGTGTTTCAACCCACTAGAATTCACTGAAAAGTAGTATTCAACTGTAAAACAGTTGAAAGACAAGTGTATGTAGCTTCTCAAGTTCAGAGAAGAGTGTATAAAGTTGTTTCTACATGTGGTGAAGTCCCACAAGTAGAAAAGAAGGCCCATTAGAGGAAACAGCTAGAAATCAGTAGTCATTCAGAGCAAATACTAATGAATATCATAGAATAGAGAGAGAACAAGTGTAAAAGACATCAAAATGTAAGTCTCTAGTCTAGAAAGGATGTTGTACACTGCAGAAATCCTTGAAATAGAGTTAGTTCACATGAAACCAGTGTTTCAAACCACCAGAATGCACTGAAAAGTAGTATTTAACTGTAAAACAGTTGAAAGACAAGTTTATATAGCTTCGCAAGTCCACAGAAGACTGTATAAAGTTGTTTCTACATGTGGTGAAGTTCCACAAGTAGAGCAGAAGGCCCATTATAAGAAACAGCTAGAAATCAGTAGTAATTCAGAGGGAATAGTAATGAATATCATACAATTGTGTGAGAACAAGTGTAAAAGACATAAAAATCTAAGTTTCTAGTCTAGAAAGGATGTTGTACACTACAGAAATCCTTGAAATAGAGTTACTTCACAAGAAAACAGTGTTTCAACCCACTAGAATTCACTGAAAAGTAGTATTAAACTGTAAAACAGTTGAAAGACAAGTGTATGTAGCTTCTCAAGTTCAGAGAAGAGTGTATAAAGTTGTTTCTACATGTGGTGAAGTCCCACAAGTAGAAAAGAAGGCCCATTATAGGAAACAGCTAGAAATGAGTAGTCATTCAGAGCAAATACTAATGAATATCACAGAATAGAGAGAGAACAAGTGTAAAAGACATCAAAATGTAAGTCTCTAGTCTAGAAAGGATGTTGTACACTGCAGACATCCTTGAAATAGAGTTACTTCACATGAAACCAGTGTTTCAAACCACCAGAATGCACTGAAAAGTAGTATTTAACTGTAAAACAGTTGAAAGACAAGTTTATATAGCTTCGCAAGTCCACAGAAGACTGTATAAAGTTGTTTCTACATGTGGTGAAGTCCCACAAGTAGAGCAGAAGACCCATTATAGGAAACAGCTAGAAATCAGTAATAATTCACAGGAAATAGTAATGAATATCATAGAATTGTGTGAGAACAAGTGTAAAACATAAAAATCTAAGTTTCTAGTCTAGAAAGGATGTTATACACTACAGAAATCCTTGAAATAGAGTTACTTCACAAGAAAACAGTGTTTCAACCCACTAGAATTCACTGAAAAGTAGTATTCAACTGTAAAACAGTTGAAAGACAAGTGTATGTAGCTTCTCAAGTTCAGAGAAGAGTGTATAAAGTTGTTTCTACATGTGGTGAAGTCCCACAAGTAGAAAAGAAGGCCCATTATAGGAAACAGCTAGAAATCAGTAGTCATTCAGAGCAAATACTAATGAATATCACAGAATAGAGAGAGAACAAGTGTAAAAGACATCAAAATGTAAGTCTCTAGTCTAGAAAGGATGTTGTACACTGCAGAAATCCTTGAAATAGAGTTAGTTCACATGAAACCAGTGTTTCAAACCACCAGAATGCACTGAAAAGTAGTATTTAACTGTAAAACAGTTGAAAGACAAGTTTATATAGCTTTGCAAGTCCACAGAAGACTGTATAAAGTTGTTTCTACATGTGGTGAAGTTCCACAAGTAGAGCAGAAGGCCCATTATAAGAAACAGCTAGAAATCAGTAGTAATTCAGAGGAAATAGTAATGAATATCATAGAATTGTGTGAGAACAAGTGTAAAAGACATAAAAATCTAAGTTTCTAGTCTAGAAAGGATGTTGTACACTACAGAAATCCTTGAAATAGAGTTACTTCACAAGAAAACAGTGTTTCAACCCACTAGAATTCACTGAAAAGTAGTATTCAACTGTAAAACAGTTGAAAGACAAGTGTATGTAGCTTCTTAAGTTCAGAGAAGAGTGTATAAAGTTGTTTCTACATGTGGTGAAGTCCCACAAGTAGAAAAGAAGGCCCATTATAGGAATCAGCTAGAAATCAGTAGTCATTCAGAGCAAATACTAATGAATATCACAGAATAGAGAGAGAACAAGTGTAAAAGACATCAAAATGTAAGTCTCTAGGCTAGAAAGGATGTTGTACACTGCAGACATCCTTGAAATAGAGTTACTTCACATGAAACCAGTGTTTCAAACCACCAGAATGCACTGAAAAGTAGTATTTAACTGTAAAACAGTTGAAAGACAAGTTTATATAGCTTCGCAAGTCCACAGAAGACTGTATAAAGTTGTTTCTACATGTGGTGAAGTCCCACAAGTAGAGCAGAAGACCCATTATAGGAAACAGCTAGAAATCAGTAGTAATTCAGAGGAAATAGTAATGAATATCATAGAATTGTGTGAGAACAAGTGTAAAAGACATAAAAATCTAAGTTTCTAGTCTAGAAAGGATGTTGTACACTACAGAAATCCTTGAAATAGAGTTACTTCACAAGAAAACAGTGTTTCAACCCACTAGAATTCACTGAAAAGTAGTATTCAACTGTAAAACAGTTGAAAGACAAGTGTATGTAGCTTCTCAAGTTCAGAGAAGAGTGTATAAAGTTGTTTCTACATGTGGTGAAGTCCCACAAGTAGAAAAGAAGGCCCATTATAGGAAACAGCTAGAAATGAGTAGTCATTCAGAGCAAATACTAATGAATATCACAGAATAGAGAGAGAACAAGTGTAAAAGACATCAAAATGTAAGTCTCTAGTCTAGAAAGGATGTTGTACACTGCAGACATCCTTGAAATAGAGTTACTTCACATGAAACCAGTGTTTCAAACCACCAGAATGCACTGAAAAGTAGTATTTAACTGTAAAACAGTTGAAAGACAAGTTTATATAGCTTCGCAAGTCCACAGAAGACTGTATAAAGTTGTTTCTACATGTGGTGAAGTCCCACAAGTAGAGCAGAAGACCCATTATAGGAAACAGCTAGAAATCAGTAATAATTCAGAGGAAATAGTAATGAATATCATAGAATTGTGTGAGAACAAGTGTAAAACATAAAAATCTAAGTTTCTAGTCTAGAAAGGATGTTATACACTACAGAAATCCTTGAAATAGAGTTACTTCACAAGAAAACAGTGTTTCAACCCACTAGAATTCACTGAAAAGTAGTATTCAACTGTAAAACAGTTGAAAGACAAGTGTATGTAGCTTCTCAAGTTCAGAGAAGAGTGTATAAAGTTGTTTCTACATGTGGTGAAGTCCCACAAGTAGAAAAGAAGGCCCATTATAGGAAACAGCTAGAAATGAGTAGTCATTCAGAGCAAATACTAATGAATATCACAGAATAGAGAGCGAACAAGTGTAAAAGACATCAAAATGTAAGTCTCTAGTCTAGAAAGGATGTTGTACACTGCAGACATCCTTGAAATAGAGTTACTTCACATGAAACCAGTGTTTCAAACCACCAGAATGCACTGAAAAGTAGTATTTAACTGTAAAACAGTTGAAAGACAAGTTTATATAGCTTCGCAAGTCCACAGAAGACTGTATAAAGTTGTTTCTACATGTGGTGAAGTCCCACAAGTAGAGCAGAAGGCCCATTATAGGAAACAGCTAGAAATCAGTAATAATTCAGAGGAAATAGTAATGAATATCATAGAATTGTGTGAGAACAAGTGTAAAAGACATAAAAATCTAAGTTTCTAGTCTAGAAAGGATGTTGTACACTACAGAAATCCTTGAAATAGAGTTACTTCACAAGAAAACAGTGTTTCAACCCACTAGAATTCACTGAAAAGTAGTATTCAACTGTAAAACAGTTGAAAGACAAGTGTATGTAGCTTCTCAAGTTCAGAGAAGAGTGTATAAAGTTGTTTCTACATGTGGTGAAGTCCCACAAGTAGAAAAGAAGGCCCATTATAGGAAACAGCTAGAAATGAGTAGTCATTCAGAGCAAATACTAATGAATATCACAGAATAGAGAGAGAACAAGTGTAAAAGACATCAAAATGTAAGTCTCTAGTCTAGAAAGGATGTTGTACACTGCAGACATCCTTGAAATAGAGTTACTTCACATGAAACCAGTGTTTCAAACCACCAGAATGCACTGAAAAGTAGTATTTAACTGTAAAACAGTTGAAAGACAAGTTTATATAGCTTTGCAAGTCCACAGAAGACTGTATAAAGTTGTTTCTACATGTGGTGAAGTTCCACAAGTAGAGCAGAAGGCCCATTATAAGAAACAGCTAGAAATCAGTAGTAATTCAGAGGAAATAGTAATGAATATCATAGAATTGTGTGAGAACAAGTGTAAAAGACATAAAAATCTAAGTTTCTAGTCTAGAAAGGATGTTGTACACTACAGAAATCCTTGAAATAGAGTTACTTCACAAGAAAACAGTGTTTCAACCCACTAGAATTCACTGAAAAGTAGTATTCAACTGTAAAACAGTTGAAAGACAAGTGTATGTAGCTTCTTAAGTTCAGAGAAGAGTGTATAAAGTTGTTTCTACATGTGGTGAAGTCCCACAAGTAGAAAAGAAGGCCCATTATAGGAATCAGCTAGAAATCAGTAGTCATTCAGAGCAAATACTAATGAATATCACAGAATAGAGAGAGAACAAGTGTAAAAGACATCAAAATGTAAGTCTCTAGGCTAGAAAGGATGTTGTACACTGCAGACATCCTTGAAATAGAGTTACTTCACATGAAACCAGTGTTTCAAACCACCAGAATGCACTGAAAAGTAGTATTTAACTGTAAAACAGTTGAAAGACAAGTTTATATAGCTTCGCAAGTCCACAGAAGACTGTATAAAGTTGTTTCTACATGTGGTGAAGTCCCACAAGTAGAGCAGAAGACCCATTATAGGAAACAGCTAGAAATCAGTAGTAATTCAGAGGAAATAGTAATGAATATCATAGAATTGTGTGAGAACAAGTGTAAAAGACATAAAAATCTAAGTTTCTAGTCTAGAAAGGATGTTGTACACTACAGAAATCCTTGAAATAGAGTTACTTCACAAGAAAACAGTGTTTCAACCCACTAGAATTCACTGAAAAGTAGTATTCAACTGTAAAACAGTTGAAAGACAAGTGTATGTAGCTTCTCAAGTTCAGAGAAGAGTGTATAAAGTTGTTTCTACATGTGGTGAAGTCCCACAAGTAGAAAAGAAGGCCCATTATAGGAAACAGCTAGAAATGAGTAGTCATTCAGAGCAAATACTAATGAATATCACAGAATAGAGAGAGAACAAGTGTAAAAGACATCAAAATGTAAGTCTCTAGTCTAGAAAGGATGTTGTACACTGCAGACATCCTTGAAATAGAGTTACTTCACATGAAACCAGTGTTTCAAACCACCAGAATGCACTGAAAAGTAGTATTTAACTGTAAAACAGTTGAAAGACAAGTTTATATAGCTTCGCAAGTCCACAGAAGACTGTATAAAGTTGTTTCTACATGTGGTGAAGTCCCACAAGTAGAGCAGAAGACCCATTATAGGAAACAGCTAGAAATCAGTAATAATTCAGAGGAAATAGTAATGAATATCATAGAATTGTGTGAGAACAAGTGTAAAACATAAAAATCTAAGTTTCTAGTCTAGAAAGGATGTTATACACTACAGAAATCCTTGAAATAGAGTTACTTCACAAGAAAACAGTGTTTCAACCCACTAGAATTCACTGAAAAGTAGTATTCAACTGTAAAACAGTTGAAAGACAAGTGTATGTAGCTTCTCAAGTTCAGAGAAGAGTGTATAAAGTTGTTTCTACATGTGGTGAAGTCCCACAAGTAGAAAAGAAGGCCCATTATAGGAAACAGCTAGAAATGAGTAGTCATTCAGAGCAAATACTAATGAATATCACAGAATAGAGAGCGAACAAGTGTAAAAGACATCAAAATGTAAGTCTCTAGTCTAGAAAGGATGTTGTACACTGCAGACATCCTTGAAATAGAGTTACTTCACATGAAACCAGTGTTTCAAACCACCAGAATGCACTGAAAAGTAGTATTTAACTGTAAAACAGTTGAAAGACAAGTTTATATAGCTTCGCAAGTCCACAGAAGACTGTATAAAGTTGTTTCTACATGTGGTGAAGTCCCACAAGTAGAGCAGAAGGCCCATTATAGGAAACAGCTAGAAATCAGTAATAATTCAGAGGAAATAGTAATGAATATCATAGAATTGTGTGAGAACAAGTGTAAAAGACATAAAAATCTAAGTTTCTAGTCTAGAAAGGATGTTGTACACTACAGAAATCCTTGAAATAGAGTTACTTCACAAGAAAACAGTGTTTCAACCCACTAGAATTCACTGAAAAGTAGTATTCAACTGTAAAACAGTTGAAAGACAAGTGTATGTAGCTTCTCAAGTTCAGAGAAGAGTGTATAAAGTTGTTTCTACATGTGGTGAAGTCCCACAAGTAGAAAAGAAGGCCCATTATAGGAAACAGCTAGAAATGAGTAGTCATTCAGAGCAAATACTAATGAATATCACAGAATAGAGAGAGAACAAGTGTAAAAGACATCAAAATGTAAGTCTCTAGTCTAGAAAGGATGTTGTACACTGCAGACATCCTTGAAATAGAGTTACTTCACATGAAACCAGTGTTTCAAACCACCAGAATGCACTGAAAAGTAGTATTTAACTGTAAAACAGTTGAAAGACAAGTTTATATAGCTTCGCAAGTCCACAGAAGACTGTATAAAGTTGTTTCTACATGTGGTGAAGTCCCACAAGTAGAGCAGAAGACCCATTATAGGAAACAGCTAGAAATCAGTAGTCATTCAGAGCAAATACTAATGAATATCATAGAATTGTGTGAGAACAAGTGTAAAAGACATCAAAATGTAAGTTTCTAGTCTAGAAAGGATGTTATACACTACAGAAATCCTTGAAATAGAGTTACTTCACAAGAAAACAGTGTTTCAACCCACTAGAATTCACTGAAAAGTAGTATTCAACTGTAAAACAGTTGAAAGACAAGTGTATGTAGCTTCTCAAGTTCAGAGAAGAGTGTATAAAGTTGTTTGTACATGTGGTGAAGTCCCACAAGTAGAAAAGAAGGCCCATTATAGGAAACAGCTAGAAATGAGTAGTCATTCAGAGCAAATACTAATGAATATCACAGAATAGAGAGAGAACAAGTGTAAAAGACATCAAAATGTAAGTCTCTAGTCTAGAAAGGATGTTGTACACTGCAGAAATCCTTGAAATAGAGTTACTTCACATGAAACCAGTGTTTCAAACCACCAGAATGCACTGAAAAGTAGTATTTAACTGTAAAACAGTTGAAAGACAAGTTTATATAGCTTCGCAAGTCCACAGAAGACTGTATAAAGTTGTTTCTACATGTGGTGAAGTCCCACAAGTAGAGCAGAAGGCCCATTATAGGAAACAGCTAGAAATCAGTAGTCATTCAGAGCAAATACTAATGAATATCATAGAATTGTGTGAGAACAAGTGTAAAAGACATCAAAATGTAAGTTTCAAGTCTAGAAAGGATGTTATACACTACAGAAATCCTTGAAATAGAGTTACTTCACAAGAAAACAGTGTTTCAACCCACTAGAATTCACTGAAAAGTAGTATTAAACTGTAAAACAGTTGAAAGACAAGTGTATGTAGCTTCTCAAGTTCAGAGAAGAGTGTATAAAGTTGTTTGTACATGTGGTGAAGTCCCACAAGTAGAAAAGAAGGCCCATTATAGGAAACAGCTAGAAATGAGTAGTCATTCAGAGCAAATACTAATGAATATCACAGAATAGAGAGAGAACAAGTGTAAAAGACATCAAAATGTAAGTCTCTAGGCTAGAAAGGATGTTGTACACTGCAGACATCCTTGAAATAGAGTTACTTCACATGAAACCAGTGTTTCAAACCACCAGAATGCACTGAAAAGTAGTATTTAACTGTAAAACAGTTGAAAGACAAGTTTATATAGCTTCGCAAGTCCACAGAAGACTGTATAAAGTTGTTTCTACATGTGGTGAAGTCCCACAAGTAGAGCAGAAGACCCATTATAGGAAACAGCTAGAAATCAGTAATAATTCAGAGGAAATAGTAATGAATATCATAGAATTGTGTGAGAACAAGTGTAAAAGACATCAAAATGTAAGTTTCTAGTCTAGAAAGGATGTTATACACTACAGAAATCCTTGAAATAGAGTTACTTCACAAGAAAACAGTGTTTCAACCCACTAGAATTCACTGAAAAGTAGTATTCAACTGTAAAACAGTTGAAAGACAAGTGTATGTAGCTTCTCAAGTTCAGAGAAGAGTGTATAAAGTTGTTTCTACATGTGGTGAAGTCCCACAAGTAGAAAAGAAGGCCCATTATAGGAAACAGCTAGAAATCAGTAGTCATTCAGAGCAAATACTAATGAATATCATAGAATAGAGAGAGAACAAGTGTAAAAGACATCAAAATGTAAGTCTCTAGTCTAGAAAGGATGTTGTACACTGCAGAAATCCTTGAAATAGAGTTAGTTCACATGAAACCAGTGTTTCAAACCACCAGAATGCACTGAAAAGTAGTATTTAACTGTAAAACAGTTGAAAGACAAGTTTATATAGCTTCGCAAGTCCACAGAAGACTGTATAAAGTTGTTTCTACATGTGGTGAAGTCCCACAAGTAGAGCAGAAGACCCATTATAGAAAACAGCTAGAAATCAGTAGTCATTCAGAGCAAATACTAATGAATATCATAGAATTGTGTGAGAACAAGTGTAAAAGACATCAAAATGTAAGTTTCTAGTCTAGAAAGGATGTTATACACTACAGAAATCCTTGAAATAGAGTTACTTCACAAGAAAACAGTGTTTCAACCCACTAGAATTCACTGAAAAGTAGTATTCAACTGTAAAACAGTTGAAAGACAAGTGTATGTAGCTTCTCAAGTTCAGAGAAGAGTGTATAAAGTTGTTTCTACATGTGGTGAAGTCCCACAAGTAGAAAAGAAGGCCCATTATAGGAAACAGCTAGAAATGAGTAGTCATTCAGAGCAAATACTAATGAATATCACAGAATAGAGAGAGAACAAGTGTAAAAGACATGAAAATGTAAGTCTCTAGTCTAGAAAGGATGTTGTACACTGCAGAAATCCTTGATATAGAGTTACTTCACATGAAACCAGTGTTTCAAACCACCAGAATGCACTGAAAAGTAGTATTTAACTGTAAAACAGTTGAAAGACAAGTTTATATAGCTTCGCAAGTCCACAGAAGACTGTATAAAGTTGTTTCTACATGTGGTGAAGTCCCACAAGTAGAGCAGAAGACCCATTATAGGAAACAGCTAGAAATCAGTAATAATTCAGAGGAAATAGTAATGAATATCATAGAATTGTGTGAGAACAAGTGTAAAAGACATCAAAATGTAAGTTTCTAGTCTAGAAAGGATGTTATACACTACAGAAATCCTTGAAATAGAGTTACTTCACAAGAAAACAGTGTTTCAACCCACTAGAATTCACTGAAAAGTAGTATTCAACTGTAAAACAGTTGAAAGACAAGTGTATGTAGCTTCTCAAGTTCAGAGAAGAGTGTATAAAGTTGTTTCTACATGTGGTGAAGTCCCACAAGTAGAAAAGAAGGCCCATTATAGGAAACAGCTAGAAATCAGTAGTCATTCAGAGCAAATACTAATGAATATCATAGAATAGAGAGAGAACAAGTGTAAAAGACATCAAAATGTAAGTCTCTAGTCTAGAAAGGATGTTGTACACTGCAGAAATCCTTGAAATAGAGTTAGTTCACATGAAACCAGTGTTTCAAACCACCAGAATGCACTGAAAAGTAGTATTTAACTGTAAAACAGTTGAAAGACAAGTTTATATAGCTTCGCAAGTCCACAGAAGACTGTATAAAGTTGTTTCTACATGTGGTGAAGTTCCACAAGTAGAGCAGAAGGCCCATTATAAGAAACAGCTAGAAATCAGTAGTAATTCAGAGGAAATAGTAATGAATATCATAGAATTGTGTGAGAACAAGTGTAAAAGACATAAAAATCTAAGTTTCTAGTCTAGAAAGGATGTTGTACACTACAGAAATCCTTGAAATAGAGTTACTTCACAAGAAAACAGTGTTTCAACCCACTAGAATTCACTGAAAAGTAGTATTCAACTGTAAAACAGTTGAAAGACAAGTGTATGTAGCTTCTCAAGTTCAGAGAAGAGTGTATAAAGTTGTTTCTACATGTGGTGAAGTCCCACAAGTAGAAAAGAAGGCCCATTATAGGAAACAGCTAGAAATGAGTAGTCATTCAGAGCAAATACTAATGAATATCACAGAATAGAGAGAGAACAAGTGTAAAAGACATCAAAATGTAAGTCTCTAGTCTAGAAAGGATGTTGTACACTGCAGACATCCTTGAAATAGAGTTACTTCACATGAAACCAGTGTTTCAAACCACCAGAATGCACTGAAAAGTAGTATTTAACTGTAAAACAGTTGAAAGACAAGTTTATATAGCTTCGCAAGTCCACAGAAGACTGTATAAAGTTGTTTCTACATGTGGTGAAGTCCCACAAGTAGAGCAGAAGACCCATTATAGGAAACAGCTAGAAATCAGTAGTCATTCAGAGCAAATACTAATGAATATCATAGAATTGTGTGAGAACAAGTGTAAAAGACATCAAAATGTAAGTTTCTAGTCTAGAAAGGATGTTATACACTACAGAAATCCTTGAAATAGAGTTACTTCACAAGAAAACAGTGTTTCAACCCACTAGAATTCACTGAAAAGTAGTATTCAACTGTAAAACAGTTGAAAGACAAGTGTATGTAGCTTCTCAAGTTCAGAGAAGAGTGTATAAAGTTGTTTGTACATGTGGTGAAGTCCCACAAGTAGAAAAGAAGGCCCATTATAGGAAACAGCTAGAAATGAGTAGTCATTCAGAGCAAATACTAATGAATATCACAGAATAGAGAGAGAACAAGTGTAAAAGACATCAAAATGTAAGTCTCTAGTCTAGAAAGGATGTTGTACACTGCAGAAATCCTTGAAATAGAGTTACTTCACATGAAACCAGTGTTTCAAACCACCAGAATGCACTGAAAAGTAGTATTTAACTGTAAAACAGTTGAAAGACAAGTTTATATAGCTTCGCAAGTCCACAGAAGACTGTATAAAGTTGTTTATACATGTGGTGAAGTCCCACAAGTAGAGCAGAAGGCCCATTATAGGAAACAGCTAGAAATCAGTAGTCATTCAGAGCAAATACTAATGAATATCATAGAATTGTGTGAGAACAAGTGTAAAAGACATCAAAATGTAAGTTTCAAGTCTAGAAAGGATGTTATACACTACAGAAATCCTTGAAATAGAGTTACTTCACAAGAAAACAGTGTTTCAACCCACTAGAATTCACTGAAAAGTAGTATTAAACTGTAAAACAGTTGAAAGACAAGTGTATGTAGCTTCTCAAGTTCAGAGAAGAGTGTATAAAGTTGTTTGTACATGTGGTGAAGTCCCACAAGTAGAAAAGAAGGCCCATTATAGGAAACAGCTAGAAATGAGTAGTCATTCAGAGCAAATACTAATGAATATCACAGAATAGAGAGAGAACAAGTGTAAAAGACATCAAAATGTAAGTCTCTATGCTAGAAAGGATGTTGTACACTGCAGACATCCTTGAAATAGAGTTACTTCACATGAAACCAGTGTTTCAAACCACCAGAATGCACTGAAAAGTAGTATTTAACTGTAAAACAGTTGAAAGACAAGTTTATATAGCTTCGCAAGTCCACAGAAGACTGTATAAAGTTGTTTCTACATGTGGTGAAGTCCCACAAGTAGAGCAGAAGACCCATTATAGGAAACAGCTAGAAATCAGTAATAATTCAGAGGAAATAGTAATGAATATCATAGAATTGTGTGAGAACAAGTGTAAAAGACATCAAAATGTAAGTTTCTAGTCTAGAAAGGATGTTATACACTACAGAAATCCTTGAAATAGAGTTACTTCACAAGAAAACAGTGTTTCAACCCACTAGAATTCACTGAAAAGTAGTATTCAACTGTAAAACAGTTGAAAGACAAGTGTATGTAGCTTCTCAAGTTCAGAGAAGAGTGTATAAAGTTGTTTCTACATGTGGTGAAGTCCCACAAGTAGAAAAGAAGGCCCATTATAGGAAACAGCTAGAAATCAGTAGTCATTCAGAGCAAATACTAATGAATATCATAGAATAGAGAGAGAACAAGTGTAAAAGACATCAAAATGTAAGTCTCTAGTCTAGAAAGGATGTTGTACACTGCAGAAATCCTTGAAATAGAGTTAGTTCACATGAAACCAGTGTTTCAAACCACCAGAATGCACTGAAAAGTAGTATTTAACTGTAAAACAGTTGAAAGACAAGTTTATATAGCTTCGCAAGTCCACAGAAGACTGTATAAAGTTGTTTCTACATGTGGTGAAGTCCCACAAGTAGAGCAGAAGACCCATTATAGAAAACAGCTAGAAATCAGTAGTCATTCAGAGCAAATACTAATGAATATCATAGAATTGTGTGAGAACAAGTGTAAAAGACATCAAAATGTAAGTTTCTAGTCTAGAAAGGATGTTATACACTACAGAAATCCTTGAAATAGAGTTACTTCACAAGAAAACAGTGTTTCAACCCACTAGAATTCACTGAAAAGTAGTATTCAACTGTAAAACAGTTGAAAGACAAGTGTATGTAGCTTCTCAAGTTCAGAGAAGAGTGTATAAAGTTGTTTCTACATGTGGTGAAGTCCCACAAGTAGAAAAGAAGGCCCATTATAGGAAACAGCTAGAAATGAGTAGTCATTCAGAGCAAATACTAATGAATATCACAGAATAGAGAGAGAACAAGTGTAAAAGACATGAAAATGTAAGTCTCTAGTCTAGAAAGGATGTTGTACACTGCAGAAATCCTTGATATAGAGTTACTTCACATGAAACCAGTGTTTCAAACCACCAGAATGCACTGAAAAGTAGTATTTAACTGTAAAACAGTTGAAAGACAAGTTTATATAGCTTCGCAAGTCCACAGAAGACTGTATAAAGTTGTTTCTACATGTGGTGAAGTCCCACAAGTAGAGCAGAAGACCCATTATAGGAAACAGCTAGAAATCAGTAATAATTCAGAGGAAATAGTAATGAATATCATAGAATTGTGTGAGAACAAGTGTAAAAGACATCAAAATGTAAGTTTCTAGTCTAGAAAGGATGTTATACACTACAGAAATCCTTGAAATAGAGTTACTTCACAAGAAAACAGTGTTTCAACCCACTAGAATTCACTGAAAAGTAGTATTCAACTGTAAAACAGTTGAAAGACAAGTGTATGTAGCTTCTCAAGTTCAGAGAAGAGTGTATAAAGTTGTTTCTACATGTGGTGAAGTCCCACAAGTAGAAAAGAAGGCCCATTATAGGAAACAGCTAGAAATCAGTAGTCATTCAGAGCAAATACTAATGAATATCATAGAATAGAGAGAGAACAAGTGTAAAAGACATCAAAATGTAAGTCTCTAGTCTAGAAAGGATGTTGTACACTGCAGAAATCCTTGAAATAGAGTTAGTTCACATGAAACCAGTGTTTCAAACCACCAGAATGCACTGAAAAGTAGTATTTAACTGTAAAACAGTTGAAAGACAAGTTTATATAGCTTCGCAAGTCCACAGAAGACTGTATAAAGTTGTTTCTACATGTGGTGAAGTTCCACAAGTAGAGCAGAAGGCCCATTATAAGAAACAGCTAGAAATCAGTAGTAATTCAGAGGAAATAGTAATGAATATCATAGAATTGTGTGAGAACAAGTGTAAAAGACATAAAAATCTAAGTTTCTAGTCTAGAAAGGATGTTGTACACTACAGAAATCCTTGAAATAGAGTTACTTCACAAGAAAACAGTGTTTCAACCCACTAGAATTCACTGAAAAGTAGTATTAAACTGTAAAACAGTTGAAAGACAAGTGTATGTAGCTTCTCAAGTTCAGAGAAGAGTGTATAAAGTTGTTTCTACATGTGGTGAAGTCCCACAAGTAGAAAAGAAGGCCCATTATAGGAAACAGCTAGAAATGAGTAGTCATTCAGAGCAAATACTAATGAATATCACAGAATAGAGAGAGAACAAGTGTAAAAGACATCAAAATGTAAGTCTCTAGTCTAGAAAGGATGTTGTACACTGCAGACATCCTTGAAATAGAGTTACTTCACATGAAACCAGTGTTTCAAACCACCAGAATGCACTGAAAAGTAGTATTTAACTGTAAAACAGTTGAAAGACAAGTTTATATAGCTTTGCAAGTCCACAGAAGACTGTATAAAGTTGTTTCTACATGTGGTGAAGTTCCACAAGTAGAGCAGAAGGCCCATTATAAGAAACAGCTAGAAATCAGTAGTAATTCAGAGGAAATAGTAATGAATATCATAGAATTGTGTGAGAACAAGTGTAAAAGACATAAAAATCTAAGTTTCTAGTCTAGAAAGGATGTTGTACACTACAGAAATCCTTGAAATAGAGTTACTTCACAAGAAAACAGTGTTTCAACCCACTAGAATTCACTGAAAAGTAGTATTCAACTGTAAAACAGTTGAAAGACAAGTGTATGTAGCTTCTTAAGTTCAGAGAAGAGTGTATAAAGTTGTTTCTACATGTGGTGAAGTCCCACAAGTAGAAAAGAAGGCCCATTATAGGAATCAGCTAGAAATCAGTAGTCATTCAGAGCAAATACTAATGAATATCACAGAATAGAGAGAGAACAAGTGTAAAAGACATCAAAATGTAAGTCTCTAGTCTAGAAAGGATGTTGTACACTGCAGACATCCTTGAAATAGAGTTACTTCACATGAAACCAGTGTTTCAAACCACCAGAATGCACTGAAAAGTAGTATTTAACTGTAAAACAGTTGAAAGACAAGTTTATATAGCTTCGCAAGTCCACAGAAGACTGTATAAAGTTGTTTCTACATGTGGTGAAGTCCCACAAGTAGAGCAGAAGACCCATTATAGGAAACAGCTAGAAATCAGTAGTAATTCAGAGGAAATAGTAATGAATATCATAGAATTGTGTGAGAACAAGTGTAAAAGACATCAAAATGTAAGTTTCTAGTCTAGAAAGGATGTTATACACTACAGAAATCCTTGAAATAGAGTTACTTCACAAGAAAACAGTGTTTCAACCCAGTAGAATTCACTGAAAAGTAGTATTCAACTGTAAAACAGTTGAAAGACAAGTGTATGTAGCTTCTCAAGTTCAGAGAAGAGTGTATAAAGTTGTTTCTACATGTGGTGAAGTCCCACAAGTAGAAAAGAAGGCCCATTATAGGAAACAGCTAGAAATGAGTAGTCATTCAGAGCAAATACTAATGAATATCACAGAATAGAGAGAGAACAAGTGTAAAAGACATCAAAATGTAAGTCTCTAGTCTAGAAAGGATGTTGTACACTGCAGAAATCCTTGAAATAGAGTTACTTCACATGAAACCAGTGTTTCAAACCACCAGAATGCACTGAAAAGTAGTATTTAACTGTAAAACAGTTGAAAGACAAGTTTATATAGCTTCGCAAGTCCACAGAAGACTGTATAAAGTTGTTTCTACATGTGGTGAAGTCCCACAAGTAGAGCAGAAGGCCCATTATAGGAAACAGCTAGAAATCAGTAGTCATTCAGAGCAAATACTAATGAATATCATAGAATTGTGTGAGAACAAGTGTAAAAGACATCAAAATGTAAGTTTCTAGTCTAGAAAGGATGTTATACACTACAGAAATCCTTGAAATAGAGTTACTTCACAAGAAAACAGTGTTTCAACCCACTAGAATTCACTGAAAAGTAGTATTCAACTGTAAAACAGTTGAAAGACAAGTGTATGTAGCTTCTCAAGTTCAGAGAAGAGTGTATAAAGTTGTTTCTACATGTGGTGAAGTCCCACAAGTAGAAAAGAAGGCCCATTATAGGAAACAGCTAGAAATGAGTAGTCATTCAGAGCAAATACTAATGAATATCACAGAATAGAGAGAGAACAAGTGTAAAAGACATCAAAATGTAAGTCTCTAGTCTAGAAAGGATGTTGTACACTGCAGACATCCTTGAAATAGAGTTACTTCACATGAAACCAGTGTTTCAAACCACCAGAATGCACTGAAAAGTAGTATTTAACTGTAAAACAGTTGAAAGACAAGTTTATATAGCTTCGCAAGTCCACAGAAGACTGTATAAAGTTGTTTCTACATGTGGTGAAGTCCCACAAGTAGAGCAGAAGACCCATTATAGGAAACAGCTAGAAATCAGTAATAATTCACAGGAAATAGTAATGAATATCATAGAATTGTGTGAGAACAAGTGTAAAACATAAAAATCTAAGTTTCTAGTCTAGAAAGGATGTTATACACAACAGAAATCCTTGAAATAGAGTTACTTCACAAGAAAACAGTGTTTCAACCCACTAGAATTCACTGAAAAGTAGTATTCAACTGTAAAACAGTTGAAAGACAAGTGTATGTAGCTTCTCAAGTTCAGAGAAGAGTGTATAAAGTTGTTTCTACATGTGGTGAAGTCCCACAAGTAGAAAAGAAGGCCCATTATAGGAAACAGCTAGAAATCAGTAGTCATTCAGAGCAAATACTAATGAATATCATAGAATAGAGAGAGAACAAGTGTAAAAGACATCAAAATGTAAGTCTCTAGTCTAGAAAGGATGTTGTACACTGCAGAAATCCTTGAAATAGAGTTAGTTCACATGAAACCAGTGTTTCAAACCACCAGAATGCACTGAAAAGTAGTATTTAACTGTAAAACAGTTGAAAGACAAGTTTATATAGCTTCGCAAGTCCACAGAAGACTGTATAAAGTTGTTTCTACATGTGGTGAAGTCCCACAAGTAGAGCAGAAGGCCCATTATAGGAAACAGCTAGAAATCAGTAGTCATTCAGAGCAAATACTAATGAATATCATAGAATTGTGTGAGAACAAGTGTAAAAGACATCAAAATGTAAGTTTCTAGTCTAGAAAGGATGTTATACACTACAGAAATCCTTGAAATAGAGTTACTTCACAAGAAAACAGTGTTTCAACCCACTAGAATTCACTGAAAAGTAGTATTCAACTGTAAAACAGTTGAAAGACAAGTGTATGTAGCTTCTCAAGTTCAGAGAAGAGTGTATAAAGTTGTTTCTACATGTGGTGAAGTCCCACAAGTAGAAAAGAAGGCCCATTATAGGAAACAGCTAGAAATGAGTAGTCATTCAGAGCAAATACTAATGAATATCACAGAATAGAGAGAGAACAAGTGTAAAAGACATCAAAATGTAAGTCTCTAGTCTAGAAAGGATGTTGTACACTGCAGACATCCTTGAAATAGAGTTACTTCACATGAAACCAGTGTTTCAAACCACCAGAATGCACTGAAAAGTAGTATTTAACTGTAAAACAGTTGAAAGACAAGTTTATATAGCTTCGCAAGTCCACAGAAGACTGTATAAAGTTGTTTCTACATGTGGTGAAGTCCCACAAGTAGAGCAGAAGACCCATTATAGGAAACAGCTAGAAATCAGTAATAATTCACAGGAAATAGTAATGAATATCATAGAATTGTGTGAGAACAAGTGTAAAACATAAAAATCTAAGTTTCTAGTCTAGAAAGGATGTTATACACTACAGAAATCCTTGAAATAGAGTTACTTCACAAGAAAACAGTGTTTCAACCCACTAGAATTCACTGAAAAGTAGTATTCAACTGTAAAACAGTTGAAAGACAAGTGTATGTAGCTTCTCAAGTTCAGAGAAGAGTGTATAAAGTTGTTTCTACATGTGGTGAAGTCCCACAAGTAGAAAAGAAGGCCCATTATAGGAAACAGCTAGAAATCAGTAGTCATTCAGAGCAAATACTAATGAATATCATAGAATAGAGAGAGAACAAGTGTAAAAGACATCAAAATGTAAGTCTCTAGTCTAGAAAGGATGTTGTACACTGCAGAAATCCTTGAAATAGAGTTAGTTCACATGAAACCAGTGTTTCAAACCACCAGAATGCACTGAAAAGTAGTATTTAACTGTAAAACAGTTGAAAGACAAGTTTATATAGCTTTGCAAGTCCACAGAAGACTGTATAAAGTTGTTTCTACATGTGGTGAAGTTCCACAAGTAGAGCAGAAGGCCCATTATAAGAAACAGCTAGAAATCAGTAGTAATTCAGAGGAAATAGTAATGAATATCATAGAATTGTGTGAGAACAAGTGTAAAAGACATAAAAATCTAAGTTTCTAGTCTAGAAAGGATGTTGTACACTACAGAAATCCTTGAAATAGAGTTACTTCACAAGAAAACAGTGTTTCAACCCACTAGAATTCACTGAAAAGTAGTATTCAACTGTAAAACAGTTGAAAGACAAGTGTATGTAGCTTCTCAAGTTCAGAGAAGAGTGTATAAAGTTGTTTCTACATGTGGTGAAGTCCCACAAGTAGAAAAGAAGGCCCATTATAGGAATCAGCTAGAAATCAGTAGTCATTCAGAGCAAATACTAATGAATATCACAGAATAGAGAGAGAACAAGTGTAAAAGACATCAAAATGTAAGTCTCTAGTCTAGAAAGGATGTTGTACACTGCAGACATCCTTGAAATAGAGTTACTTCACATGAAACCAGTGTTTCAAACCACCAGAATGCACTGAAAAGTAGTATTTAACTGTAAAACAGTTGAAAGACAAGTTTATATAGCTTCGCAAGTCCACAGAAGACTGTATAAAGTTGTTTCTACATGTGGTGAAGTCCCACAAGTAGAGCAGAAGACCCATTATAGGAAACAGCTAGAAATCAGTAGTAATTCAGAGGAAATAGTAATGAATATCATAGAATTGTGTGAGAACAAGTGTAAAAGACATCAAAATGTAAGTTTCTAGTCTAGAAAGGATGTTATACACTACAGAAATCCTTGAAATAGAGTTACTTCACAAGAAAACAGTGTTTCAACCCAGTAGAATTCACTGAAAAGTAGTATTCAACTGTAAAACAGTTGAAAGACAAGTGTATGTAGCTTCTCAAGTTCAGAGAAGAGTGTATAAAGTTGTTTCTACATGTGGTGAAGTCCCACAAGTAGAAAAGAAGGCCCATTATAGGAAACAGCTAGAAATGAGTAGTCATTCAGAGCAAATACTAATGAATATCACAGAATAGAGAGAGAACAAGTGTAAAAGACATCAAAATGTAAGTCTCTAGGCTAGAAAGGATGTTGTACACTGCAGACATCCTTGAAATAGAGTTACTTCACATGAAACCAGTGTTTCAAACCACCAGAATGCACTGAAAAGTAGTATTTAACTGTAAAACAGTTGAAAGACAAGTTTATATAGCTTCGCAAGTCCACAGAAGACTGTATAAAGTTGTTTCTACATGTGGTGAAGTCCCACAAGTAGAGCAGAAGACCCATTATAGGAAACAGCTAGAAATCAGTAGTAATTCAGAGGAAATAGTAATGAATATCATAGAATTGTGTGAGAACAAGTGTAAAAGACATCAAAATGTAAGTTTCTAGTCTAGAAAGGATGTTATACACTACAGAAATCCTTGAAATAGAGTTACTTCACAAGAAAACAGTGTTTCAACCCAGTAGAATTCACTGAAAAGTAGTATTCAACTGTAAAACAGTTGAAAGACAAGTGTATGTAGCTTCTCAAGTTCAGAGAAGAGTGTATAAAGTTGTTTCTACATGTGGTGAAGTCCCACAAGTAGAAAAGAAGGCCCATTATAGGAAACAGCTAGAAATGAGTAGTCATTCAGAGCAAATACTAATGAATATCACAGAATAGAGAGAGAACAAGTGTAAAAGACATCAAAATGTAAGTCTCTAGTCTAGAAAGGATGTTGTACACTGCAGAAATCCTTGAAATAGAGTTACTTCACATGAAACCAGTGTTTCAAACCACCAGAATGCACTGAAAAGTAGTATTTAACTGTAAAACAGTTGAAAGACAAGTTTATATAGCTTCGCAAGTCCACAGAAGACTGTATAAAGTTGTTTCTACATGTGGTGAAGTCCCACAAGTAGAGCAGAAGGCCCATTATAGGAAACAGCTAGAAATCAGTAGTCATTCAGAGCAAATACTAATGAATATCATAGAATTGTGTGAGAACAAGTGTAAAAGACATCAAAATGTAAGTTTCTAGTCTAGAAAGGATGTTATACACTACAGAAATCCTTGAAATAGAGTTACTTCACAAGAAAACAGTGTTTCAACCCACTAGAATTCACTGAAAAGTAGTATTCAACTGTAAAACAGTTGAAAGACAAGTGTATGTAGCTTCTCAAGTTCAGAGAAGAGTGTATAAAGTTGTTTCTACATGTGGTGAAGTCCCACAAGTAGAAAAGAAGGCCCATTATAGGAAACAGCTAGAAATGAGTAGTCATTCAGAGCAAATACTAATGAATATCACAGAATAGAGAGAGATCAAGTGTAAAAGACATCAAAATGTAAGTCTCTAGGCTAGAAAGGATGTTGTACACTGCAGACATCCTTGAAATAGAGTTACTTCACATGAAACCAGTGTTTCAAACCACCAGAATGCACTGAAAAGTAGTATTTAACTGTAAAACAGTTGAAAGACAAGTTTATATAGCTTCGCAAGTCCACAGAAGACTGTATAAAGTTGTTTCTACATGTGGTGAAGTCCCACAAGTAGAGCAGAAGGCCCATTATAAGAAACAGCTAGAAATCAGTAGTAATTCAGAGGAAATAGTAATGAATATCATAGAATTGTGTGAGAACAAGTGTAAAAGACATAAAAATCTAAGTTTCTAGTCTAGAAAGGATGTTGTACACTACAGAAATCCTTGAAATAGAGTTACTTCACAAGAAAACAGTGTTTCAACCCACTAGAATTCACTGAAAAGTAGTATTCAACTGTAAAACAGTTGAAAGACAAGTGTATGTAGCTTCTTAAGTTCAGAGAAGAGTGTATAAAGTTGTTTCTACATGTGGTGAAGTCCCACAAGTAGAAAAGAAGGCCCATTATAGGAATCAGCTAGAAATCAGTAGTCATTCAGAGCAAATACTAATGAATATCACAGAATAGAGAGAGAACAAGTGTAAAAGACATCAAAATGTAAGTCTCTAGTCTAGAAAGGATGTTGTACACTGCAGACATCCTTGAAATAGAGTTACTTCACATGAAACCAGTGTTTCAAACCACCAGAATGCACTGAAAAGTAGTATTTAACTGTAAAACAGTTGAAAGACAAGTTTATATAGCTTCGCAAGTCCACAGAAGACTGTATAAAGTTGTTTCTACATGTGGTGAAGTCCCACAAGTAGAGCAGAAGACCCATTATAGGAAACAGCTAGAAATCAGTAGTAATTCAGAGGAAATAGTAATGAATATCATAGAATTGTGTGAGAACAAGTGTAAAAGACATCAAAATGTAAGTTTCTAGTCTAGAAAGGATGTTATACACTACAGAAATCCTTGAAATAGAGTTACTTCACAAGAAAACAGTGTTTCAACCCAGTAGAATTCACTGAAAAGTAGTATTCAACTGTAAAACAGTTGAAAGACAAGTGTATGTAGCTTCTCAAGTTCAGAGAAGAGTGTATAAAGTTGTTTCTACATGTGGTGAAGTCCCACAAGTAGAAAAGAAGGCCCATTATAGGAAACAGCTAGAAATGAGTAGTCATTCAGAGCAAATACTAATGAATATCACAGAATAGAGAGAGAACAAGTGTAAAAGACATCAAAATGTAAGTCTCTAGTCTAGAAAGGATGTTGTACACTGCAGACATCCTTGAAATAGAGTTAGTTCACATGAAACCAGTGTTTCAAACCACCAGAATGCACTGAAAAGTAGTATTTAACTGTAAAACAGTTGAAAGACAAGTTTATATAGCTTTGCAAGTCCACAGAAGACTGTATAAAGTTGTTTCTACATGTGGTGAAGTTCCACAAGTAGAGCAGAAGCCCCATTATAAGAAACAGCTAGAAATCAGTAGTAATTCAGAGGAAATAGTAATGAATATCATAGAATTGTGTGAGAACAAGTGTAAAAGACATAAAAATCTAAGTTTCTAGTCTAGAAAGGATGTTGTACACTACAGAAATCCTTGAAATAGAGTTACTTCACAAGAAAACAGTGTTTCAACCCACTAGAATTCACTGAAAAGTAGTATTCAACTGTAAAACAGTTGAAAGACAAGTGTATGTAGCTTCTTAAGTTCAGAGAAGAGTGTATAAAGTTGTTTCTACATGTGGTGAAGTCCCACAAGTAGAAAAGAAGGCCCATTATAGGAATCAGCTAGAAATCAGTAGTCATTCAGAGCAAATACTAATGAATATCACAGAATAGAGAGAGAACAAGTGTAAAAGACATCAAAATGTAAGTCTCTAGTCTAGAAAGGATGTTGTACACTGCAGACATCCTTGAAATAGAGTTACTTCACATGAAACCAGTGTTTCAAACCACCAGAATGCACTGAAAAGTAGTATTTAACTGTAAAACAGTTGAAAGACAAGTTTATATAGCTTCGCAAGTCCACAGAAGACTGTATAAAGTTGTTTCTACATGTGGTGAAGTCCCACAAGTAGAGCAGAAGACCCATTATAGGAAACAGCTAGAAATCAGTAGTAATTCAGAGGAAATAGTAATGAATATCATAGAATTGTGTGAGAACAAGTGTAAAAGACATCAAAATGTAAGTTTCTAGTCTAGAAAGGATGTTATACACTACAGAAATCCTTGAAATAGAGTTACTTCACAAGAAAACAGTGTTTCAACCCAGTAGAATTCACTGAAAAGTAGTATTCAACTGTAAAACAGTTGAAAGACAAGTGTATGTAGCTTCTCAAGTTCAGAGAAGAGTGTATAAAGTTGTTTCTACATGTGGTGAAGTCCCACAAGTAGAAAAGAAGGCCCATTATAGGAAACAGCTAGAAATGAGTAGTCATTCAGAGCAAATACTAATGAATATCACAGAATAGAGAGAGAACAAGTGTAAAAGACATCAAAATGTAAGTCTCTAGTCTAGAAAGGATGTTGTACACTGCAGAAATCCTTGAAATAGAGTTACTTCACATGAAACCAGTGTTTCAAACCACCAGAATGCACTGAAAAGTAGTATTTAACTGTAAAACAGTTGAAAGACAAGTTTATATAGCTTCGCAAGTCCACAGAAGACTGTATAAAGTTGTTTCTACATGTGGTGAAGTCCCACAAGTAGAGCAGAAGGCCCATTATAGGAAACAGCTAGAAATCAGTAGTCATTCAGAGCAAATACTAATGAATATCATAGAATTGTGTGAGAACAAGTGTAAAAGACATCAAAATGTAAGTTTCTAGTCTAGAAAGGATGTTATACACTACAGAAATCCTTGAAATAGAGTTACTTCACAAGAAAACAGTGTTTCAACCCACTAGAATTCACTGAAAAGTAGTATTCAACTGTAAAACAGTTGAAAGACAAGTGTATGTAGCTTCTCAAGTTCAGAGAAGAGTGTATAAAGTTGTTTCTACATGTGGTGAAGTCCCACAAGTAGAAAAGAAGGCCCATTATAGGAATCAGCTAGAAATCAGTAGTCATTCAGAGCAAATACTAATGAATATCACAGAATAGAGAGAGAACAAGTGTAAAAGACATCAAAATGTAAGTCTCTAGTCTAGAAAGGATGTTGTACACTGCAGACATCCTTGAAATAGAGTTACTTCACATGAAACCAGTGTTTCAAACCACCAGAATGCACTGAAAAGTAGTATTTAACTGTAAAACAGTTGAAAGACAAGTTTATATAGCTTCGCAAGTCCACAGAAGACTGTATAAAGTTGTTTCTACATGTGGTGAAGTCCCACAAGTAGAGCAGAAGACCCATTATAGGAAACAGCTAGAAATCAGTAGTAATTCAGAGGAAATAGTAATGAATATCATAGAATTGTGTGAGAACAAGTGTAAAAGACATCAAAATGTAAGTTTCTAGTCTAGAAAGGATGTTATACACTACAGAAATCCTTGAAATAGAGTTACTTCACAAGAAAACAGTGTTTCAACCCAGTAGAATTCACTGAAAAGTAGTATTCAACTGTAAAACAGTTGAAAGACAAGTGTATGTAGCTTCTCAAGTTCAGAGAAGAGTGTATAAAGTTGTTTCTACATGTGGTGAAGTCCCACAAGTAGAAAAGAAGGCCCATTATAGGAAACAGCTAGAAATGAGTAGTCATTCAGAGCAAATACTAATGAATATCACAGAATAGAGAGAGAACAAGTGTAAAAGACATCAAAATGTAAGTCTCTAGTCTAGAAAGGATGTTGTACACTGCAGAAATCCTTGAAATAGAGTTACTTCACATGAAACCAGTGTTTCAAACCACCAGAATGCACTGAAAAGTAGTATTTAACTGTAAAACAGTTGAAAGACAAGTTTATATAGCTTCGCAAGTCCACAGAAGACTGTATAAAGTTGTTTCTACATGTGGTGAAGTCCCACAAGTAGAGCAGAAGGCCCATTATAGGAAACAGCTAGAAATCAGTAGTCATTCAGAGCAAATACTAATGAATATCATAGAATTGTGTGAGAACAAGTGTAAAAGACATCAAAATGTAAGTTTCTAGTCTAGAAAGGATGTTATACACTACAGAAATCCTTGAAATAGAGTTACTTCACAAGAAAACAGTGTTTCAACCCACTAGAATTCACTGAAAAGTAGTATTCAACTGTAAAACAGTTGAAAGACAAGTGTATGTAGCTTCTCAAGTTCAGAGAAGAGTGTATAAAGTTGTTTCTACATGTGGTGAAGTCCCACAAGTAGAAAAGAAGGCCCATTATAGGAAACAGCTAGAAATGAGTAGTCATTCAGAGCAAATACTAATGAATATCACAGAATAGAGAGAGATCAAGTGTAAAAGACATCAAAATGTAAGTCTCTAGGCTAGAAAGGATGTTGTACACTGCAGACATCCTTGAAATAGAGTTACTTCACATGAAACCAGTGTTTCAAACCACCAGAATGCACTGAAAAGTAGTATTTAACTGTAAAACAGTTGAAAGACAAGTTTATATAGCTTCGCAAGTCCACAGAAGACTGTATAAAGTTGTTTCTACATGTGGTGAAGTCCCACAAGTAGAGCAGAAGGCCCATTATAGGAAACAGCTAGAAATCAGTAGTCATTCAGAGCAAATACTAATGAATATCATAGAATTGTGTGAGAACAAGTGTAAAAGACATAAAAATCTAAGTTTCTAGTCTAGAAAGGATGTTATACACTACAGAAATCCTTGAAATAGAGTTACTTCACAAGAAAACAGTGTTTCAACCCACTAGAATTCACTGAAAAGTAGTATTCAACTGTAAAACAGTTGAAAGACAAGTGTATGTAGCTTCTCAAGTTCAGAGAAGAGTGTATAAAGTTGTTTCTACATGTGGTGAAGTCCCACAAGTAGAAAAGAAGGCCCATTATAGGAAACAGCTAGAAATCAGTAGTCATTCAGAGCAAATACTAATGAATATCATAGAATAGAGAGAGAACAAGTGTAAAAGACATCAAAATGTAAGTCTCTAGTCTAGAAAGGATGTTGTACACTGCAGAAATCCTTGAAATAGAGTTAGTTCACATGAAAACAGTGTTTCAAACCACCAGAATGCACTGAAAAGTAGTATTTAACTGTAAAACAGTTGAAAGACAAGTTTATATAGCTTTGCAAGTCCACAGAAGACTGTATAAAGTTGTTTCTACATGTGGTGAAGTTCCACAAGTAGAGCAGAAGGCCCATTATAAGAAACAGCTAGAAATCAGTAGTAATTCAGAGGAAATAGTAATGAATATCATAGAATTGTGTGAGAACAAGTGTAAAAGACATAAAAATCTAAGTTTCTAGTCTAGAAAGGATGTTGTACACTACAGAAATCCTTGAAATAGAGTTACTTCACAAGAAAACAGTGTTTCAACCCACTAGAATTCACTGAAAAGTAGTATTCAACTGTAAAACAGTTGAAAGACAAGTGTATGTAGCTTCTTAAGTTCAGAGAAGAGTGTATAAAGTTGTTTCTACATGTGGTGAAGTCCCACAAGTAGAAAAGAAGGCCCATTATAGGAATCAGCTAGAAATCAGTAGTCATTCAGAGCAAATACTAATGAATATCACAGAATAGAGAGAGAACAAGTGTAAAAGACATCAAAATGTAAGTCTCTAGTCTAGAAAGGATGTTGTACACTGCAGACATCCTTGAAATAGAGTTACTTCACATGAAACCAGTGTTTCAAACCACCAGAATGCACTGAAAAGTAGTATTTAACTGTAAAACAGTTGAAAGACAAGTTTATATAGCTTCGCAAGTCCACAGAAGACTGTATAAAGTTGTTTCTACATGTGGTGAAGTCCCACAAGTAGAGCAGAAGACCCATTATAGGAAACAGCTAGAAATCAGTAGTAATTCAGAGGAAATAGTAATGAATATCATAGAATTGTGTGAGAACAAGTGTAAAAGACATCAAAATGTAAGTTTCTAGTCTAGAAAGGATGTTATACACTACAGAAATCCTTGAAATAGAGTTACTTCACAAGAAAACAGTGTTTCAACCCAGTAGAATTCACTGAAAAGTAGTATTCAACTGTAAAACAGTTGAAAGACAAGTGTATGTAGCTTCTCAAGTTCAGAGAAGAGTGTATAAAGTTGTTTCTACATGTGGTGAAGTCCCACAAGTAGAAAAGAAGGCCCATTATAGGAAACAGCTAGAAATGAGTAGTCATTCAGAGCAAATACTAATGAATATCACAGAATAGAGAGAGAACAAGTGTAAAAGACATCAAAATGTAAGTCTCTAGGCTAGAAAGGATGTTGTACACTGCAGACATCCTTGAAATAGAGTTACTTCACATGAAACCAGTGTTTCAAACCACCAGAATGCACTGAAAAGTAGTATTTAACTGTAAAACAGTTGAAAGACAAGTTTATATAGCTTCGCAAGTCCACAGAAGACTGTATAAAGTTGTTTCTACATGTGGTGAAGTCCCACAAGTAGAGCAGAAGGCCCATTATAGGAAACAGCTAGAAATCAGTAGTCATTCAGAGCAAATACTAATGAATATCATAGAATTGTGTGAGAACAAGTGTAAAAGACATAAAAATCTAAGTTTCTAGTCTAGAAAGGATGTTATACACTACAGAAATCCTTGAAATAGAGTTACTTCACAAGAAAACAGTGTTTCAACCCACTAGAATTCACTGAAAAGTAGTATTCAACTGTAAAACAGTTGAAAGACAAGTGTATGTAGCTTCTCAAGTTCAGAGAAGAGTGTATAAAGTTGTTTCTACATGTGGTGAAGTCCCACAAGTAGAAAAGAAGGCCCATTATAGGAAACAGCTAGAAATCAGTAGTCATTCAGAGCAAATACTAATGAATATCATAGAATAGAGAGAGAACAAGTGTAAAAGACATCAAAATGTAAGTCTCTAGTCTAGAAAGGATGTTGTACACTGCAGAAATCCTTGAAATAGAGTTAGTTCACATGAAAACAGTGTTTCAAACCACCAGAATGCACTGAAAAGTAGTATTTAACTGTAAAACAGTTGAAAGACAAGTTTATATAGCTTTGCAAGTCCACAGAAGACTGTATAAAGTTGTTTCTACATGTGGTGAAGTTCCACAAGTAGAGCAGAAGGCCCATTATAAGAAACAGCTAGAAATCAGTAGTAATTCAGAGGAAATAGTAATGAATATCATAGAATTGTGTGAGAACAAGTGTAAAAGACATAAAAATCTAAGTTTCTAGTCTAGAAAGGATGTTGTACACTACAGAAATCCTTGAAATAGAGTTACTTCACAAGAAAACAGTGTTTCAACCCACTAGAATTCACTGAAAAGTAGTATTCAACTGTAAAACAGTTGAAAGACAAGTGTATGTAGCTTCTTAAGTTCAGAGAAGAGTGTATAAAGTTGTTTCTACATGTGGTGAAGTCCCACAAGTAGAAAAGAAGGCCCATTATAGGAATCAGCTAGAAATCAGTAGTCATTCAGAGCAAATACTAATGAATATCACAGAATAGAGAGAGAACAAGTGTAAAAGACATCAAAATGTAAGTCTCTAGTCTAGAAAGGATGTTGTACACTGCAGACATCCTTGAAATAGAGTTACTTCACATGAAACCAGTGTTTCAAACCACCAGAATGCACTGAAAAGTAGTATTTAACTGTGAAACAGTTGAAAGACAAGTTTATATAGCTTCGCAAGTCCACAGAAGACTGTATAAAGTTGTTTCTACATGTGGTGAAGTCCCACAAGTAGAGCAGAAGACCCATTATAGGAAACAGCTAGAAATCAGTAGTAATTCAGAGGAAATAGTAATGAATATCATAGAATTGTGTGAGAACAAGTGTAAAAGACATCAAAATGTAAGTTTCTAGTCTAGAAAGGATGTTATACACTACAGAAATCCTTGAAATAGAGTTACTTCACAAGAAAACAGTGTTTCAACCCAGTAGAATTCACTGAAAAGTAGTATTCAACTGTAAAACAGTTGAAAGACAAGTGTATGTAGCTTCTCAAGTTCAGAGAAGAGTGTATAAAGTTGTTTCTACATGTGGTGAAGTCCCACAAGTAGAAAAGAAGGCCCATTATAGGAAACAGCTAGAAATGAGTAGTCATTCAGAGCAAATACTAATGAATATCACAGAATAGAGAGAGAACAAGTGTAAAAGACATCAAAATGTAAGTCTCTAGTCTAGAAAGGATGTTGTACACTGCAGACATCCTTGAAATAGAGTTAGTTCACATGAAACCAGTGTTTCAAACCACCAGAATGCACTGAAAAGTAGTATTTAACTGTAAAACAGTTGAAAGACAAGTTTATATAGCTTTGCAAGTCCACAGAAGACTGTATAAAGTTGTTTCTACATGTGGTGAAGTTCCACAAGTAGAGCAGAAGCCCCATTATAAGAAACAGCTAGAAATCAGTAGTAATTCAGAGGAAATAGTAATGAATATCATAGAATTGTGTGAGAACAAGTGTAAAAGACATAAAAATCTAAGTTTCTAGTCTAGAAAGGATGTTGTACACTACAGAAATCCTTGAAATAGAGTTACTTCACAAGAAAACAGTGTTTCAACCCACTAGAATTCACTGAAAAGTAGTATTCAACTGTAAAACAGTTGAAAGACAAGTGTATGTAGCTTCTTAAGTTCAGAGAAGAGTGTATAAAGTTGTTTCTACATGTGGTGAAGTCCCACAAGTAGAAAAGAAGGCCCATTATAGGAATCAGCTAGAAATCAGTAGTCATTCAGAGCAAATACTAATGAATATCACAGAATAGAGAGAGAACAAGTGTAAAAGACATCAAAATGTAAGTCTCTAGTCTAGAAAGGATGTTGTACACTGCAGACATCCTTGAAATAGAGTTACTTCACATGAAACCAGTGTTTCAAACCACCAGAATGCACTGAAAAGTAGTATTTAACTGTAAAACAGTTGAAAGACAAGTTTATATAGCTTCGCAAGTCCACAGAAGACTGTATAAAGTTGTTTCTACATGTGGTGAAGTCCCACAAGTAGAGCAGAAGACCCATTATAGGAAACAGCTAGAAATCAGTAGTAATTCAGAGGAAATAGTAATGAATATCATAGAATTGTGTGAGAACAAGTGTAAAAGACATCAAAATGTAAGTTTCTAGTCTAGAAAGGATGTTATACACTACAGAAATCCTTGAAATAGAGTTACTTCACAAGAAAACAGTGTTTCAACCCAGTAGAATTCACTGAAAAGTAGTATTCAACTGTAAAACAGTTGAAAGACAAGTGTATGTAGCTTCTCAAGTTCAGAGAAGAGTGTATAAAGTTGTTTCTACATGTGGTGAAGTCCCACAAGTAGAAAAGAAGGCCCATTATAGGAAACAGCTAGAAATGAGTAGTCATTCAGAGCAAATACTAATGAATATCACAGAATAGAGAGAGAACAAGTGTAAAAGACATCAAAATGTAAGTCTCTAGTCTAGAAAGGATGTTGTACACTGCAGAAATCCTTGAAATAGAGTTACTTCACATGAAACCAGTGTTTCAAACCACCAGAATGCACTGAAAAGTAGTATTTAACTGTAAAACAGTTGAAAGACAAGTTTATATAGCTTCGCAAGTCCACAGAAGACTGTATAAAGTTGTTTCTACATGTGGTGAAGTCCCACAAGTAGAGCAGAAGGCCCATTATAGGAAACAGCTAGAAATCAGTAGTCATTCAGAGCAAATACTAATGAATATCATAGAATTGTGTGAGAACAAGTGTAAAAGACATCAAAATGTAAGTTTCTAGTCTAGAAAGGATGTTATACACTACAGAAATCCTTGAAATAGAGTTACTTCACAAGAAAACAGTGTTTCAACCCACTAGAATTCACTGAAAAGTAGTATTCAACTGTAAAACAGTTGAAAGACAAGTGTATGTAGCTTCTCAAGTTCAGAGAAGAGTGTATAAAGTTGTTTCTACATGTGGTGAAGTCCCACAAGTAGAAAAGAAGGCCCATTATAGGAAACAGCTAGAAATGAGTAGTCATTCAGAGCAAATACTAATGAATATCACAGAATAGAGAGAGATCAAGTGTAAAAGACATCAAAATGTAAGTCTCTAGGCTAGAAAGGATGTTGTACACTGCAGACATCCTTGAAATAGAGTTACTTCACATGAAACCAGTGTTTCAAACCACCAGAATGCACTGAAAAGTAGTATTTAACTGTAAAACAGTTGAAAGACAAGTTTATATAGCTTTGCAAGTCCACAGAAGACTGTATAAAGTTGTTTCTACATGTGGTGAAGTTCCACAAGTAGAGCAGAAGGCCCATTATAAGAAACAGCTAGAAATCAGTAGTAATTCAGAGGAAATAGTAATGAATATCATAGAATTGTGTGAGAACAAGTGTAAAAGACATAAAAATCTAAGTTTCTAGTCTAGAAAGGATGTTGTACACTACAGAAATCCTTGAAATAGAGTTACTTCACAAGAAAACAGTGTTTCAACCCACTAGAATTCACTGAAAAGTAGTATTCAACTGTAAAACAGTTGAAAGACAAGTGTATGTAGCTTCTTAAGTTCAGAGAAGAGTGTATAAAGTTGTTTCTACATGTGGTGAAGTCCCACAAGTAGAAAAGAAGGCCCATTATAGGAATCAGCTAGAAATCAGTAGTCATTCAGAGCAAATACTAATGAATATCACAGAATAGAGAGAGAACAAGTGTAAAAGACATCAAAATGTAAGTCTCTAGTCTAGAAAGGATGTTGTACACTGCAGACATCCTTGAAATAGAGTTACTTCACATGAAACCAGTGTTTCAAACCACCAGAATGCACTGAAAAGTAGTATTTAACTGTAAAACAGTTGAAAGACAAGTTTATATAGCTTCGCAAGTCCACAGAAGACTGTATAAAGTTGTTTCTACATGTGGTGAAGTCCCACAAGTAGAGCAGAAGGCCCATTATAGGAAACAGCTAGAAATCAGTAGTCATTCAGAGCAAATACTAATGAATATCATAGAATTGTGTGAGAACAAGTGTAAAAGACATAAAAATCTAAGTTTCTAGTCTAGAAAGGATGTTATACACTACAGAAATCCTTGAAATAGAGTTACTTCACAAGAAAACAGTGTTTCAACCCACTAGAATTCACTGAAAAGTAGTATTCAACTGTAAAACAGTTGAAAGACAAGTGTATGTAGCTTCTCAAGTTCAGAGAAGAGTGTATAAAGTTGTTTCTACATGTGGTGAAGTCCCACAAGTAGAAAAGAAGGCCCATTATAGGAAACAGCTAGAAATCAGTAGTCATTCAGAGCAAATACTAATGAATATCATAGAATAGAGAGAGAACAAGTGTAAAAGACATCAAAATGTAAGTCTCTAGTCTAGAAAGGATGTTGTACACTGCAGAAATCCTTGAAATAGAGTTAGTTCACATGAAAACAGTGTTTCAAACCACCAGAATGCACTGAAAAGTAGTATTTAACTGTAAAACAGTTGAAAGACAAGTTTATATAGCTTTGCAAGTCCACAGAAGACTGTATAAAGTTGTTTCTACATGTGGTGAAGTTCCACAAGTAGAGCAGAAGGCCCATTATAAGAAACAGCTAGAAATCAGTAGTAATTCAGAGGAAATAGTAATGAATATCATAGAATTGTGTGAGAACAAGTGTAAAAGACATAAAAATCTAAGTTTCTAGTCTAGAAAGGATGTTGTACACTACAGAAATCCTTGAAATAGAGTTACTTCACAAGAAAACAGTGTTTCAACCCACTAGAATTCACTGAAAAGTAGTATTCAACTGTAAAACAGTTGAAAGACAAGTGTATGTAGCTTCTTAAGTTCAGAGAAGAGTGTATAAAGTTGTTTCTACATGTGGTGAAGTCCCACAAGTAGAAAAGAAGGCCCATTATAGGAATCAGCTAGAAATCAGTAGTCATTCAGAGCAAATACTAATGAATATCACAGAATAGAGAGAGAACAAGTGTAAAAGACATCAAAATGTAAGTCTCTAGTCTAGAAAGGATGTTGTACACTGCAGACATCCTTGAAATAGAGTTACTTCACATGAAACCAGTGTTTCAAACCACCAGAATGCACTGAAAAGTAGTATTTAACTGTAAAACAGTTGAAAGACAAGTTTATATAGCTTCGCAAGTCCACAGAAGACTGTATAAAGTTGTTTCTACATGTGGTGAAGTCCCACAAGTAGAGCAGAAGACCCATTATAGGAAACAGCTAGAAATCAGTAGTAATTCAGAGGAAATAGTAATGAATATCATAGAATTGTGTGAGAACAAGTGTAAAAGACATCAAAATGTAAGTTTCTAGTCTAGAAAGGATGTTATACACTACAGAAATCCTTGAAATAGAGTTACTTCACAAGAAAACAGTGTTTCAACCCAGTAGAATTCACTGAAAAGTAGTATTCAACTGTAAAACAGTTGAAAGACAAGTGTATGTAGCTTCTCAAGTTCAGAGAAGAGTGTATAAAGTTGTTTCTACATGTGGTGAAGTCCCACAAGTAGAAAAGAAGGCCCATTATAGGAAACAGCTAGAAATGAGTAGTCATTCAGAGCAAATACTAATGAATATCACAGAATAGAGAGAGAACAAGTGTAAAAGACATCAAAATGTAAGTCTCTAGGCTAGAAAGGATGTTGTACACTGCAGACATCCTTGAAATAGAGTTACTTCACATGAAACCAGTGTTTCAAACCACCAGAATGCACTGAAAAGTAGTATTTAACTGTAAAACAGTTGAAAGACAAGTTTATATAGCTTCGCAAGTCCACAGAAGACTGTATAAAGTTGTTTCTACATGTGGTGAAGTCCCACAAGTAGAGCAGAAGGCCCATTATAGGAAACAGCTAGAAATCAGTAGTCATTCAGAGCAAATACTAATGAATATCATAGAATTGTGTGAGAACAAGTGTAAAAGACATAAAAATCTAAGTTTCTAGTCTAGAAAGGATGTTATACACTACAGAAATCCTTGAAATAGAGTTACTTCACAAGAAAACAGTGTTTCAACCCACTAGAATTCACTGAAAAGTAGTATTCAACTGTAAAACAGTTGAAAGACAAGTGTATGTAGCTTCTCAAGTTCAGAGAAGAGTGTATAAAGTTGTTTCTACATGTGGTGAAGTCCCACAAGTAGAAAAGAAGGCCCATTATAGGAAACAGCTAGAAATCAGTAGTCATTCAGAGCAAATACTAATGAATATCATAGAATAGAGAGAGAACAAGTGTAAAAGACATCAAAATGTAAGTCTCTAGTCTAGAAAGGATGTTGTACACTGCAGAAATCCTTGAAATAGAGTTAGTTCACATGAAAACAGTGTTTCAAACCACCAGAATGCACTGAAAAGTAGTATTTAACTGTAAAACAGTTGAAAGACAAGTTTATATAGCTTTGCAAGTCCACAGAAGACTGTATAAAGTTGTTTCTACATGTGGTGAAGTTCCACAAGTAGAGCAGAAGGCCCATTATAAGAAACAGCTAGAAATCAGTAGTAATTCAGAGGAAATAGTAATGAATATCATAGAATTGTGTGAGAACAAGTGTAAAAGACATAAAAATCTAAGTTTCTAGTCTAGAAAGGATGTTGTACACTACAGAAATCCTTGAAATAGAGTTACTTCACAAGAAAACAGTGTTTCAACCCACTAGAATTCACTGAAAAGTAGTATTCAACTGTAAAACAGTTGAAAGACAAGTGTATGTAGCTTCTTAAGTTCAGAGAAGAGTGTATAAAGTTGTTTCTACATGTGGTGAAGTCCCACAAGTAGAAAAGAAGGCCCATTATAGGAATCAGCTAGAAATCAGTAGTCATTCAGAGCAAATACTAATGAATATCACAGAATAGAGAGAGAACAAGTGTAAAAGACATCAAAATGTAAGTCTCTAGTCTAGAAAGGATGTTGTACACTGCAGACATCCTTGAAATAGAGTTACTTCACATGAAACCAGTGTTTCAAACCACCAGAATGCACTGAAAAGTAGTATTTAACTGTGAAACAGTTGAAAGACAAGTTTATATAGCTTCGCAAGTCCACAGAAGACTGTATAAAGTTGTTTCTACATGTGGTGAAGTCCCACAAGTAGAGCAGAAGACCCATTATAGGAAACAGCTAGAAATCAGTAGTAATTCAGAGGAAATAGTAATGAATATCATAGAATTGTGTGAGAACAAGTGTAAAAGACATCAAAATGTAAGTTTCTAGTCTAGAAAGGATGTTATACACTACAGAAATCCTTGAAATAGAGTTACTTCACAAGAAAACAGTGTTTCAACCCAGTAGAATTCACTGAAAAGTAGTATTCAACTGTAAAACAGTTGAAAGACAAGTGTATGTAGCTTCTCAAGTTCAGAGAAGAGTGTATAAAGTTGTTTCTACATGTGGTGAAGTCCCACAAGTAGAAAAGAAGGCCCATTATAGGAAACAGCTAGAAATGAGTAGTCATTCAGAGCAAATACTAATGAATATCACAGAATAGAGAGAGAACAAGTGTAAAAGACATCAAAATGTAAGTCTCTAGTCTAGAAAGGATGTTGTACACTGCAGACATCCTTGAAATAGAGTTAGTTCACATGAAACCAGTGTTTCAAACCACCAGAATGCACTGAAAAGTAGTATTTAACTGTAAAACAGTTGAAAGACAAGTTTATATAGCTTTGCAAGTCCACAGAAGACTGTATAAAGTTGTTTCTACATGTGGTGAAGTTCCACAAGTAGAGCAGAAGCCCCATTATAAGAAACAGCTAGAAATCAGTAGTAATTCAGAGGAAATAGTAATGAATATCATAGAATTGTGTGAGAACAAGTGTAAAAGACATAAAAATCTAAGTTTCTAGTCTAGAAAGGATGTTGTACACTACAGAAATCCTTGAAATAGAGTTACTTCACAAGAAAACAGTGTTTCAACCCACTAGAATTCACTGAAAAGTAGTATTCAACTGTAAAACAGTTGAAAGACAAGTGTATGTAGCTTCTTAAGTTCAGAGAAGAGTGTATAAAGTTGTTTCTACATGTGGTGAAGTCCCACAAGTAGAAAAGAAGGCCCATTATAGGAATCAGCTAGAAATCAGTAGTCATTCAGAGCAAATACTAATGAATATCACAGAATAGAGAGAGAACAAGTGTAAAAGACATCAAAATGTAAGTCTCTAGTCTAGAAAGGATGTTGTACACTGCAGACATCCTTGAAATAGAGTTACTTCACATGAAACCAGTGTTTCAAACCACCAGAATGCACTGAAAAGTAGTATTTAACTGTAAAACAGTTGAAAGACAAGTTTATATAGCTTCGCAAGTCCACAGAAGACTGTATAAAGTTGTTTCTACATGTGGTGAAGTCCCACAAGTAGAGCAGAAGACCCATTATAGGAAACAGCTAGAAATCAGTAGTAATTCAGAGGAAATAGTAATGAATATCATAGAATTGTGTGAGAACAAGTGTAAAAGACATCAAAATGTAAGTTTCTAGTCTAGAAAGGATGTTATACACTACAGAAATCCTTGAAATAGAGTTACTTCACAAGAAAACAGTGTTTCAACCCAGTAGAATTCACTGAAAAGTAGTATTCAACTGTAAAACAGTTGAAAGACAAGTGTATGTAGCTTCTCAAGTTCAGAGAAGAGTGTATAAAGTTGTTTCTACATGTGGTGAAGTCCCACAAGTAGAAAAGAAGGCCCATTATAGGAAACAGCTAGAAATGAGTAGTCATTCAGAGCAAATACTAATGAATATCACAGAATAGAGAGAGAACAAGTGTAAAAGACATCAAAATGTAAGTCTCTAGTCTAGAAAGGATGTTGTACACTGCAGAAATCCTTGAAATAGAGTTACTTCACATGAAACCAGTGTTTCAAACCACCAGAATGCACTGAAAAGTAGTATTTAACTGTAAAACAGTTGAAAGACAAGTTTATATAGCTTCGCAAGTCCACAGAAGACTGTATAAAGTTGTTTCTACATGTGGTGAAGTCCCACAAGTAGAGCAGAAGGCCCATTATAGGAAACAGCTAGAAATCAGTAGTCATTCAGAGCAAATACTAATGAATATCATAGAATTGTGTGAGAACAAGTGTAAAAGACATCAAAATGTAAGTTTCTAGTCTAGAAAGGATGTTATACACTACAGAAATCCTTGAAATAGAGTTACTTCACAAGAAAACAGTGTTTCAACCCACTAGAATTCACTGAAAAGTAGTATTCAACTGTAAAACAGTTGAAAGACAAGTGTATGTAGCTTCTCAAGTTCAGAGAAGAGTGTATAAAGTTGTTTCTACATGTGGTGAAGTCCCACAAGTAGAAAAGAAGGCCCATTATAGGAAACAGCTAGAAATGAGTAGTCATTCAGAGCAAATACTAATGAATATCACAGAATAGAGAGAGATCAAGTGTAAAAGACATCAAAATGTAAGTCTCTAGGCTAGAAAGGATGTTGTACACTGCAGACATCCTTGAAATAGAGTTACTTCACATGAAACCAGTGTTTCAAACCACCAGAATGCACTGAAAAGTAGTATTTAACTGTAAAACAGTTGAAAGACAAGTTTATATAGCTTTGCAAGTCCACAGAAGACTGTATAAAGTTGTTTCTACATGTGGTGAAGTTCCACAAGTAGAGCAGAAGGCCCATTATAAGAAACAGCTAGAAATCAGTAGTAATTCAGAGGAAATAGTAATGAATATCATAGAATTGTGTGAGAACAAGTGTAAAAGACATAAAAATCTAAGTTTCTAGTCTAGAAAGGATGTTGTACACTACAGAAATCCTTGAAATAGAGTTACTTCACAAGAAAACAGTGTTTCAACCCACTAGAATTCACTGAAAAGTAGTATTCAACTGTAAAACAGTTGAAAGACAAGTGTATGTAGCTTCTTAAGTTCAGAGAAGAGTGTATAAAGTTGTTTCTACATGTGGTGAAGTCCCACAAGTAGAAAAGAAGGCCCATTATAGGAATCAGCTAGAAATCAGTAGTCATTCAGAGCAAATACTAATGAATATCACAGAATAGAGAGAGAACAAGTGTAAAAGACATCAAAATGTAAGTCTCTAGTCTAGAAAGGATGTTGTACACTGCAGACATCCTTGAAATAGAGTTACTTCACATGAAACCAGTGTTTCAAACCACCAGAATGCACTGAAAAGTAGTATTTAACTGTAAAACAGTTGAAAGACAAGTTTATATAGCTTCGCAAGTCCACAGAAGACTGTATAAAGTTGTTTCTACATGTGGTGAAGTCCCACAAGTAGAGCAGAAGACCCATTATAGGAAACAGCTAGAAATCAGTAGTAATTCAGAGGAAATAGTAATGAATATCATAGAATTGTGTGAGAACAAGTGTAAAAGACATCAAAATGTAAGTTTCTAGTCTAGAAAGGATGTTATACACTACAGAAATCCTTGAAATAGAGTTACTTCACAAGAAAACAGTGTTTCAACCCAGTAGAATTCACTGAAAAGTAGTATTCAACTGTAAAACAGTTGAAAGACAAGTGTATGTAGCTTCTCAAGTTCAGAGAAGAGTGTATAAAGTTGTTTCTACATGTGGTGAAGTCCCACAAGTAGAAAAGAAGGCCCATTATAGGAAACAGCTAGAAATGAGTAGTCATTCAGAGCAAATACTAATGAATATCACAGAATAGAGAGAGAACAAGTGTAAAAGACATCAAAATGTAAGTCTCTAGTCTAGAAAGGATGTTGTACACTGCAGACATCCTTGAAATAGAGTTAGTTCACATGAAACCAGTGTTTCAAACCACCAGAATGCACTGAAAAGTAGTATTTAACTGTAAAACAGTTGAAAGACAAGTTTATATAGCTTTGCAAGTCCACAGAAGACTGTATAAAGTTGTTTCTACATGTGGTGAAGTTCCACAAGTAGAGCAGAAGGCCCATTATAAGAAACAGCTAGAAATCAGTAGTAATTCAGAGGAAATAGTAATGAATATCATAGAATTGTGTGAGAACAAGTGTAAAAGACATAAAAATCTAAGTTTCTAGTCTAGAAAGGATGTTGTACACTACAGAAATCCTTGAAATAGAGTTACTTCACAAGAAAACAGTGTTTCAACCCACTAGAATTCACTGAAAAGTAGTATTCAACTGTAAAACAGTTGAAAGACAAGTGTATGTAGCTTCTTAAGTTCAGAGAAGAGTGTATAAAGTTGTTTCTACATGTGGTGAAGTCCCACAAGTAGAAAAGAAGGCCCATTATAGGAAACAGCTAGAAATCAGTAGTAATTCAGAGCAAATACTAATGAATATCACAGAATAGTGAGAGAACAAGTGTAAAACACATCAAAATGAAAGTGTCTAGTCTAGAAAGGATGTTGTACACTGCTGAAATCCTTGAAATAGAGTTAGTTCACATATAACCAGTGTTTCAAACCACCAGAATGCACTGAAAAGTAGTATTCAACTGTAAAACAGTTGAACGACAAGTTTATATAGCTTCGCAAGTCCACAGAAGACTGTATAAAGTTGTTTCTACATGTGGTGAAGTTCCCCAAGTAGAGCAGAAGGCCCATTATAAGAAACAGCTAGAAATCAGTAGTAATTCAGAGGAAATAGTAATGAATATCATAGAATTGTGTGAGAACAAGTGTAAAAGACATAAAAATCTAAGTTTCTAGTCTAGAAAGGATGTTATACACTACAGAAATCCTTGAAATAGAGTTACTTCACAAGAAAACAGTGTTTCAACCCACTAGAATTCACTGAAAAGTAGTATTCAACTGTAAAACAGTTGAAAGACAAGTGTATATAGCTTCTCAAGTTCAGAGAAGAGTGTATAAAGTTGTTTCTACATGTGGTGAAGTCCCACAAGTAGAAAAGAAGGCCCATTATAGGAAACAGCTAGAAATCAGTAGTAATTCAGAGCAAATACTAATGAATATCACAGAATAGTGAGAGAACAAGTGTAAAACACATCAAAATGAAAGTGTCTAGTCTAGAAAGGATGTTGTACACTGCTGAAATCCTTGAAATAGAGTTAGTTCACATATAACCAGTGTTTCAAACCACCAGAATGCACTGAAAAGTAGTATTCAACTGTAAAACAGTTGAACGACAAGTTTATATAGCTTCGCAAGTCCACAGAAGACTGTATAAAGTTGTTTCTACATGTGGTGAAGTTCCCCAAGTAGAGCAGAAGGCCCATTATAAGAAACAGCTAGAAATCGGTAGTAATTCAGAGGAAATAGTAATGAATATCATAGAATTGTGTGAGAACAAGTGTAAAAGACATAAAAATCTAAGTTTCTAGTCTAGAAAGGATGTTATACACTACAGAAATCCTTGAAATAGAGTTACTTCACAAGAAAACAGTGTTTCAACCCACTAGAATTCACTGAAAAGTAGTATTCAACTGTAAAACAGTTGAAAGACAAGTGTATATAGCTTCTCAAGTTCAGAGAAGAGTGTATAAAGTTGTTTCTACATGTGGTGAAGTCCCACAAGTAGAAAAGAAGGCCCATTATAGGAAACAGCTAGAAATCAGTAGTAATTCAGAGCAAATACTAATGAATATCACAGAATAGTGAGAGAACAAGTGTAAAACACATCAAAATGAAAGTGTCTAGTCTAGAAAGGATGTTGTACACTGCTGAAATCCTTGAAATAGAGTTAGTTCACATATAACCAGTGTTTCAAACCACCAGAATGCACTGAAAAGTAGTATTCAACTGTAAAACAGTTGAACGACAAGTTTATATAGCTTCGCAAGTCCACAGAAGACTGTATAAAGTTGTTTCTACATGTGGTGAAGTTCCCCAAGTAGAGCAGAAGGCCCATTATAAGAAACAGCTAGAAATCGGTAGTAATTCAGAGGAAATAGTAATGAATATCATAGAATTGTGTGAGAACAAGTGTAAAAGACATAAAAATCTAAGTTTCTAGTCTAGAAAGGATGTTATACACTACAGAAATCCTTGAAATAGAGTTACTTCACAAGAAAACAGTGTTTCAACCCACTAGAATTCACTGAAAAGTAGTATTCAACTGTAAAACAGTTTGAAGACAAGTGTATGTAGCTTCTAAAGTTCAGAGAAGAGTGTATATAGTTGTTTCTACATGTGGTGAAGTCCCACAAGTAGAAAAGAAGGCCCATTATAGGAAACAGCTAGAAATCAGTAGTAATTCAGAGGAAATAGTAATGAATATCATAGAATTGTGTGAGAACAAGTGTAAAAGACATAAAAATCTAAGTTATAGTCTAGAAAGGATGTTATACACTGCTGAAATACTTGAAATAGAGTTATTTCACAAGAAAACAGTGTTTCAACCCACTAGAATTCACTGAAAAGTAGTATTCAACTGTAAAACAGTTGAAAGACAAGATTATATAGCTTCGCAAGTCCACAGAAGACTGTATAAAGTTGTTTCTACATATGGTGAAGTCACACAAGTATACCAGAAGGCCCATTATAGGAAACAGCTAGAAATCAGTAGTAATTCATAGGAAATACTAATGAATATCATAGAATTGTGTGAGAACAAGTGTAAAAGACATAGAAATCTAAGTTTCTAGTCTAGAAAGGATGTTATATACTACAGAAATCCTTGAAATAGAGTTACTTCACAAGAAAACAGTGTTTCAACCCACTAGAATTCACTGAAAAGTAGTATTCAACTGTAAAACAGTTGAAAGACAAGTGTATGTAGCTTCTAAAGTTCACAGAAGAGTGTATAAAGTTGTTTCTACATGTGGTGAAGTCCCACAAGTAGAAAAGAAGGCCCATTATAGGAAACAGCTAGAAATCAGTAGTAATTCAGAGGAAATAGTAATGAATATCATAGAATTGTGTGAGAACAAGTGTAAAAGACATAAAAATCTAATTTTCTAGTCTAGAAAGGATGTTATACACTACAGAAATCCTTGAAAGAGAGTTACTTCACAAGAAAACTGTTTCAACCCACTAGAATTCACTGAAAAGAAGTATTCAACTGTAAAACAGTTGAAAGACAAGTGTATATAGCTTCTAAAGTTCAGAGAAGAGTGTATAAAGTTGTTTCTACATGTGGTGAAGTCCCACAAGTAGAAAAGAAGGCCCATTATAGGAAACAGCTAGAAATCAGTAGTAATTCAGAGCAAATACTAATGAATATCACAGAATAGAGAGAGAACAAGTGTAAAACACATCAAAATGAAAGTGTCTAGTCTAGAAAGGATGTTGTACACTGCTGAAATCCTTGAAATAGAGTTAGTTCACATATAACCAGTGTTTCAAACCACCAGAATGCACTGAAAAGTAGTATTCAACTGTAAAACAGTTGAACGACAAGTTTATATAGCTTCGCAAGTCCACAGAAGACTGTATAAAGTTGTTTCTACATGTGGTGAAGTTCCCCAAGTAGAGCAGAAGGCCCATTATAAGAAACAGCTAGAAATCAGTAGTAATTCAGAGGAAATAGTAATGAATATCATAGAATTGTGTGAGAACAAGTGTAAAAGACATAAAAATCTAAGTTTCTAGTCTAGAAAGGTTGTTATACACTACAGAAATCCTTGAAATAGAGTTACTTCACAAGAAAACAGTGTTTCAACCCACTAGAATTCACTGAAAAGTAGTATTCAACTGTAAAACAGTTTGAAGACAAGTGTATATAGCTTCTCAAGTTCAGAGAAGAGTGTATAAAGTTGTTTCTACATGTGGTGAAGTCCCACAAGTAGAAAAGAAGGCCCATTATAGGAAACAGCTAGAAATCAGTAGTAATTCAGAGCAAATACTAATGAATATCACAGAATAGTGAGAGAACAAGTGTAAAACACATCAAAATGAAAGTGTCTAGTCTAGAAAGGATGTTGTACACTGCTGAAATCCTTGAAATAGAGTTAGTTCACATATAACCAGTGTTTCAAACCACCAGAATGCACTGAAAAGTAGTATTCAACTGTAAAACAGTTGAACGACAAGTTTATATAGCTTCGCAAGTCCACAGAAGACTGTATAAAGTTGTTTCTACATGTGGTGAAGTTCCCCAAGTAGAGCAGAAGGCCCATTATAAGAAACAGCTAGAAATCAGTAGTAATTCAGAGGAAATAGTAATGAATATCATAGAATTGTGTGAGAACAAGTGTAAAAGACATAAAAATCTAAGTTTCTAGTCTAGAAAGGATGTTATACACTACAGAAATCCTTGAAATAGAGTTACTTCACAAGAAAACAGTGTTTCAACCCACTAGAATTCACTGAAAAGTAGTATTCAACTGTAAAACAGTTTGAAGACAAGTGTATATAGCTTCTCAAGTTCAGAGAAGAGTGTATAAAGTTGTTTCTACATGTGGTGAAGTCCCACAAGTAGAAAAGAAGGCCCATTATAGGAAACAGCTAGAAATCAGTAGTCATTCAGAGCAAATACTAATGAATATCACAGAATAGTGAGAGAACAAGTGTAAAACACATTAAAATGAAAGTGTCTAGTCTAGAAAGGATGTTGTACACTGCTGAAATCCTTGAAATAGAGTTAGTTCACATATAACCAGTGTTTCAAACCACCAGAATTCACTGAAAAGTAGTATTCAACTGTAAAACAGTTGAACGACAAGTTTATATAGCTTCGCAAGTCCACAGAAGACTGTATAAAGTTGTTTCTACATCTGGTGAAGTCACACAAGTATACCAGAAGGCCAATTATAGGAAAAAGCTAGAAATCAGTAGTAATTCAGAGGAAATACTAATGAATATCATAGAATTGTGTGAGAACAAGTGTAAAAGACATCAAAATGTGAGTCTCTAGTGTAGAAAGGATGTTGTACAATGCAGAAATCCTTGAAATAGAGTTAGTTCACATGAAACCAGTGTTTCAAACCACCAGAATGCACTGAAAAGAAGTATTTAACTGTAAAAGAGTTGAAAGACAAGTTTATATAGCTTGGCAAGTCCACAGAAGACTGTATAAAGTTGTTTCTACATGTGGTGAAGTTCCCCAAGTAGAGCAGAAGGCCCATTATAAGAAACAGCTAGAAATCAGTAGTAATTCAGAGGAAATAGTAATGAATATCATAGAATTGTGTGAGAACAAGTGTAAAAGACATAAAAATCTAAGTTTCTAGTCTAGAAAGGATGTTATACACTACAGAAATCCTTGAAATAGAGTTACTTCACAAGAAAACAGTGTTTCAACCCACTAGAATTCACTGAAAAGTAGTATTCAACTGTAAAACAGTTGAAAGACAAGTGTATGTAGCTTCTCAAGTTCAGAGAAGAGTGTAAAAATTTGTTTCTACATGTGGTGAAGTCCCACAAGTAGAAAAGAAGGCCCATTATAGGAAACAGCTAAAAATCAGTAGTCATTCAGAGCAAATACTAATGAATATCACAGAATAGAGAGAGAACACGTGTAAAAGACATCAAAATGTAAGTCTCTAGTCTAGAAAGGATGTTGTACACTGCAGAAATCCTTGAAATAGAGTTAGTTCACATGAAACCAGTGTTTCAAACCACCAGAATGCACTGAAAAGTAGTATTTAACTGTAAAACAGTTGAAAGACAAGTTTATATTGCTTCACAAGTCCACAGAAGACTGTATAAAGTTGTTTCTACATGTGGTGAAGTTCCACAAGTAGAGCAGAAGGCCCATTATAAGAAACAGCTAGAAATCAGTAGTAATTCAGAGGAAATAGTAATGAATATCATAGAATTGTGTGAGAACAAGTGTAAAAGACATAAAAATCTAAGTTTCTAGTCTAGAAAGGATGCTATACACTACAGAAATCCTTGAAATAGAGTTACTTCACAAGAAAACAGTGTTTCAACCCACTAGAATTCACTGAAATGTAGTATTCAACTGTAAAACAGTTGAAAGACAAGTGTATATAGCTTCTCAAGTTCAGGGAAGAGTGTATAAAGTTGTTTCTACATGTGGTGAAGTCCCACAAGTAGAAAAGAAGGCCCATTATAGGAAACAGCTAGAAATCAGTAGTCATTCAGAGCAAATACTAATGAATATCACAGAATAGTGAGAGAACAAGTGTAAAACACATCAAAATGAAAGTCTCTAGTCTAGAAAGGATGTTGTACACTGCTGAAATCCTTGAAATAGAGTTAGTTCACATATAACCAGTGTTTCAAACCATCAGAATTCACTGAAAAGTAGTATTCAACTGTAAAACAGTTGAAAGACAAGTGTATGTAGCTTCTCAAGTTCAGAGAAGAGTGTATAAAGTTGTTTCTACATGTGGTGAAGTCCCACAAGTAGAAAAGAAGGCCCATTATAGGAAACAGCTAGAAATGAGTAGTAATTCAGAGGAAATAGTAATGAATATCATAGAATTGTGTGAGAACAAGAGGAAAAGACATAAAAATCTAAGTTTCTAGTCTAGAAAGGATGTTATACACTACAGAAATCCTTGAAATAGAGTTACTTCACAAGAAAACAGTGTTTCAACCCACTAGAATTCACTGAAAAGTAGTATTCAACTGTAAAACAGTTGAAAGACAAGATTATATAGCTTCGCAAGTCCACAGAAGACTGTATAAAGTTGTTTCTACATATGGTGAAGTCACACAAGTATACCAGAAGGCCCATTATAGGAAACAGCTAGAAATCAGTAGTAATTCAGAGGAAATACTAATGAATATCATAGAATTGTGTGAGAACAAGTGTAAAAGACATAGAAATCTAAGTTTCTAGTCTAGAAAGGATGTTATATACTACAGAAATCCTTGAAATAGAGTTACTTCACAAGAAAACAGTGTTTCAACCCACTAGAATTCACTGAAAAGTAGTATTCAACTGTAAAACAGTTGAAAGACAAGTGTATGTAGCTTCTAAAGTTCACAGAAGAGTGTATAAAGTTGTTTCTACATGTGGTGAAGTCCCTAAAGTAGAAAAGAAGGCCCATTATAGGAAACATCTAGAAATCAGTAGTAATTCAGAGGAAATAGTAATGAATATCATAGAATTGTGTGAGAACAAGTGTAAAAGACATAAAAATCTAAGTTTCTAGTCTAGAAAGGATGTTATACACTACAGAAATCCTTGAAATAGAGTTACTTCACAAGAAAACAGTGTTTCAACCCACTAGAATTTACTGAAAAGAACTATTCAACTGTAAAACAGTTGAAAGACAAGTGTATATAGCTTCTAAAGTTCGGAGAAGAGTGTATAAAGTTGTTTCTACATGTGGTGAAGTCCCACAAGTAGAAAAGAAGGCCCATTATAGGAAACAGCTAGAAATCAGTAGTAATTCAGAGCAAATACTAATGAATATCACAGAATAGTGAGAGAACAAGTGTAAAACACATCAAAATGAAAGTGTCTAGTCTATAAAGGATGTTGTACACTGCTGAAATCCTTGAAATAGAGTTAGTTCACATATAACCAGTGTTTCAAACCACCAGAATGCACTGAAAAGTAGTATTCAACTGTAAAACAGTTGAACGACAAGTTTATATAGCTTCACAAGTCCACAGAAGACTGTATAAAGTTGTTTCTACATGTGGTGAAGTTCCCCAAGTAGAGCAGAAGGCCCATTATAAGAAACAGCTAGAAATCAGTAGTAATTCAGAGGAAATAGTAATGAATATCATAGAATTGTGTGAGAACAAGTGTAAAAGACATAAAAATCTAAGTTTCTAGTCTAGAAAGGATGTTATACACTACAGAAATCCTTGAAATAGAGTTACTTCACAAGAAAACAGTGTTTCAACCCACTAGAATTCACTGAAAAGTAGTATTCAACTGTAAAACAGTTGAAAGACAAGTGTATATAGCTTCTCAAGTTCAGAGAAGAGTGTATAAAGTTGTTTCTACATGTGGTGAAGTCCCACAAGTAGAAAAGAAGGCCCATTATAGGAAACAGCTAGAAATAAGTAGTAATTCAGAGCAAATACTAATGAATATCACAGAATAGTGAGAGAACAAGTGTAAAACACATCAAAATGAAAGTGTCTAGTCTAGAAAGGATGTTGTACACTGCTGAAATCCTTGAAATAGAGTTAGTTCACATATAACCAGTGTTTCAAACCACCAGAATGCACTGAAAAGTAGTATTCAACTGTAAAACAGTTGAACGACAAGTTTATATAGCTTCGCAAGTCCACAGAAGACTGTATAAAGTTGTTTCTACATGTGGTGAAGTTCCCCAAGTAGAGCAGAAGGCCCATTATAAGAAACAGCTAGAAATCAGTAGTAATTCAGAGGAAATAGTAATGAATATCATAGAATTGTGTGAGAACAAGTGTAAAAGACATAAAAATCTAAGTTTCTAGTCTAGAAAGGATGTTATACACTACAGAAATCCTTGAAATAGAGTTACTTCACAAGAAAACAGTGTTTCAACCCACTAGAATTCACTGAAAAGTAGTATTCAACTGTAAAACAGTTTGAAGACAAGTGTATATAGCTTCTCAAGATCAGAGAAGAGTGTATAAAGTTGTTTCTACATGTGGTGAAGTCCCACAAGTAGAAAAGAAGGCCCATTATAGGAAACAGCTAGAAATCAGTAGTCATTCAGAGCAAATACTAATGAATATCACAGAATAGTGAGAGAACAAGTGTAAAACATATTAAAATGAAAGTGTCTAGTCTAGAAAGGATGTTGTACACTGCTGAAATCCTTGAAATAGAGTTAGTTCACATATAACCAGTGTTTCAAACCACCAGAATGCACTGAAAAGTAGTATTCAACTGTAAAACAGTTGAACGACAAGTTTATATAGCTTCACAAGTCCACAGAAGACTGTATAAAGTTGTTTCTACATGTGGTGAAGTTCCCCAAGTAGAGCAGAAGGCCCATTATAAGAAACAGCTAGAAATCAGTAGTAATTCAGAGGAAATAGTAATGAATATCATAGAATTGTGTGAGAACAAGTGTAAAAGACATAAAAATCTAAGTTTCTAGTCTAGAAAGGATGTTATACACTACAGAAATCCTTGAAATAGAGTTACTTCACAAGAAAACAGTGTTTCAACCCACTAGAATTCACTGAAAAGTAGTATTCAACTGTAAAACAGTTGAAAGACAAGTGTATATAGCTTCTCAAGTTCAGAGAAGAGTGTATAAAGTTGTTTCTACATGTGGTGAAGTCCCACAAGTAGAAAAGAAGGCCCATTATAGGAAACAGCTAGAAATAAGTAGTAATTCAGAGCAAATACTAATGAATATCACAGAATAGTGAGAGAACAAGTGTAAAACACATCAAAATGAAAGTGTCTAGTCTAGAAAGGATGTTGTACACTGCTGAAATCCTTGAAATAGAGTTAGTTCACATATAACCAGTGTTTCAAACCACCAGAATGCACTGAAAAGTAGTATTCAACTGTAAAACAGTTGAACGACAAGTTTATATAGCTTCGCAAGTCCACAGAAGACTGTATAAAGTTGTTTCTACATGTGGTGAAGTTCCCCAAGTAGAGCAGAAGGCCCATTATAAGAAACAGCTAGAAATCAGTAGTAATTCAGAGGAAATAGTAATGAATATCATAGAATTGTGTGAGAACAAGTGTAAAAGACATAAAAATCTAAGTTTCTAGTCTAGAAAGGATGTTATACACTACAGAAATCCTTGAAATAGAGTTACTTCACAAGAAAACAGTGTTTCAACCCACTAGAATTCACTGAAAAGTAGTATTCAACTGTAAAACAGTTTGAAGACAAGTGTATATAGCTTCTCAAGATCAGAGAAGAGTGTATAAAGTTGTTTCTACATGTGGTGAAGTCCCACAAGTAGAAAAGAAGGCCCATTATAGGAAACAGCTAGAAATCAGTAGTCATTCAGAGCAAATACTAATGAATATCACAGAATAGTGAGAGAACAAGTGTAAAACATATTAAAATGAAAGTGTCTAGTCTAGAAAGGATGTTGTACACTGCTGAAATCCTTGAAATAGAGTTAGTTCACATATAACCAGTGTTTCAAACCACCAGAATTCACTGAAAAGTAGTATTCAACTGTAAAACAGTTGAACGACAAGTTTATATAGCTTCGCAAGTCCACAGAAGACTGTATAAAGTTGTTTCTACATCTGGTGAAGTCACACAAGTATACCAGAAGGCCAATTATAGGAAAAAGCTAGAAATCAGTAGTAATTCAGAGGAAATACTAATGAATATCATAGAATTGTGTGAGAACAAGTGTAAAAGACATCAAAATGTGAGTCTCTAGTGTAGAAAGGATGTTGTACAATGCAGAAATCCTTGAAATAGAGTTAGTTCACATGAAACCAGTGTTTCAAACCACCAGAATGCACTGAAAAGAAGTATTTAACTGTAAAAGAGTTGAAAGACAAGTTTATATAGCTTGGCAAGTCCACAGAAGACTGTATAAAGTTGTTTCTACATGTGGTGAAGTTCCCCAAGTAGAGCAGAAGGCCCATTATAAGAAACAGCTAGAAATCAGTAGTAATTCAGAGGAAATAGTAATGAATATCATAGAATTGTGTGAGAACAAGTGTAAAAGACATAAAAATCTAAGTTTCTAGTCTAGAAAGGATGTTATACACTACAGAAATCCTTGAAATAGAGTTACTTCACAAGAAAACAGTGTTTCAACCCACTAGAATTCACTGAAAAGTAGTATTCAACTGTAAAACAGTTGAAAGACAAGTGTATATAGCTTCTCAAGTTCAGGGAAGAGTGTATAAAGTTTCTACATGTGGTGAAGTCCCACAAGTAGAAAAGAAGGCCCATTATAGGAAACAGCTAGAAATCAGTAGTCATTCAGAGCAAATGCTAATGAATATCACAGAATAGAGTGAGAACACGTGTAAAAGACATCAAAATGTAAGTCTCAAGTCTAGAAAGGATGTTGTACACTGCAGAAATCCTTGAAATAGAGTTACTTCAAATGAAACCAGTGTTTCAAACCACCAGAATGCACTGAAAAGTAGTATTTAACTGTAAAACAGTTGAAAGACAAGTTTATATAGCTTCGCAAGTCCACAGAAGACTGTATAAAGTTGTTTCTACATGTGGTGAAGTTCCACAAGTAGAGCAGAAGGCCCATTATAAGAAACAGCTAGAAATCAGTAGTAATTCAGAGGAAATAGTAATGAATATCATAGAATTGTGTGAGAACAAGTGTAAAAGACATAAAAATCTAAGTTTCTAGTCTAGAAAGGATGTTATACACTACAGAAATCCTTGAAATAGAGTTACTTCACAAGAAAACAGTGTTTCAACCCACTAGAATTCACTGAAAAGTAGTATTCAACTGTAAAACAGTTGAAAGACAAGTGTATATAGCTTCTCAAGTTCAGGGAAGAGTGTATAACGTTGTTTCTACATGTGGTGAAGTCCCACAAGTAGAAAAGAAGGCCCATTATAGGAAACAGCTAGAAATCAGTAGTCATTCAGAGCAAATACTAATGAATATCACAGAATAGTGAGAGAACAAGTGTAAAACACATCAAAATGAAAGTCTCTAGTCTAGAAAGGATGTTGTACACTGCTGAAATCCTTGAAATAGAGTTAGTTCACATATAACCAGTGTTTCAAACCACCAGAATTCACTGAAAAGTAGTATTCAACTGTAAAACAGTTGAACGACAAGTTTATATAGCTTCGCAAGTCCACAGAAGACTGTATAAAGTTGTTTCTACATATGGTGAAGTCACACAAGTAACCAGAAGGCCCATTATAGGAAACAGCTAGAAATCAGTAGTAATTCAGAGGAAATACTAATGAATATCATAGAATTGTGTGAGAACAAGTGTAAAAGACATAAAAATCTAAGTTTCTAATCTAGAAAGGATGTTATATACTACAGAAATCCTTGAAATAGAGTTACTTCCCAAGAAAACAGTGTTTCAACCCACTAGAATTCACTGAAAAGTAGTATTCAACTGTAAAACAGTTGAAAGACAAGTGTATGTAGCTTCTCAAGTTCAGAGAAGAGTGTAAAAATTTGTTTCTACATGTGGTGAAGTCCCACAAGTAGAAAAGAAGGCCCATTATAGGAAACAGCTAGAAATCAGTAGTCATTCAGAGCAAATACTAATGAATATCACAGAATAGAGAGAGAACACGTGTAAAAGACATCAAAATGTAAGTCTCTAGTCTAGAAAGGATGTTGTACACTGCAGAAATCCTTGAAATAGAGTTAGTTCACATGAAACCAGTGTTTCAAACCACCAGAATGCACTGAAAAGTAGTATTTAACTGTAAAACAGTTGAAAGACAAGTTTATATAGCTTCGCAAGTCCACAGAAGACTGTATAAAGTTCTTTCTACATGTGGTGAAGTTCCACAAGTAGAGCAGAAGGCCCATTATAAGAAACAGCTAGACATCAGTAGTAATTCAGAGGAAATAGTAATGAATATCATAGAATTGTGTGAGAACAAGTGTAAAAGACATAAAAATCTAAGTTTCTAGTCTAGAAAGGATGTTATACACTACAGAAATCCTTGAAATAGAGTTACTTCACAAGAAAACAGTGTTTCAACCCACTAGAATTCACTGAAAAGTAGTATTCAACTGTAAAACAGTTTGAAGACAAGTGTATATAGCTTCTCAAGATCAGAGAAGAGTGTATAAAGTTGTTTCTACATGTGGTGAAGTCCCACAAGTAGAAAAGAAGGCCCATTATAGGAAACAGCTAGAAATCAGTAGTCATTCAGAGCAAATACTAATGAATATCACAGAATAGTGAGAGAACAAGTGTAAAACACATTAAAATGAAAGTGTCTAGTCTAGAAAGGATGTTGTACACTGCTGAAATCCTTGAAATAGAGTTAGTTCACATATAACCAGTGTTTCAAACCACCAGAATTCACTGAAAAGTAGTATTCAACTGTAAAACAGTTGAACGACAAGTTTATATAGCTTCGCAAGTCCACAGAAGACTGTATAAAGTTGTTTCTACATCTGGTGAAGTCACACAAGTATACCAGAAGGCCAATTATAGGAAAAAGCTAGAAATCAGTAGTAATTCAGAGGAAATACTAATGAATATCATAGAATTGTGTGAGAACAAGTGTAAAAGACATCAAAATGTGAGTCTCTAGTGTAGAAAGGATGTTGTACAATGCAGAAATCCTTGAAATAGAGTTAGTTCACATGAAACCAGTGTTTCAAACCACCAGAATGCACTGAAAAGAAGTATTTAACTGTAAAAGAGTTGAAAGACAAGTTTATATAGCTTGGCAAGTCCACAGAAGACTGTATAAAGTTGTTTCTACATGTGGTGAAGTTCCCCAAGTAGAGCAGAAGGCCCATTATAAGAAACAGCTAGAAATCAGTAGTAATTCAGAGGAAATAGTAATGAATATCATAGAATTGTGTGAGAACAAGTGTAAAAGACATAAAAATCTAAGTTTCTAGTCTAGAAAGGATGTTATACACTACAGAAATCCTTGAAATAGAGTTACTTCACAAGAAAACAGTGTTTCAACCCACTAGAATTCACTGAAAAGTAGTATTCAACTGTAAAACAGTTGAAAGACAAGTGTATATAGCTTCTCAAGTTCAGGGAAGAGTGTATAAAGTTTCTACATGTGGTGAAGTCCCACAAGTAGAAAAGAAGGCCCATTATAGGAAACAGCTAGAAATCAGTAGTCATTCAGAGCAAATGCTAATGAATATCACAGAATAGAGTGAGAACACGTGTAAAAGACATCAAAATGTAAGTCTCAAGTCTAGAAAGGATGTTGTACACTGCAGAAATCCTTGAAATAGAGTTACTTCAAATGAAACCAGTGTTTCAAACCACCAGAATGCACTGAAAAGTAGTATTTAACTGTAAAACAGTTGAAAGACAAGTTTATATAGCTTCGCAAGTCCACAGAAGACTGTATAAAGTTGTTTCTACATGTGGTGAAGTTCCACAAGTAGAGCAGAAGGCCCATTATAAGAAACAGCTAGAAATCAGTAGTAATTCAGAGGAAATAGTAATGAATATCATAGAATTGTGTGAGAACAAGTGTAAAAGACATAAAAATCTAAGTTTCTAGTCTAGAAAGGATGTTATACACTACAGAAATCCTTGAAATAGAGTTACTTCACAAGAAAACAGTGTTTCAACCCACTAGAATTCACTGAAAAGTAGTATTCAACTGTAAAACAGTTGAAAGACAAGTGTATATAGCTTCTCAAGTTCAGGGAAGAGTGTATAACGTTGTTTCTACATGTGGTGAAGTCCCACAAGTAGAAAAGAAGGCCCATTATAGGAAACAGCTAGAAATCAGTAGTCATTCAGAGCAAATACTAATGAATATCACAGAATAGTGAGAGAACAAGTGTAAAACACATCAAAATGAAAGTCTCTAGTCTAGAAAGGATGTTGTACACTGCTGAAATCCTTGAAATAGAGTTAGTTCACATATAACCAGTGTTTCAAACCACCAGAATTCACTGAAAAGGAGTATTCAACTGTAAAACAGTTGAACGACAAGTTTATATAGCTTCGCAAGTCCACAGAAGACTGTATAAAGTTGTTTCTACATATGGTGAAGTCACACAAGTAACCAGAAGGCCCATTATAGGAAACAGCTAGAAATCAGTAGTAATTCAGAGGAAATACTAATGAATATCATAGAATTGTGTGAGAACAAGTGTAAAAGACATAAAAATCTAAGTTTCTAATCTAGAAAGGATGTTATATACTACAGAAATCCTTGAAATAGAGTTACTTCCCAAGAAAACAGTGTTTCAACCCACTAGAATTCACTGAAAAGTAGTATTCAACTGTAAAACAGTTGAAAGACAAGTGTATGTAGCTTCTCAAGTTCAGAGAAGAGTGTAAAAATTTGTTTCTACATGTGGTGAAGTCCCACAAGTAGAAAAGAAGGCCCATTATAGGAAACAGCTAGAAATCAGTAGTCATTCAGAGCAAATACTAATGAATATCACAGAATAGAGAGAGAACACGTGTAAAAGACATCAAAATGTAAGTCTCTAGTCTAGAAAGGATGTTGTACACTGCAGAAATCCTTGAAATAGAGTTAGTTCACATGAAACCAGTGTTTCAAACCACCAGAATGCACTGAAAAGTAGTATTTAACTGTAAAACAGTTGAAAGACAAGTTTATATAGCTTCGCAAGTCCACAGAAGACTGTATAAAGTTCTTTCTACATGTGGTGAAGTTCCACAAGTAGAGCAGAAGGCCCATTATAAGAAACAGCTAGACATCAGTAGTAATTCAGAGGAAATAGTAATGAATATCATAGAATTGTGTGAGAACAAGTGTAAAAGACATAAAAATCTAAGTTTCTAGTCTAGAAAGGATGTTATACACTACAGAAATCCTTGAAATAGAGTTACTTCACAAGAAAACAGTGTTTCAACCCACTAGAATTCACTGAAAAGTAGTATTCAACTGTAAAACAGTTGAAAGACAAGTGTATATAGCTTCTCAAGTTCAGAGAAGAGTGTATAAAGTTGTTTCTACATGTTGTGAAGTCCCACAAGTAGAAAATAAGGCCCATTATAGGAAACAGCTAGAAATCAGTAGTCATTCAGAGGAAATACTAATGAATATCATAGAATTGTGTGAGAACAAGTGTAAAAGACATAGAAATCTAAGTTTCTAGTCTAGAAAGGATGTTATATACTACAGAAATCCTTGAAATAGAGTTACTTCACAAGAAAACAGTGTTTCAACCCACTAGAATTCACTGAAAAGTAGTATTGAACTGTAAAACAGTTGAAAGACAAGTGTATGTAGCTTCTAAAGTTCACTGAAGAGTGTATAAAGTTGTTTCTACATGTGGTGAAGTCCCTAAAGTAAAAAAGAAGGCCCATTATAGGAAACAGCTAGAAATCAGTAGTAATTCTGAGGAAATAGTAATGAATATCATAGAATTGTGTGAGAACAAGTGTAAAAGACATAGAAACCTAAGTTTCTAGTCTAGAAAGGATGTTATATACTACAGAAATCCTTGAAATAGAGTTACTTCACAAGAAAACAGTGTTTCAACCCACTAGAATTCACTGAGAAGTAGTATTCAACTGTAAAACAGTTGAAAGACAAGTGTATGTAGCTTCTAAAGTTCAGAGAAGAGTGTATATAGTTGTTTCTACATGTGGTGAAGTCCCACAAGTAGAAAAGAAGGCCCATTATAGGAAACAGCTAGAAATCAGTAGTAATTCAGAGGAAATAGTAATGAATATCATAGAATTGTGTGAGAACAAGTGTAAAAGACATAAAAATCTAAGTTTCTAGTCTAGAAAGGATGTTATACACTACAGAAATCCTTGAAATAGAGTTACTGCACAAGAAAACAGTGTTTCAACCCACTAGAATTCACTGAAAAGTAGTATTCAACTGTAAAACAGTTGAAAGACAAGTGTATGTAGCTTCTCAAGTTCAGAGAACAGTGTATAAAGTTGTTTCTACATGTGGTGAAGTCCCACAAGTAGAAAATAAGGCCCATTATAGGAAACAGCTAAAAATCAGTAGTAATTCAGAGGAAATACTAATGAATATCATAGAATTGTGTGAGAACAAGTGTAAAAGACATCAAAATGTAAGTTTCTAGTCTAGAAAGGATGTTATACACTGCTGAAATCCTTGAAATAGAGGTACTTCACAAGAAAACAGTGTTTCAACCCACTAGAATTCACTGAAAAGTAGTATTCAACTGTAAAACAGTTGAAAGACAAGATTATATAGCTTCGCAAGTCCACAGAAGACTGTATAAAGTTGTTTCTACATATGGTGAAGTCACACAAGTATACCAGAAGGCCCATTATAGGAAACAGCTAGAAATCAGTAGTAATTCAGAGGAAATACTAATGAATATCATAGAATTGTGTGAGAACAAGTGTAAAAGACATAGAAATCTAAGTTTCTAGTCTAGAAAGGATGTTATATACTACAGAAATCCTTGAAATAGAGTTACTTCACAAGAAAACAGTGTTTCAACCCACTAGAATTCACTGAAAAGTAGTATTCAACTGTAAAACAGTTGAAAGACAAGTGTATGTAGCTTCTAAAGTTCACAGAAGAGTGTATAAAGTTGTTTCTACATGTGGTGAAGTCCCACAAGTAGAAAAGAAGGCCCATTATAGGAAACAGCTAGAAATCAGTAGTAATTCAGAGGAAATAGTAATGAATATCATAGAATTGTGTGAGAACAAGTGTAAAAGACATAAAAATCTAAGTTTCTAGTCTAGAAAGGATGTTATACACTACAGAAATCCTTGAAATAGAGTTACTTCACAAGAAAACAGTGTTTCAACCCACTAGAATTCACTGAAATTAACTATTCAACTGTAAAACAGTTGAAAGACAAGTGTATATAGCTTCTAAAGTTCGGAGAAGAGTGTATAAAGTTGTTTCTACATGTGGTGAAGTCCCACAAGTAGAAAAGAAGGCCCATTATAGGAAACAGCTAGAAATCAGTAGTAATTCAGAGCAAATACTAATGAATATCACAGAATAGTGAGAGAACAAGTGTAAAACACATCAAAATGAAAGTGTCTAGTCTAGAAAGGATGTTGTACACTGCTGAAATCCTTGAAATAGAGTTAGTTCACATATAACCAGTGTTTCAAACCACCAGAATGCACTGAAAAGTAGTATTCAACTGTAAAACAGTTGAACGACAAGTTTATATAGCTTCACAAGTCCACAGAAGACTGTATAAAGTTGTTTCTACATGTGGTGAAGTTCCCCAAGTAGAGCAGAAGGCCCATTATAAGAAACAGCTAGAAATCAGTAGTAATTCAGAGGAAATAGTAATGAATATCATAGAATTGTGTGAGAACAAGTGTAAAAGACATAAAAATCTAAGTTTCTAGTCTAGAAAGGATGTTATACACTACAGAAATCCTTGAAATAGAGTTACTTCACAAGAAAACAGTGTTTCAACCCACTAGAATTCACTGAAAAGTAGTATTCAACTGTAAAACAGTTGAAAGACAAGTGTATATAGCTTCTCAAGTTCAGAGAAGAGTGTATAAAGTTGTTTCTACATGTGGTGAAGTCCCACAAGTAGAAAAGAAGGCCCATTATAGGAAACAGCTAGAAATCAGTAGTAATTCAGAGCAAATACTAATGAATATCACAGAATAGTGAGAGAACAAGTGTAAAACACATCAAAATGAAAGTGTCTAGTCTAGAAAGGATGTTGTACACTGCTGAAATCCTTGAAATAGAGTTAGTTCACATATAACCAGTGTTTCAAACCACCAGAATGCACTGAAAAGTAGTATTCAACTGTAAAACAGTTGAACGACAAGTTTATATAGCTTCGCAAGTCCACAGAAGACTGTATAAAGTTGTTTCTACATGTGGTGAAGTTCCCCAAGTAGAGCAGAAGGCCCATTATAAGAAACAGCTAGAAATCAGTAGTAATTCAGAGGAAATAGTAATGAATATCATAGAATTGTGTGAGAACAAGTGTAAAAGACATAAAAATCTAAGTTTCTAGTCTAGAAAGGATGTTATACACTACAAAAATCCTTGAAATAGAGTTACTTCACAAGAAAACAGTGTTTCAACCCACTAGAATTCACTGAAAAGTAGTATTCAACTGTAAAACAGTTGAACGACAAGTTTATATAGCTTCGCAAGTCCACAGAAGACTGTATAAAGTTGTTTCTACATATGGTGAAGTCACACAAGTAACCAGAAGGCCCATTATAGGAAACAGCTAGAAATCAGTAGTAATTCAGAGGAAATACTAATGAATATCATAGAATTGTGTGAGAACAAGTGTAAAAGACATAAAAATCTAAGTTTCTAATCTAGAAAGGATGTTATATACTACAGAAATCCTTGAAATAGAGTTACTTCCCAAGAAAACAGTGTTTCAACCCACTAGAATTCACTGAAAAGTAGTATTCAACTGTAAAACAGTTGAAAGACAAGTGTATGTAGCTTCTCAAGTTCAGAGAAGAGTGTAAAAATTTGTTTCTACATGTGGTGAAGTCCCACAAGTAGAAAAGAAGGCCCATTATAGGAAACAGCTAGAAATCAGTAGTCATTCAGAGCAAATACTAATGAATATCACAGAATAGAGAGAGAACACGTGTAAAAGACATCAAAATGTAAGTCTCTAGTCTAGAAAGGATGTTGTACACTGCAGAAATCCTTGAAATAGAGTTAGTTCACATGAAACCAGTGTTTCAAACCACCAGAATGCACTGAAAAGTAGTATTTAACTGTAAAACAGTTGAAAGACAAGTTTATATAGCTTCGCAAGTCCACAGAAGACTGTATAAAGTTCTTTCTACATGTGGTGAAGTTCCACAAGTAGAGCAGAAGGCCCATTATAAGAAACAGCTAGACATCAGTAGTAATTCAGAGGAAATAGTAATGAATATCATAGAATTGTGTGAGAACAAGTGTAAAAGACATAAAAATCTAAGTTTCTAGTCTAGAAAGGATGTTATACACTACAGAAATCCTTGAAATAGAGTTACTTCACAAGAAAACAGTGTTTCAACCCACTAGAATTCACTGAAAAGTAGTATTCAACTGTAAAACAGTTTGAAGACAAGTGTATATAGCTTCTCAAGATCAGAGAAGAGTGTATAAAGTTGTTTCTACATGTGGTGAAGTCCCACAAGTAGAAAAGAAGGCCCATTATAGGAAACAGCTAGAAATCAGTAGTCATTCAGAGCAAATACTAATGAATATCACAGAATAGTGAGAGAACAAGTGTAAAACACATTAAAATGAAAGTGTCTAGTCTAGAAAGGATGTTGTACACTGCTGAAATCCTTGAAATAGAGTTAGTTCACATATAACCAGTGTTTCAAACCACCAGAATTCACTGAAAAGTAGTATTCAACTGTAAAACAGTTGAACGACAAGTTTATATAGCTTCGCAAGTCCACAGAAGACTGTATAAAGTTGTTTCTACATCTGGTGAAGTCACACAAGTATACCAGAAGGCCAATTATAGGAAAAAGCTAGAAATCAGTAGTAATTCAGAGGAAATACTAATGAATATCATAGAATTGTGTGAGAACAAGTGTAAAAGACATCAAAATGTGAGTCTCTAGTGTAGAAAGGATGTTGTACAATGCAGAAATCCTTGAAATAGAGTTAGTTCACATGAAACCAGTGTTTCAAACCACCAGAATGCACTGAAAAGAAGTATTTAACTGTAAAAGAGTTGAAAGACAAGTTTATATAGCTTGGCAAGTCCACAGAAGACTGTATAAAGTTGTTTCTACATGTGGTGAAGTTCCCCAAGTAGAGCAGAAGGCCCATTATAAGAAACAGCTAGAAATCAGTAGTAATTCAGAGGAAATAGTAATGAATATCATAGAATTGTGTGAGAACAAGTGTAAAAGACATAAAAATCTAAGTTTCTAGTCTAGAAAGGATGTTATACACTACAGAAATCCTTGAAATAGAGTTACTTCACAAGAAAACAGTGTTTCAACCCACTAGAATTCACTGAAAAGTAGTATTCAACTGTAAAACAGTTGAAAGACAAGTGTATATAGCTTCTCAAGTTCAGGGAAGAGTGTATAAAGTTTCTACATGTGGTGAAGTCCCACAAGTAGAAAAGAAGGCCCATTATAGGAAACAGCTAGAAATCAGTAGTCATTCAGAGCAAATGCTAATGAATATCACAGAATAGAGTGAGAACACGTGTAAAAGACATCAAAATGTAAGTCTCAAGTCTAGAAAGGATGTTGTACACTGCAGAAATCCTTGAAATAGAGTTACTTCAAATGAAACCAGTGTTTCAAACCACCAGAATGCACTGAAAAGTAGTATTTAACTGTAAAACAGTTGAAAGACAAGTTTATATAGCTTCGCAAGTCCACAGAAGACTGTATAAAGTTGTTTCTACATGTGGTGAAGTTCCACAAGTAGAGCAGAAGGCCCATTATAAGAAACAGCTAGAAATCAGTAGTAATTCAGAGGAAATAGTAATGAATATCATAGAATTGTGTGAGAACAAGTGTAAAAGACATAAAAATCTAAGTTTCTAGTCTAGAAAGGATGTTATACACTACAGAAATCCTTGAAATAGAGTTACTTCACAAGAAAACAGTGTTTCAACCCACTAGAATTCACTGAAAAGTAGTATTCAACTGTAAAACAGTTGAAAGACAAGTGTATATAGCTTCTCAAGTTCAGGGAAGAGTGTATAACGTTGTTTCTACATGTGGTGAAGTCCCACAAGTAGAAAAGAAGGCCCATTATAGGAAACAGCTAGAAATCAGTAGTCATTCAGAGCAAATACTAATGAATATCACAGAATAGTGAGAGAACAAGTGTAAAACACATCAAAATGAAAGTCTCTAGTCTAGAAAGGATGTTGTACACTGCTGAAATCCTTGAAATAGAGTTAGTTCACATATAACCAGTGTTTCAAACCACCAGAATTCACTGAAAAGTAGTATTCAACTGTAAAACAGTTGAACGACAAGTTTATATAGCTTCGCAAGTCCACAGAAGACTGTATAAAGTTGTTTCTACATATGGTGAAGTCACACAAGTAACCAGAAGGCCCATTATAGGAAACAGCTAGAAATCAGTAGTAATTCAGAGGAAATACTAATGAATATCATAGAATTGTGTGAGAACAAGTGTAAAAGACATAAAAATCTAAGTTTCTAATCTAGAAAGGATGTTATATACTACAGAAATCCTTGAAATAGAGTTACTTCCCAAGAAAACAGTGTTTCAACCCACTAGAATTCACTGAAAAGTAGTATTCAACTGTAAAACAGTTGAAAGACAAGTGTATGTAGCTTCTCAAGTTCAGAGAAGAGTGTAAAAATTTGTTTCTACATGTGGTGAAGTCCCACAAGTAGAAAAGAAGGCCCATTATAGGAAACAGCTAGAAATCAGTAGTCATTCAGAGCAAATACTAATGAATATCACAGAATAGAGAGAGAACACGTGTAAAAGACATCAAAATGTAAGTCTCTAGTCTAGAAAGGATGTTGTACACTGCAGAAATCCTTGAAATAGAGTTAGTTCACATGAAACCAGTGTTTCAAACCACCAGAATGCACTGAAAAGTAGTATTTAACTGTAAAACAGTTGAAAGACAAGTTTATATAGCTTCGCAAGTCCACAGAAGACTGTATAAAGTTCTTTCTACATGTGGTGAAGTTCCACAAGTAGAGCAGAAGGCCCATTATAAGAAACAGCTAGACATCAGTAGTAATTCAGAGGAAATAGTAATGAATATCATAGAATTGTGTGAGAACAAGTGTAAAAGACATAAAAATCTAAGTTTCTAGTCTAGAAAGGATGTTATACACTACAGAAATCCTTGAAATAGAGTTACTTCACAAGAAAACAGTGTTTCAACCCACTAGAATTCACTGAAAAGTAGTATTCAACTGTAAAACAGTTGAAAGACAAGTGTATATAGCTTCTCAAGTTCAGAGAAGAGTGTATAAAGTTGTTTCTACATGTTGTGAAGTCCCACAAGTAGAAAATAAGGCCCATTATAGGAAACAGCTAGAAATCAGTAGTCATTCAGAGGAAATACTAATGAATATCATAGAATTGTGTGAGAACAAGTGTAAAAGACATAGAAATCTAAGTTTCTAGTCTAGAAAGGATGTTATATACTACAGAAATCCTTGAAATAGAGTTACTTCACAAGAAAACAGTGTTTCAACCCACTAGAATTCACTGAAAAGTAGTATTGAACTGTAAAACAGTTGAAAGACAAGTGTATGTAGCTTCTAAAGTTCACTGAAGAGTGTATAAAGTTGTTTCTACATGTGGTGAAGTCCCTAAAGTAGAAAAGAAGGCCCATTATAGGAAACAGCTAGAAATCAGTAGTAATTCTGAGGAAATAGTAATGAATATCATAGAATTGTGTGAGAACAAGTGTAAAAGACATAGAAACCTAAGTTTCTAGTCTAGAAAGGATGTTATATACTACAGAAATCCTTGAAATAGAGTTACTTCACAAGAAAACAGTGTTTCAACCCACTAGAATTCACTGAGAAGTAGTATTCAACTGTAAAACAGTTGAAAGACAAGTGTATGTAGCTTCTAAAGTTCAGAGAAGAGTGTATATAGTTGTTTCTACATGTGGTGAAGTCCCACAAGTAGAAAAGAAGGCCCATTATAGGAAACAGCTAGAAATCAGTAGTAATTCAGAGGAAATAGTAATGAATATCATAGAATTGTGTGAGAACAAGTGTAAAAGACATAAAAATCTAAGTTTCTAGTCTAGAAAGGATGTTATACACTACAGAAATCCTTGAAATAGAGTTACTGCACAAGAAAACAGTGTTTCAACCCACTAGAATTCACTGAAAAGTAGTATTCAACTGTAAAACAGTTGAAAGACAAGTGTATGTAGCTTCTCAAGTTCAGAGAACAGTGTATAAAGTTGTTTCTACATGTGGTGAAGTCCCACAAGTAGAAAATAAGGCCCATTATAGGAAACAGCTAAAAATCAGTAGTAATTCAGAGGAAATACTAATGAATATCATAGAATTGTGTGAGAACAAGTGTAAAAGACATCAAAATGTAAGTTTCTAGTCTAGAAAGGATGTTATACACTGCTGAAATCCTTGAAATAGAGGTACTTCACAAGAAAACAGTGTTTCAACCCACTAGAATTCACTGAAAAGTAGTATTCAACTGTAAAACAGTTGAAAGACAAGATTATATAGCTTCGCAAGTCCACAGAAGACTGTATAAAGTTGTTTCTACATATGGTGAAGTCACACAAGTATACCAGAAGGCCCATTATAGGAAACAGCTAGAAATCAGTAGTAATTCAGAGGAAATACTAATGAATATCATAGAATTGTGTGAGAACAAGTGTAAAAGACATAGAAATCTAAGTTTCTAGTCTAGAAAGGATGTTATATACTACAGAAATCCTTGAAATAGAGTTACTTCACAAGAAAACAGTGTTTCAACCCACTAGAATTCACTGAAAAGTAGTATTCAACTGTAAAACAGTTGAAAGACAAGTGTATGTAGCTTCTAAAGTTCACAGAAGAGTGTATAAAGTTGTTTCTACATGTGGTGAAGTCCCACAAGTAGAAAAGAAGGCCCATTATAGGAAACAGCTAGAAATCAGTAGTAATTCAGAGGAAATAGTAATGAATATCATAGAATTGTGTGAGAACAAGTGTAAAAGACATAAAAATCTAAGTTTCTAGTCTAGAAAGGATGTTATACACTACAGAAATCCTTGAAATAGAGTTACTTCACAAGAAAACAGTGTTTCAACCCACTAGAATTCACTGAAATTAACTATTCAACTGTAAAACAGTTGAAAGACAAGTGTATATAGCTTCTAAAGTTCGGAGAAGAGTGTATAAAGTTGTTTCTACATGTGGTGAAGTCCCACAAGTAGAAAAGAAGGCCCATTATAGGAAACAGCTAGAAATCAGTAGTAATTCAGAGCAAATACTAATGAATATCACAGAATAGTGAGAGAACAAGTGTAAAACACATCAAAATGAAAGTGTCTAGTCTAGAAAGGATGTTGTACACTGCTGAAATCCTTGAAATAGAGTTAGTTCACATATAACCAGTGTTTCAAACCACCAGAATGCACTGAAAAGTAGTATTCAACTGTAAAACAGTTGAACGACAAGTTTATATAGCTTCACAAGTCCACAGAAGACTGTATAAAGTTGTTTCTACATGTGGTGAAGTTCCCCAAGTAGAGCAGAAGGCCCATTATAAGAAACAGCTAGAAATCAGTAGTAATTCAGAGGAAATAGTAATGAATATCATAGAATTGTGTGAGAACAAGTGTAAAAGACATAAAAATCTAAGTTTCTAGTCTAGAAAGGATGTTATACACTACAGAAATCCTTGAAATAGAGTTACTTCACAAGAAAACAGTGTTTCAACCCACTAGAATTCACTGAAAAGTAGTATTCAACTGTAAAACAGTTGAAAGACAAGTGTATATAGCTTCTCAAGTTCAGAGAAGAGTGTATAAAGTTGTTTCTACATGTGGTGAAGTCCCACAAGTAGAAAAGAAGGCCCATTATAGGAAACAGCTAGAAATCAGTAGTAATTCAGAGCAAATACTAATGAATATCACAGAATAGTGAGAGAACAAGTGTAAAACACATCAAAATGAAAGTGTCTAGTCTAGAAAGGATGTTGTACACTGCTGAAATCCTTGAAATAGAGTTAGTTCACATATAACCAGTGTTTCAAACCACCAGAATGCACTGAAAAGTAGTATTCAACTGTAAAACAGTTGAACGACAAGTTTATATAGCTTCGCAAGTCCACAGAAGACTGTATAAAGTTGTTTCTACATGTGGTGAAGTTCCCCAAGTAGAGCAGAAGGCCCATTATAAGAAACAGCTAGAAATCAGTAGTAATTCAGAGGAAATAGTAATGAATATCATAGAATTGTGTGAGAACAAGTGTAAAAGACATAAAAATCTAAGTTTCTAGTCTAGAAAGGATGTTATACACTACAGAAATCCTTGAAATAGAGTTACTTCACAAGAAAACAGTGTTTCAACCCACTAGAATTCACTGAAAAGTAGTATTCAACTGTAAAACAGTTTGAAGACAAGTGTATATAGCTTCTCAAGATCAGAGAAGAGTGTATAAAGTTGTTTCTACATGTGGTGAAGTCCCACAAGTAGAAAAGAAGGCCCATTATAGGAAACAGCTAGAAATCAGTAGTCATTCAGAGCAAATACTAATGAATATCACAGAATAGTGAGAGAACAAGTGTAAAACACATTAAAATGAAAGTGTCTAGTCTAGAAAGGATGTTGTACACTGCTGAAATCCTTGAAATAGAGTTAGTTCACATATAACCAGTGTTTCAAACCACCAGAATTCACTGAAAAGTAGTATTCAACTGTAAAACAGTTGAACGACAAGTTTATATAGCTTCGCAAGTCCACAGAAGACTGTATAAAGTTGTTTCTACATCTGGTGAAGTCACACAAGTATACCAGAAGGCCAATTATAGGAAAAAGCTAGAAATCAGTAGTAATTCAGAGGAAATACTAATGAATATCATAGAATTGTGTGAGAACAAGTGTAAAAGACATCAAAATGTGAGTCTCTAGTGTAGAAAGGATGTTGTACAATGCAGAAATCCTTGAAATAGAGTTAGTTCACATGAAACCAGTGTTTCAAACCACCAGAATGCACTGAAAAGAAGTATTTAACTGTAAAAGAGTTGAAAGACAAGTTTATATAGCTTGGCAAGTCCACAGAAGACTGTATAAAGTTGTTTCTACATGTGGTGAAGTTCCCCAAGTAGAGCAGAAGGCCCATTATAAGAAACAGCTAGAAATCAGTAGTAATTCAGAGGAAATAGTAATGAATATCATAGAATTGTGTGAGAACAAGTGTAAAAGACATAAAAATCTAAGTTTCTAGTCTAGAAAGGATGTTATACACTACAGAAATCCTTGAAATAGAGTTACTTCACAAGAAAACAGTGTTTCAACCCACTAGAATTCACTGAAAAGTAGTATTCAACTGTAAAACAGTTGAAAGACAAGTGTATATAGCTTCTCAAGTTCAGGGAAGAGTGTATAAAGTTTCTACATGTGGTGAAGTCCCACAAGTAGAAAAGAAGGCCCATTATAGGAAACAGCTAGAAATCAGTAGTCATTCAGAGCAAATGCTAATGAATATCACAGAATAGAGTGAGAACACGTGTAAAAGACATCAAAATGTAAGTCTCAAGTCTAGAAAGGATGTTGTACACTGCAGAAATCCTTGAAATAGAGTTACTTCAAATGAAACCAGTGTTTCAAACCACCAGAATGCACTGAAAAGTAGTATTTAACTGTAAAACAGTTGAAAGACAAGTTTATATAGCTTCGCAAGTCCACAGAAGACTGTATAAAGTTGTTTCTACATGTGGTGAAGTTCCACAAGTAGAGCAGAAGGCCCATTATAAGAAACAGCTAGAAATCAGTAGTAATTCAGAGGAAATAGTAATGAATATCATAGAATTGTGTGAGAACAAGTGTAAAAGACATAAAAATCTAAGTTTCTAGTCTAGAAAGGATGTTATACACTACAGAAATCCTTTAAATAGAGTTACTTCACAAGAAAACAGTGTTTTAACCCACTAGAATTCACTGAAAAGTAGTATTCAACTGTAAAACAGTTGAAAGACAAGTGTATATAGCTTCTCAAGTTCAGGGAAGAGTGTATAACGTTGTTTCTACATGTGGTGAAGTCCCACAAGTAGAAAAGAAGGCCCATTATAGGAAACAGCTAGAAATCAGTAGTCATTCAGAGCAAATACTAATGAATATCACAGAATAGTGAGAGAACAAGTGTAAAACACATCAAAATGAAAGTCTCTAGTCTAGAAAGGATGTTGTACACTGCTGAAATCCTTGAAATAGAGTTAGTTCACATATAACCAGTGTTTCAAACCACCAGAATTCACTGAAAAGTAGTATTCAACTGTAAAACAGTTGAACGACAAGTTTATATAGCTTCGCAAGTCCACAGAAGACTGTATAAAGTTGTTTCTACATATGGTGAAGTCACACAAGTAACCAGAAGGCCCATTATAGGAAACAGCTAGAAATCAGTAGTAATTCAGAGGAAATACTAATGAATATCATAGAATTGTGTGAGAACAAGTGTAAAAGACATAAAAATCTAAGTTTCTAATCTAGAAAGGATGTTATATACTACAGAAATCCTTGAAATAGAGTTACTTCCCAAGAAAACAGTGTTTCAACCCACTAGAATTCACTGAAAAGTAGTATTCAACTGTAAAACAGTTGAAAGACAAGTGTATGTAGCTTCTCAAGTTCAGAGAAGAGTGTAAAAATTTGTTTCTACATGTGGTGAAGTCCCACAAGTAGAAAAGAAGGCCCATTATAGGAAACAGCTAGAAATCAGTAGTCATTCAGAGCAAATACTAATGAATATCACAGAATAGAGAGAGAACACGTGTAAAAGACATCAAAATGTAAGTCTCTAGTCTAGAAAGGATGTTGTACACTGCAGAAATCCTTGAAATAGAGTTACTTCACATGAAACCAGTGTTTCAAACCACCAGAATGCACTGAAAAGTAGTATTTAACTGTAAAACAGTTGAAAGACAAGTTTATATTGCTTCGCAAGTCCACAGAAGACTGTATAAAGTTGTTTCTACATGTGGTGAAGTTCCACAAGTAGAGCAGAAGGCCCATTATAAGAAACAGCTAGAAATCAGTAGTAATTCAGAGGAAATAGTAATGAATATCATAGAATTGTGTGAGAACAAGTGTAAAAGACATAAAAATCTAAGTTTCTAGTCTAGAAAGGATGTTATACACTACAGAAATCCTTGAAATAGAGTTACTTCACAAGAAAACAGTGTTTCAACCCACTAGAATTCACTGAAAAGTAGTATTCAACTGTAAAACAGTTGAAAGACAAGTGTATATAGCTTCTCAAGTTCAGGGAAGAGTGTATAAAGTTGTTTCTACATGTGGTGAAGTCCCACAAGTAGAAAAGAAGGCCCATTATAGGAAACAGCTAGAAATCAGTAGTCATTCAGAGGAAATACTAATGAATATCATAGAATTGTGTGAGAACAGGTGTAAAAGACATCAAAATGTAAGTTTCTAGTCTAGAAAGGATGTTATACACTACAGAAATCCTTGAAATAGAGTTAGTTCACATGAAACCAGTGTTTCAAAACACCAGAATGCACTGAAAATAGTATTTAACTGTAAAACAGTTGAAAGACAAGTTTATATAGCTTCGCAAGTCCACAGAAGACTGTATAAAGTTGTTTCTACATGTGGTGAAGTTCCACAAGTAGAGCAGAAGGCCCATTATAAGAAACAGCTAGAAATCAGTAGTAATTCAGAGGAAATAGTAAAGAATATCATAGAATTGTGTGAGAACAAGTGTAAAGGACATCAAAATGTGAGTCTCTAGTCTAGAAAGGATGTTGTACACTGCAGAAATCCTTGAAATAGAGTTAGTTCACATGAAACCAGTGTTTCAAACCACCAGAATGCACTGAAAAGAAGTATTTAACTGTAAAAGAGTTGAAAGACAAATTTATATAGCTTCGCAAGTCCACAGAAGACTGTATAAAGTTGTTTCTACATGTGGTGAAGTTCCCCAAGTAGAGCAGAAGGCCCATTATAAGAAACAGCTAGAAATCAGTAGTAATTCAGAGGAAATAGTAATGAATATCATAGAATTGTGTGAGAACAAGTGTAAAAGACATAAAAATCTAAGTTTCTAGTCTAGAAAGGATGTTATACACTACAGAAATCCTTGAAATAGAGTTACTTCACAAGAAAACAGTGTTTCAACCCACTAGAATTCACTGAAAAGTAGTATTCAACTGTAAAACAGTTGAAAGACAAGTGTATATAGCTTCTCAAGTTCAGAGAAGAGTGTATAAAGTTGTTTCTACATGTGGTGAAGTCCCACAAGTAGAAAAGAAGGCCCATTATAGGAAACAGCTAGAAATCAGTAGTCATTCAGAGCAAATACTAATGAATATCACAGAATAGAGAGAGAACACGTGTAAAAGACATCAAAATGTAAGTCTCTAGTATAGAAAGGATGTTGTACACTGCAGAAATCCTTGAAATAGAGTTAGTTCACATGAAACCAGTGTTTCAAACCACCAGAATGCACTGAAAAGTAGTATGTAACTGTAAAACAGTTGAAAGACAAGTTTATATAGCTTCGCAAGTCCACAGAAGACTGTATAAAGTTGTTTCTACATGTGGTGAAGTTCCACAAGTAGAGCAGAAGGCCCATTATAAGAAACAGCTAGACATCAGTAGTAATTCAGAGGAAATAGTAATGAATATCATAGAATTGTGTGAGAACAAGTGTAAAAGACATAAAAATCTAAGTTTCTAGTCTAGAAAGGATGTTATACACTACAGAAATCCTTGAAATAGAGTTACTTCACAAGAAAACAGTGTTTCAACCCACTAGAATTCACTGAAAAGTAGTATTCAACTGTAAAACAGTTGAAAGACAAGTGTATATAGCTTCTCAAGTTCAGAGAAGAGTGTATAAAGTTGTTTCTACATGTGGTGAAGTCCCACAAGTAGAAAATAAGGCCCATTATAGGAAACAGCTAGAAATCAGTAGTAATTCAGAGGAAATAGTAATGAATATCATAGAATTGTGTGAGAACAAGTGTAAAAGACATAAAAATCTAAGTTTCTAGTCTAGAAAGGATGTTATACACTACAGAAATCCTTGAAATAGAGTTACTTCACAAGAAAACAGTGTTTCAACCCACTAGAATTCACTCAAAAGTAGTATTCAACTGTAAAACAGTTGAAAGACAAGTGTATATAGCTTCTCAAGTTCAGAGAAGAGTGTATAAAGTTGTTTCTACATGTGGTGAAGTCCCACAAGTAGAAAATAAGGCCCATTATAGGAAACAGCTAGAAATCAGTAGTAATTCAGAGGAAATACTAATGAATATCATAGAATTGTGTGAGAACAAGTGTAAAAGACATCAAAATGTAAGTTTCTAGTCTAGAAAGGATGTTATACACTACAGAAATCCTTGAAATAGAGTTACTTCAGAAGAAAACAGTGTTTCAACCCACTAGAATTCACTGAAAAGTAGTATTCAACTGTAAAACAGTTTAAAGACAAGTGTATATAGCTTCTCAAGTTCAGGGAAGAGTGTATAAAGTTGTTTCTACATGTGGTGAAGTCCCACAAGTAGAAAAGAAGGCCCATTATAGGAAACAGCTAGAAATCAGTAGTCATTCAGAGCAAATACTAATGAATATCACAGAATAGAGAGAGAACACGTGTAAAAGACATCAAAATGTAAGTCTCTAGTCTAGAAAGGATGTTGTACACTGCAGAAATCCTTGAAATAGAGTTAGTTCACATGAAACCAGTGTTTCAAACCACCAGAATGCACTGAAAAGTAGTATTTAACTGTAAAACAGTTGAAAGACAAGTTTATATAGCTTTTCAAGTTCAGAGAAGAGTGTATAAAGTTGTTTCTACATGTGGTGAAGTTCCCCAAGTAGAGCAGAAGGCCCATTATAAGAAACAGCTAGAAATCCGTAGTAATTCAGAGGAAATAGTAATGAATATCATAGAATTGTGTGAGAACAAGTGTAAAAGACATAAAAATCTAAGTTTCTAGTCTAGAAAGGATGTTATATACTACAGAAATCCTTGAAATAGAGTTACTTCACAAGAAAACAGTGTTTCAACCCACTAGAATTCACTGAAAAGTAGTATTCAACTGTAAAACAGTTGAAAGACAAGTGTATATAGCTTCTCAAGTTCAGAGAAGAGTGTATAAAGTTGTTTCTACATGTGGTGAAGTCCCACAAGTAGAAAATAAGGCCCATTATAGGAAACAGCTAGAAATCAGTACTAATTCAGAGGAAATACTAATGAATATCACTGAATAGAGAGAGAACACGTGTAAAAGACATCAAAATGTAAGTCTCTAGTCTAGAAAAGATGTTGTACACTGCAGAAATCCTTGAAATAGAGTTAGTTCACATGAAACCAGTGTTTCAAACCACCAGAATGCACTGAAAAGTAGTATTTAACTGTAAAACAGTTGAAAGACAAGTTTATATAGCTTCGCAAGTCCACAGAAGACTGTATAAAGTTGTTTCTACATGTGGTGAAGTTCCCCAAGTAGAGCAGAAGGCCCATTATAAGAAACAGCTAGAAATCAGTAGTAATTCAGAGGAAATAGTAATGAATATCATAGAATTGTGTGAGAACAAGTGTAAAAGACATCAAATTGTGAGTCTCTAGTCTAGAAAGGATGTTGTACACTGCAGAAATCCTTGAAATAGAGTTAGTTCACATGAAACCAGTGTTTCAAACCACCAGAATGCACTGGAAATAAGTATTTAACTGTAAAACAGTTGAAAGACCAATTTATATAGCTTCGCAAGTTCACAGAAGACTGTATAAAGTTGTTTCTACATGTGGTGAAGTTCCCCAAGTAGAGCAGAAGGCCCATTATAAGAAACAGCTAGAAATCAGTAGTAATTCAGAGGAAATAGTAATGAATATCATAGAATTGTGTGAGAACAAGTGTAAAAGACATAAAAATCTAAGTTTCTAGTCTAGAAAGGATGTTATACACTACAGAAATCCTTGAAATAGAGTTACTTCACAAGAAAACAGTGTTTCAACCCACTAGAATTCACTGAAAAGTAGTATTCAACTGTAAAACAGTTTGAAGACAAGTGTATATAGCTTCTCAAGATCAGAGAAGAGTGTATAAAGTTGTTTCTACATGTGGTGAAGTCCCACAAGTAGAAAAGAAGGCCCATTATAGGAAACAGCTAGAAATCAGTAGTCATTCAGAGCAAATACTAATGAATATCACAGAATAGTGAGAGAACAAGTGTAAAACACATTAAAATGAAAGTGTCTAGTCTAGAAAGGATGTTGTACACTGCTGAAATCCTTGAAATAGAGTTAGTTCACATATAACCAGTGTTTCAAACCACCAGAATTCACTGAAAAGTAGTATTCAACTGTAAAACAGTTGAACGACAAGTTTATATAGCTTCGCAAGTCCACAGAAGACTGTATAAAGTTGTTTCTACATCTGGTGAAGTCACACAAGTATACCAGAAGGCCAATTATAGGAAAAAGCTAGAAATCAGTAGTAATTCAGAGGAAATACTAATGAATATCATAGAATTGTGTGAGAACAAGTGTAAAAGACATCAAAATGTGAGTCTCTAGTGTAGAAAGGATGTTGTACAATGCAGAAATCCTTGAAATAGAGTTAGTTCACATGAAACCAGTGTTTCAAACCACCAGAATGCACTGAAAAGAAGTATTTAACTGTAAAAGAGTTGAAAGACAAGTTTATATAGCTTGGCAAGTCCACAGAAGACTGTATAAAGTTGTTTCTACATGTGGTGAAGTTCCCCAAGTAGAGCAGAAGGCCCATTATAAGAAACAGCTAGAAATCAGTAGTAATTCAGAGGAAATAGTAATGAATATCATAGAATTGTGTGAGAACAAGTGTAAAAGACATAAAAATCTAAGTTTCTAGTCTAGAAAGGATGTTATACACTACAGAAATCCTTGAAATAGAGTTACTTCACAAGAAAACAGTGTTTCAACCCACTAGAATTCACTGAAAAGTAGTATTCAACTGTAAAACAGTTGAAAGACAAGTGTATATAGCTTCTCAAGTTCAGGGAAGAGTGTATAAAGTTTCTACATGTGGTGAAGTCCCACAAGTAGAAAAGAAGGCCCATTATAGGAAACAGCTAGAAATCAGTAGTCATTCAGAGCAAATGCTAATGAATATCACAGAATAGAGTGAGAACACGTGTAAAAGACATCAAAATGTAAGTCTCAAGTCTAGAAAGGATGTTGTACACTGCAGAAATCCTTGAAATAGAGTTACTTCAAATGAAACCAGTGTTTCAAACCACCAGAATGCACTGAAAAGTAGTATTTAACTGTAAAACAGTTGAAAGACAAGTTTATATAGCTTCGCAAGTCCACAGAAGACTGTATAAAGTTGTTTCTACATGTGGTGAAGTTCCACAAGTAGAGCAGAAGGCCCATTATAAGAAACAGCTAGAAATCAGTAGTAATTCAGAGGAAATAGTAATGAATATCATAGAATTGTGTGAGAACAAGTGTAAAAGACATAAAAATCTAAGTTTCTAGTCTAGAAAGGATGTTATACACTACAGAAATCCTTGAAATAGAGTTACTTCACAAGAAAACAGTGTTTCAACCCACTAGAATTCACTGAAAAGTAGTATTCAACTGTAAAACAGTTGAAAGACAAGTGTATATAGCTTCTCAAGTTCAGGGAAGAGTGTATAACGTTGTTTCTACATGTGGTGAAGTCCCACAAGTAGAAAAGAAGGCCCATTATAGGAAACAGCTAGAAATCAGTAGTCATTCAGAGCAAATACTAATGAATATCACAGAATAGTGAGAGAACAAGTGTAAAACACATCAAAATGAAAGTCTCTAGTCTAGAAAGGATGTTGTACACTGCTGAAATCCTTGAAATAGAGTTAGTTCACATATAACCAGTGTTTCAAACCACCAGAATTCACTGAAAAGTAGTATTCAACTGTAAAACAGTTGAACGACAAGTTTATATAGCTTCGCAAGTCCACAGAAGACTGTATAAAGTTGTTTCTACATATGGTGAAGTCACACAAGTAACCAGAAGGCCCATTATAGGAAACAGCTAGAAATCAGTAGTAATTCAGAGGAAATACTAATGAATATCATAGAATTGTGTGAGAACAAGTGTAAAAGACATAAAAATCTAAGTTTCTAATCTAGAAAGGATGTTATATACTACAGAAATCCTTGAAATAGAGTTACTTCCCAAGAAAACAGTGTTTCAACCCACTAGAATTCACTGAAAAGTAGTATTCAACTGTAAAACAGTTGAAAGACAAGTGTATGTAGCTTCTCAAGTTCAGAGAAGAGTGTAAAAATTTGTTTCTACATGTGGTGAAGTCCCACAAGTAGAAAAGAAGGCCCATTATAGGAAACAGCTAGAAATCAGTAGTCATTCAGAGCAAATACTAATGAATATCACAGAATAGAGAGAGAACACGTGTAAAAGACATCAAAATGTAAGTCTCTAGTCTAGAAAGGATGTTGTACACTGCAGAAATCCTTGAAATAGAGTTAGTTCACATGAAACCAGTGTTTCAAACCACCAGAATGCACTGAAAAGTAGTATTTAACTGTAAAACAGTTGAAAGACAAGTTTATATAGCTTCGCAAGTCCACAGAAGACTGTATAAAGTTCTTTCTACATGTGGTGAAGTTCCACAAGTAGAGCAGAAGGCCCATTATAAGAAACAGCTAGACATCAGTAGTAATTCAGAGGAAATAGTAATGAATATCATAGAATTGTGTGAGAACAAGTGTAAAAGACATAAAAATCTAAGTTTCTAGTCTAGAAAGGATGTTATACACTACAGAAATCCTTGAAATAGAGTTACTTCACAAGAAAACAGTGTTTCAACCCACTAGAATTCACTGAAAAGTAGTATTCAACTGTAAAACAGTTGAAAGACAAGTGTATATAGCTTCTCAAGTTCAGAGAAGAGTGTATAAAGTTGTTTCTACATGTTGTGAAGTCCCACAAGTAGAAAATAAGGCCCATTATAGGAAACAGCTAGAAATCAGTAGTCATTCAGAGGAAATACTAATGAATATCATAGAATTGTGTGAGAACAAGTGTAAAAGACATAGAAATCTAAGTTTCTAGTCTAGAAAGGATGTTATATACTACAGAAATCCTTGAAATAGAGTTACTTCACAAGAAAACAGTGTTTCAACCCACTAGAATTCACTGAAAAGTAGTATTGAACTGTAAAACAGTTGAAAGACAAGTGTATGTAGCTTCTAAAGTTCACTGAAGAGTGTATAAAGTTGTTTCTACATGTGGTGAAGTCCCTAAAGTAGAAAAGAAGGCCCATTATAGGAAACAGCTAGAAATCAGTAGTAATTCTGAGGAAATAGTAATGAATATCATAGAATTGTGTGAGAACAAGTGTAAAAGACATAGAAACCTAAGTTTCTAGTCTAGAAAGGATGTTATATACTACAGAAATCCTTGAAATAGAGTTACTTCACAAGAAAACAGTGTTTCAACCCACTAGAATTCACTGAGAAGTAGTATTCAACTGTAAAACAGTTGAAAGACAAGTGTATGTAGCTTCTAAAGTTCAGAGAAGAGTGTATATAGTTGTTTCTACATGTGGTGAAGTCCCACAAGTAGAAAAGAAGGCCCATTATAGGAAACAGCTAGAAATCAGTAGTAATTCAGAGGAAATAGTAATGAATATCATAGAATTGTGTGAGAACAAGTGTAAAAGACATAAAAATCTAAGTTTCTAGTCTAGAAAGGATGTTATACACTACAGAAATCCTTGAAATAGAGTTACTGCACAAGAAAACAGTGTTTCAACCCACTAGAATTCACTGAAAAGTAGTATTCAACTGTAAAACAGTTGAAAGACAAGTGTATGTAGCTTCTCAAGTTCAGAGAACAGTGTATAAAGTTGTTTCTACATGTGGTGAAGTCCCACAAGTAGAAAATAAGGCCCATTATAGGAAACAGCTAAAAATCAGTAGTAATTCAGAGGAAATACTAATGAATATCATAGAATTGTGTGAGAACAAGTGTAAAAGACATCAAAATGTAAGTTTCTAGTCTAGAAAGGATGTTATACACTGCTGAAATCCTTGAAATAGAGGTACTTCACAAGAAAACAGTGTTTCAACCCACTAGAATTCACTGAAAAGTAGTATTCAACTGTAAAACAGTTGAAAGACAAGATTATATAGCTTCGCAAGTCCACAGAAGACTGTATAAAGTTGTTTCTACATATGGTGAAGTCACACAAGTATACCAGAAGGCCCATTATAGGAAACAGCTAGAAATCAGTAGTAATTCAGAGGAAATACTAATGAATATCATAGAATTGTGTGAGAACAAGTGTAAAAGACATAGAAATCTAAGTTTCTAGTCTAGAAAGGATGTTATATACTACAGAAATCCTTGAAATAGAGTTACTTCACAAGAAAACAGTGTTTCAACCCACTAGAATTCACTGAAAAGTAGTATTCAACTGTAAAACAGTTGAAAGACAAGTGTATGTAGCTTCTAAAGTTCACAGAAGAGTGTATAAAGTTGTTTCTACATGTGGTGAAGTCCCACAAGTAGAAAAGAAGGCCCATTATAGGAAACAGCTAGAAATCAGTAGTAATTCAGAGGAAATAGTAATGAATATCATAGAATTGTGTGAGAACAAGTGTAAAAGACATAAAAATCTAAGTTTCTAGTCTAGAAAGGATGTTATACACTACAGAAATCCTTGAAATAGAGTTACTTCACAAGAAAACAGTGTTTCAACCCACTAGAATTCACTGAAATTAACTATTCAACTGTAAAACAGTTGAAAGACAAGTGTATATAGCTTCTAAAGTTCGGAGAAGAGTGTATAAAGTTGTTTCTACATGTGGTGAAGTCCCACAAGTAGAAAAGAAGGCCCATTATAGGAAACAGCTAGAAATCAGTAGTAATTCAGAGCAAATACTAATGAATATCACAGAATAGTGAGAGAACAAGTGTAAAACACATCAAAATGAAAGTGTCTAGTCTAGAAAGGATGTTGTACACTGCTGAAATCCTTGAAATAGAGTTAGTTCACATATAACCAGTGTTTCAAACCACCAGAATGCACTGAAAAGTAGTATTCAACTGTAAAACAGTTGAACGACAAGTTTATATAGCTTCACAAGTCCACAGAAGACTGTATAAAGTTGTTTCTACATGTGGTGAAGTTCCCCAAGTAGAGCAGAAGGCCCATTATAAGAAACAGCTAGAAATCAGTAGTAATTCAGAGGAAATAGTAATGAATATCATAGAATTGTGTGAGAACAAGTGTAAAAGACATAAAAATCTAAGTTTCTAGTCTAGAAAGGATGTTATACACTACAGAAATCCTTGAAATAGAGTTACTTCACAAGAAAACAGTGTTTCAACCCACTAGAATTCACTGAAAAGTAGTATTCAACTGTAAAACAGTTGAAAGACAAGTGTATATAGCTTCTCAAGTTCAGAGAAGAGTGTATAAAGTTGTTTCTACATGTGGTGAAGTCCCACAAGTAGAAAAGAAGGCCCATTATAGGAAACAGCTAGAAATCAGTAGTAATTCAGAGCAAATACTAATGAATATCACAGAATAGTGAGAGAACAAGTGTAAAACACATCAAAATGAAAGTGTCTAGTCTAGAAAGGATGTTGTACACTGCTGAAATCCTTGAAATAGAGTTAGTTCACATATAACCAGTGTTTCAAACCACCAGAATGCACTGAAAAGTAGTATTCAACTGTAAAACAGTTGAACGACAAGTTTATATAGCTTCGCAAGTCCACAGAAGACTGTATAAAGTTGTTTCTACATGTGGTGAAGTTCCCCAAGTAGAGCAGAAGGCCCATTATAAGAAACAGCTAGAAATCAGTAGTAATTCAGAGGAAATAGTAATGAATATCATAGAATTGTGTGAGAACAAGTGTAAAAGACATAAAAATCTAAGTTTCTAGTCTAGAAAGGATGTTATACACTACAGAAATCCTTGAAATAGAGTTACTTCACAAGAAAACAGTGTTTCAACCCACTAGAATTCACTGAAAAGTAGTATTCAACTGTAAAACAGTTTGAAGACAAGTGTATATAGCTTCTCAAGATCAGAGAAGAGTGTATAAAGTTGTTTCTACATGTGGTGAAGTCCCACAAGTAGAAAAGAAGGCCCATTATAGGAAACAGCTAGAAATCAGTAGTCATTCAGAGCAAATACTAATGAATATCACAGAATAGTGAGAGAACAAGTGTAAAACACATTAAAATGAAAGTGTCTAGTCTAGAAAGGATGTTGTACACTGCTGAAATCCTTGAAATAGAGTTAGTTCACATATAACCAGTGTTTCAAACCACCAGAATTCACTGAAAAGTAGTATTCAACTGTAAAACAGTTGAACGACAAGTTTATATAGCTTCGCAAGTCCACAGAAGACTGTATAAAGTTGTTTCTACATCTGGTGAAGTCACACAAGTATACCAGAAGGCCAATTATAGGAAAAAGCTAGAAATCAGTAGTAATTCAGAGGAAATACTAATGAATATCATAGAATTGTGTGAGAACAAGTGTAAAAGACATCAAAATGTGAGTCTCTAGTGTAGAAAGGATGTTGTACAATGCAGAAATCCTTGAAATAGAGTTAGTTCACATGAAACCAGTGTTTCAAACCACCAGAATGCACTGAAAAGAAGTATTTAACTGTAAAAGAGTTGAAAGACAAGTTTATATAGCTTGGCAAGTCCACAGAAGACTGTATAAAGTTGTTTCTACATGTGGTGAAGTTCCCCAAGTAGAGCAGAAGGCCCATTATAAGAAACAGCTAGAAATCAGTAGTAATTCAGAGGAAATAGTAATGAATATCATAGAATTGTGTGAGAACAAGTGTAAAAGACATAAAAATCTAAGTTTCTAGTCTAGAAAGGATGTTATACACTACAGAAATCCTTGAAATAGAGTTACTTCACAAGAAAACAGTGTTTCAACCCACTAGAATTCACTGAAAAGTAGTATTCAACTGTAAAACAGTTGAAAGACAAGTGTATATAGCTTCTCAAGTTCAGGGAAGAGTGTATAAAGTTTCTACATGTGGTGAAGTCCCACAAGTAGAAAAGAAGGCCCATTATAGGAAACAGCTAGAAATCAGTAGTCATTCAGAGCAAATGCTAATGAATATCACAGAATAGAGTGAGAACACGTGTAAAAGACATCAAAATGTAAGTCTCAAGTCTAGAAAGGATGTTGTACACTGCAGAAATCCTTGAAATAGAGTTACTTCAAATGAAACCAGTGTTTCAAACCACCAGAATGCACTGAAAAGTAGTATTTAACTGTAAAACAGTTGAAAGACAAGTTTATATAGCTTCGCAAGTCCACAGAAGACTGTATAAAGTTGTTTCTACATGTGGTGAAGTTCCACAAGTAGAGCAGAAGGCCCATTATAAGAAACAGCTAGAAATCAGTAGTAATTCAGAGGAAATAGTAATGAATATCATAGAATTGTGTGAGAACAAGTGTAAAAGACATAAAAATCTAAGTTTCTAGTCTAGAAAGGATGTTATACACTACAGAAATCCTTTAAATAGAGTTACTTCACAAGAAAACAGTGTTTTAACCCACTAGAATTCACTGAAAAGTAGTATTCAACTGTAAAACAGTTGAAAGACAAGTGTATATAGCTTCTCAAGTTCAGGGAAGAGTGTATAACGTTGTTTCTACATGTGGTGAAGTCCCACAAGTAGAAAAGAAGGCCCATTATAGGAAACAGCTAGAAATCAGTAGTCATTCAGAGCAAATACTAATGAATATCACAGAATAGTGAGAGAACAAGTGTAAAACACATCAAAATGAAAGTCTCTAGTCTAGAAAGGATGTTGTACACTGCTGAAATCCTTGAAATAGAGTTAGTTCACATATAACCAGTGTTTCAAACCACCAGAATTCACTGAAAAGTAGTATTCAACTGTAAAACAGTTGAACGACAAGTTTATATAGCTTCGCAAGTCCACAGAAGACTGTATAAAGTTGTTTCTACATATGGTGAAGTCACACAAGTAACCAGAAGGCCCATTATAGGAAACAGCTAGAAATCAGTAGTAATTCAGAGGAAATACTAATGAATATCATAGAATTGTGTGAGAACAAGTGTAAAAGACATAAAAATCTAAGTTTCTAATCTAGAAAGGATGTTATATACTACAGAAATCCTTGAAATAGAGTTACTTCCCAAGAAAACAGTGTTTCAACCCACTAGAATTCACTGAAAAGTAGTATTCAACTGTAAAACAGTTGAAAGACAAGTGTATGTAGCTTCTCAAGTTCAGAGAAGAGTGTAAAAATTTGTTTCTACATGTGGTGAAGTCCCACAAGTAGAAAAGAAGGCCCATTATAGGAAACAGCTAGAAATCAGTAGTCATTCAGAGCAAATACTAATGAATATCACAGAATAGAGAGAGAACACGTGTAAAAGACATCAAAATGTAAGTCTCTAGTCTAGAAAGGATGTTGTACACTGCAGAAATCCTTGAAATAGAGTTACTTCACATGAAACCAGTGTTTCAAACCACCAGAATGCACTGAAAAGTAGTATTTAACTGTAAAACAGTTGAAAGACAAGTTTATATTGCTTCGCAAGTCCACAGAAGACTGTATAAAGTTGTTTCTACATGTGGTGAAGTTCCACAAGTAGAGCAGAAGGCCCATTATAAGAAACAGCTAGAAATCAGTAGTAATTCAGAGGAAATAGTAATGAATATCATAGAATTGTGTGAGAACAAGTGTAAAAGACATAAAAATCTAAGTTTCTAGTCTAGAAAGGATGTTATACACTACAGAAATCCTTGAAATAGAGTTACTTCACAAGAAAACAGTGTTTCAACCCACTAGAATTCACTGAAAAGTAGTATTCAACTGTAAAACAGTTGAAAGACAAGTGTATATAGCTTCTCAAGTTCAGGGAAGAGTGTATAAAGTTGTTTCTACATGTGGTGAAGTCCCACAAGTAGAAAAGAAGGCCCATTATAGGAAACAGCTAGAAATCAGTAGTCATTCAGAGGAAATACTAATGAATATCATAGAATTGTGTGAGAACAGGTGTAAAAGACATCAAAATGTAAGTTTCTAGTCTAGAAAGGATGTTATACACTACAGAAATCCTTGAAATAGAGTTAGTTCACATGAAACCAGTGTTTCAAAACACCAGAATGCACTGAAAATAGTATTTAACTGTAAAACAGTTGAAAGACAAGTTTATATAGCTTCGCAAGTCCACAGAAGACTGTATAAAGTTGTTTCTACATGTGGTGAAGTTCCACAAGTAGAGCAGAAGGCCCATTATAAGAAACAGCTAGAAATCAGTAGTAATTCAGAGGAAATAGTAAAGAATATCATAGAATTGTGTGAGAACAAGTGTAAAGGACATCAAAATGTGAGTCTCTAGTCTAGAAAGGATGTTGTACACTGCAGAAATCCTTGAAATAGAGTTAGTTCACATGAAACCAGTGTTTCAAACCACCAGAATGCACTGAAAAGAAGTATTTAACTGTAAAAGAGTTGAAAGACAAATTTATATAGCTTCGCAAGTCCACAGAAGACTGTATAAAGTTGTTTCTACATGTGGTGAAGTTCCCCAAGTAGAGCAGAAGGCCCATTATAAGAAACAGCTAGAAATCAGTAGTAATTCAGAGGAAATAGTAATGAATATCATAGAATTGTGTGAGAACAAGTGTAAAAGACATAAAAATCTAAGTTTCTAGTCTAGAAAGGATGTTATACACTACAGAAATCCTTGAAATAGAGTTACTTCACAAGAAAACAGTGTTTCAACCCACTAGAATTCACTGAAAAGTAGTATTCAACTGTAAAACAGTTGAAAGACAAGTGTATATAGCTTCTCAAGTTCAGAGAAGAGTGTATAAAGTTGTTTCTACATGTGGTGAAGTCCCACAAGTAGAAAAGAAGGCCCATTATAGGAAACAGCTAGAAATCAGTAGTCATTCAGAGCAAATACTAATGAATATCACAGAATAGAGAGAGAACACGTGTAAAAGACATCAAAATGTAAGTCTCTAGTATAGAAAGGATGTTGTACACTGCAGAAATCCTTGAAATAGAGTTAGTTCACATGAAACCAGTGTTTCAAACCACCAGAATGCACTGAAAAGTAGTATGTAACTGTAAAACAGTTGAAAGACAAGTTTATATAGCTTCGCAAGTCCACAGAAGACTGTATAAAGTTGTTTCTACATGTGGTGAAGTTCCACAAGTAGAGCAGAAGGCCCATTATAAGAAACAGCTAGACATCAGTAGTAATTCAGAGGAAATAGTAATGAATATCATAGAATTGTGTGAGAACAAGTGTAAAAGACATAAAAATCTAAGTTTCTAGTCTAGAAAGGATGTTATACACTACAGAAATCCTTGAAATAGAGTTACTTCACAAGAAAACAGTGTTTCAACCCACTAGAATTCACTGAAAAGTAGTATTCAACTGTAAAACAGTTGAAAGACAAGTGTATATAGCTTCTCAAGTTCAGAGAAGAGTGTATAAAGTTGTTTCTACATGTGGTGAAGTCCCACAAGTAGAAAATAAGGCCCATTATAGGAAACAGCTAGAAATCAGTAGTAATTCAGAGGAAATAGTAATGAATATCATAGAATTGTGTGAGAACAAGTGTAAAAGACATAAAAATCTAAGTTTCTAGTCTAGAAAGGATGTTATACACTACAGAAATCCTTGAAATAGAGTTACTTCACAAGAAAACAGTGTTTCAACCCACTAGAATTCACTCAAAAGTAGTATTCAACTGTAAAACAGTTGAAAGACAAGTGTATATAGCTTCTCAAGTTCAGAGAAGAGTGTATAAAGTTGTTTCTACATGTGGTGAAGTCCCACAAGTAGAAAATAAGGCCCATTATAGGAAACAGCTAGAAATCAGTAGTAATTCAGAGGAAATACTAATGAATATCATAGAATTGTGTGAGAACAAGTGTAAAAGACATCAAAATGTAAGTTTCTAGTCTAGAAAGGATGTTATACACTACAGAAATCCTTGAAATAGAGTTACTTCAGAAGAAAACAGTGTTTCAACCCACTAGAATTCACTGAAAAGTAGTATTCAACTGTAAAACAGTTTAAAGACAAGTGTATATAGCTTCTCAAGTTCAGGGAAGAGTGTATAAAGTTGTTTCTACATGTGGTGAAGTCCCACAAGTAGAAAAGAAGGCCCATTATAGGAAACAGCTAGAAATCAGTAGTCATTCAGAGCAAATACTAATGAATATCACAGAATAGAGAGAGAACACGTGTAAAAGACATCAAAATGTAAGTCTCTAGTCTAGAAAGGATGTTGTACACTGCAGAAATCCTTGAAATAGAGTTAGTTCACATGAAACCAGTGTTTCAAACCACCAGAATGCACTGAAAAGTAGTATTTAACTGTAAAACAGTTGAAAGACAAGTTTATATAGCTTTTCAAGTTCAGAGAAGAGTGTATAAAGTTGTTTCTACATGTGGTGAAGTTCCCCAAGTAGAGCAGAAGGCCCATTATAAGAAACAGCTAGAAATCCGTAGTAATTCAGAGGAAATAGTAATGAATATCATAGAATTGTGTGAGAACAAGTGTAAAAGACATAAAAATCTAAGTTTCTAGTCTAGAAAGGATGTTATATACTACAGAAATCCTTGAAATAGAGTTACTTCACAAGAAAACAGTGTTTCAACCCACTAGAATTCACTGAAAAGTAGTATTCAACTGTAAAACAGTTGAAAGACAAGTGTATATAGCTTCTCAAGTTCAGAGAAGAGTGTATAAAGTTGTTTCTACATGTGGTGAAGTCCCACAAGTAGAAAATAAGGCCCATTATAGGAAACAGCTAGAAATCAGTACTAATTCAGAGGAAATACTAATGAATATCACTGAATAGAGAGAGAACACGTGTAAAAGACATCAAAATGTAAGTCTCTAGTCTAGAAAAGATGTTGTACACTGCAGAAATCCTTGAAATAGAGTTAGTTCACATGAAACCAGTGTTTCAAACCACCAGAATGCACTGAAAAGTAGTATTTAACTGTAAAACAGTTGAAAGACAAGTTTATATAGCTTCGCAAGTCCACAGAAGACTGTATAAAGTTGTTTCTACATGTGGTGAAGTTCCCCAAGTAGAGCAGAAGGCCCATTATAAGAAACAGCTAGAAATCAGTAGTAATTCAGAGGAAATAGTAATGAATATCATAGAATTGTGTGAGAACAAGTGTAAAAGACATCAAATTGTGAGTCTCTAGTCTAGAAAGGATGTTGTACACTGCAGAAATCCTTGAAATAGAGTTAGTTCACATGAAACCAGTGTTTCAAACCACCAGAATGCACTGGAAATAAGTATTTAACTGTAAAACAGTTGAAAGACCAATTTATATAGCTTCGCAAGTTCACAGAAGACTGTATAAAGTTGTTTCTACATGTGGTGAAGTTCCCCAAGTAGAGCAGAAGGCCCATTATAAGAAACAGCTAGAAATCAGTAGTAATTCAGAGGAAATAGTAATGAATATCATAGAATTGTGTGAGAACAAGTGTAAAAGACATAAAAATCTAAGTTTCTAGTCTAGAAAGGATGTTATACACTACAGAAATCCTTGAAATAGAGTTACTTCACAAGAAAACAGTGTTTCAACCCACTAGAATTCACTCAAAAGTAGTATTCAACTGTAAAACAGTTGAAAGACAAGTGTATATAGCTTCTCAAGTTCAGAGAAGAGTGTATAAAGTTGTTTCTACATGTGGTGAAGTCCCACAAGTAGAAAATAAGGCCCATTATAGGAAACAGCTAGAAATCAGTAGTAATTCAGAGGAAATACTAATGAATATCATAGAATTGTGTGAGAACAAGTGTAAAAGACATCAAAATGTAAGTTTCTAGTCTAGAAAGGATGTTATACACTACAGAAATCCTTGAAATAGAGTTACTTCAGAAGAAAACAGTGTTTCAACCCACTAGAATTCACTGAAAAGTAGTATTCAACTGTAAAACAGTTTAAAGACAAGTGTATATAGCTTCTCAAGTTCAGGGAAGTGTGTATAAAGTTGTTTCTACATGTGGTGAAGTCCCACAAGTAGAAAAGAAGGCCCATTATAGGAAACAGCTAGAAATCAGTAGTCATTCAGAGCAAATACTAATGAATATCACAGAATAGAGAGAGAACACGTGTAAAAGACATCAAAATGTAAGTCTCTAGTCTAGAAAGGATGTTGTACACTGCAGAAATCCTTGAAATAGAGTTAGTTCACATGAAACCAGTGTTTCAAACCACCAGAATGCACTGAAAAGTAGTACTTAACTGTAAAACAGTTGAAAGACAAGTTTATATAGCTTCTCAAGTTCAGAGAAGAGTGTATAAAGTTGTTTCTACATGTGGTGAAGTTCCCCAAGTAGAGCAGAAGGCCCATTATAAGAAACAGCTAGAAATCCGTAGTAATTCAGAGGAAATAGTAATGAATATCATAGAATTGTGTGAGAACAAGTGTAAAAGACATAAAAATCTAAGTTTCTAGTCTAGAAAGGATGTTATACACTACAGAAATCCTTGAAATAGAGTTACTTCACAAGAAAACAGTGTTTCAACCCACTAGAATTCACTGAAAAGTAGTATTCAACTGTAAAACAGTTGAAAGACAAGTGTATGTAGCTTCTAAAGTTCACAGAAGAGTGTATAAAGTTGTTTCTACATGTGGTGAAGTCCCACAAGTAGAAAAGAAGGCCCATTATAGGAAACAGCTAGAAATCAGTAGTAATTCAGAGGAAATAGTAATGAATATCATAGAATTGTGTGAGAACAAGTGTAAAAGACATAAAAATCTAAGTTTCTAGTCTAGAAAGGATGTTATACACTACAGAAATCCTTGAAATAGAGTTACTTCACAAGAAAACAGTGTTTCAACCCACTAGAATTCACTGAAATTAACTATTCAACTGTAAAACAGTTGAAAGACAAGTGTATATAGCTTCTAAAGTTCGGAGAAGAGTGTATAAAGTTGTTTCTACATGTGGTGAAGTCCCACAAGTAGAAAAGAAGGCCCATTATAGGAAACAGCTAGAAATCAGTAGTAATTCAGAGCAAATACTAATGAATATCACAGAATAGTGAGAGAACAAGTGTAAAACACATCAAAATGAAAGTGTCTAGTCTAGAAAGGATGTTGTACACTGCTGAAATCCTTGAAATAGAGTTAGTTCACATATAACCAGTGTTTCAAACCACCAGAATGCACTGAAAAGTAGTATTCAACTGTAAAACAGTTGAACGACAAGTTTATATAGCTTCACAAGTCCACAGAAGACTGTATAAAGTTGTTTCTACATGTGGTGAAGTTCCCCAAGTAGAGCAGAAGGCCCATTATAAGAAACAGCTAGAAATCAGTAGTAATTCAGAGGAAATAGTAATGAATATCATAGAATTGTGTGAGAACAAGTGTAAAAGACATAAAAATCTAAGTTTCTAGTCTAGAAAGGATGTTATACACTACAGAAATCCTTGAAATAGAGTTACTTCACAAGAAAACAGTGTTTCAACCCACTAGAATTCACTGAAAAGTAGTATTCAACTGTAAAACAGTTGAAAGACAAGTGTATATAGCTTCTCAAGTTCAGAGAAGAGTGTATAAAGTTGTTTCTACATGTGGTGAAGTCCCACAAGTAGAAAAGAAGGCCCATTATAGGAAACAGCTAGAAATCAGTAGTAATTCAGAGCAAATACTAATGAATATCACAGAATAGTGAGAGAACAAGTGTAAAACACATCAAAATGAAAGTGTCTAGTCTAGAAAGGATGTTGTACACTGCTGAAATCCTTGAAATAGAGTTAGTTCACATATAACCAGTGTTTCAAACCACCAGAATGCACTGAAAAGTAGTATTCAACTGTAAAACAGTTGAACGACAAGTTTATATAGCTTCGCAAGTCCACAGAAGACTGTATAAAGTTGTTTCTACATGTGGTGAAGTTCCCCAAGTAGAGCAGAAGGCCCATTATAAGAAACAGCTAGAAATCAGTAGTAATTCAGAGGAAATAGTAATGAATATCATAGAATTGTGTGAGAACAAGTGTAAAAGACATAAAAATCTAAGTTTCTAGTCTAGAAAGGATGTTATACACTACAGAAATCCTTGAAATAGAGTTACTTCACAAGAAAACAGTGTTTCAACCCACTAGAATTCACTGAAAAGTAGTATTCAACTGTAAAACAGTTTGAAGACAAGTGTATATAGCTTCTCAAGATCAGAGAAGAGTGTATAAAGTTGTTTCTACATGTGGTGAAGTCCCACAAGTAGAAAAGAAGGCCCATTATAGGAAACAGCTAGAAATCAGTAGTCATTCAGAGCAAATACTAATGAATATCACAGAATAGTGAGAGAACAAGTGTAAAACACATTAAAATGAAAGTGTCTAGTCTAGAAAGGATGTTGTACACTGCTGAAATCCTTGAAATAGAGTTAGTTCACATATAACCAGTGTTTCAAACCACCAGAATTCACTGAAAAGTAGTATTCAACTGTAAAACAGTTGAACGACAAGTTTATATAGCTTCGCAAGTCCACAGAAGACTGTATAAAGTTGTTTCTACATCTGGTGAAGTCACACAAGTATACCAGAAGGCCAATTATAGGAAAAAGCTAGAAATCAGTAGTAATTCAGAGGAAATACTAATGAATATCATAGAATTGTGTGAGAACAAGTGTAAAAGACATCAAAATGTGAGTCTCTAGTGTAGAAAGGATGTTGTACAATGCAGAAATCCTTGAAATAGAGTTAGTTCACATGAAACCAGTGTTTCAAACCACCAGAATGCACTGAAAAGAAGTATTTAACTGTAAAAGAGTTGAAAGACAAGTTTATATAGCTTGGCAAGTCCACAGAAGACTGTATAAAGTTGTTTCTACATGTGGTGAAGTTCCCCAAGTAGAGCAGAAGGCCCATTATAAGAAACAGCTAGAAATCAGTAGTAATTCAGAGGAAATAGTAATGAATATCATAGAATTGTGTGAGAACAAGTGTAAAAGACATAAAAATCTAAGTTTCTAGTCTAGAAAGGATGTTATACACTACAGAAATCCTTGAAATAGAGTTACTTCACAAGAAAACAGTGTTTCAACCCACTAGAATTCACTGAAAAGTAGTATTCAACTGTAAAACAGTTTGAAGACAAGTGTATATAGCTTCTCAAGATCAGAGAAGAGTGTATAAAGTTGTTTCTACATGTGGTGAAGTCCCACAAGTAGAAAAGAAGGCCCATTATAGGAAACAGCTAGAAATCAGTAGTCATTCAGAGCAAATACTAATGAATATCACAGAATAGTGAGAGAACAAGTGTAAAACACATTAAAATGAAAGTGTCTAGTCTAGAAAGGATGTTGTACACTGCTGAAATCCTTGAAATAGAGTTAGTTCACATATAACCAGTGTTTCAAACCACCAGAATTCACTGAAAAGTAGTATTCAACTGTAAAACAGTTGAACGACAAGTTTATATAGCTTCGCAAGTCCACAGAAGACTGTATAAAGTTGTTTCTACATCTGGTGAAGTCACACAAGTATACCAGAAGGCCAATTATAGGAAAAAGCTAGAAATCAGTAGTAATTCAGAGGAAATACTAATGAATATCATAGAATTGTGTGAGAACAAGTGTAAAAGACATCAAAATGTGAGTCTCTAGTGTAGAAAGGATGTTGTACAATGCAGAAATCCTTGAAATAGAGTTAGTTCACATGAAACCAGTGTTTCAAACCACCAGAATGCACTGAAAAGAAGTATTTAACTGTAAAAGAGTTGAAAGACAAGTTTATATAGCTTGGCAAGTCCACAGAAGACTGTATAAAGTTGTTTCTACATGTGGTGAAGTTCCCCAAGTAGAGCAGAAGGCCCATTATAAGAAACAGCTAGAAATCAGTAGTAATTCAGAGGAAATAGTAATGAATATCATAGAATTGTGTGAGAACAAGTGTAAAAGACATAAAAATCTAAGTTTCTAGTCTAGAAAGGATGTTATACACTACAGAAATCCTTGAAATAGAGTTACTTCACAAGAAAACAGTGTTTCAACCCACTAGAATTCACTGAAAAGTAGTATTCAACTGTAAAACAGTTGAAAGACAAGTGTATATAGCTTCTCAAGTTCAGGGAAGAGTGTATAAAGTTTCTACATGTGGTGAAGTCCCACAAGTAGAAAAGAAGGCCCATTATAGGAAACAGCTAGAAATCAGTAGTCATTCAGAGCAAATGCTAATGAATATCACAGAATAGAGTGAGAACACGTGTAAAAGACATCAAAATGTAAGTCTCAAGTCTAGAAAGGATGTTGTACACTGCAGAAATCCTTGAAATAGAGTTACTTCAAATGAAACCAGTGTTTCAAACCACCAGAATGCACTGAAAAGTAGTATTTAACTGTAAAACAGTTGAAAGACAAGTTTATATAGCTTCGCAAGTCCACAGAAGACTGTATAAAGTTGTTTCTACATGTGGTGAAGTTCCACAAGTAGAGCAGAAGGCCCATTATAAGAAACAGCTAGAAATCAGTAGTAATTCAGAGGAAATAGTAATGAATATCATAGAATTGTGTGAGAACAAGTGTAAAAGACATAAAAATCTAAGTTTCTAGTCTAGAAAGGATGTTATACACTACAGAAATCCTTGAAATAGAGTTACTTCACAAGAAAACAGTGTTTTAACCCACTAGAATTCACTGAAAAGTAGTATTCAACTGTAAAACAGTTGAAAGACAAGTGTATATAGCTTCTCAAGTTCAGGGAAGAGTGTATAACGTTGTTTCTACATGTGGTGAAGTCCCACAAGTAGAAAAGAAGGCCCATTATAGGAAACAGCTAGAAATCAGTAGTCATTCAGAGCAAATACTAATGAATATCACAGAATAGTGAGAGAACAAGTGTAAAACACATCAAAATGAAAGTCTCTAGTCTAGAAAGGATGTTGTACACTGCTGAAATCCTTGAAATAGAGTTAGTTCACATATAACCAGTGTTTCAAACCACCAGAATTCACTGAAAAGTAGTATTCAACTGTAAAACAGTTGAACGACAAGTTTATATAGCTTCGCAAGTCCACAGAAGACTGTATAAAGTTGTTTCTACATATGGTGAAGTCACACAAGTAACCAGAAGGCCCATTATAGGAAACAGCTAGAAATCAGTAGTAATTCAGAGGAAATACTAATGAATATCATAGAATTGTGTGAGAACAAGTGTAAAAGACATAAAAATCTAAGTTTCTAATCTAGAAAGGATGTTATATACTACAGAAATCCTTGAAATAGAGTTACTTCCCAAGAAAACAGTGTTTCAACCCACTAGAATTCACTGAAAAGTAGTATTCAACTGTAAAACAGTTGAAAGACAAGTGTATGTAGCTTCTCAAGTTCAGAGAAGAGTGTAAAAATTTGTTTCTACATGTGGTGAAGTCCCACAAGTAGAAAAGAAGGCCCATTATAGGAAACAGCTAGAAATCAGTAGTCATTCAGAGCAAATACTAATGAATATCACAGAATAGAGAGAGAACACGTGTAAAAGACATCAAAATGTAAGTCTCTAGTCTAGAAAGGATGTTGTACACTGCAGAAATCCTTGAAATAGAGTTACTTCACATGAAACCAGTGTTTCAAACCACCAGAATGCACTGAAAAGTAGTATTTAACTGTAAAACAGTTGAAAGACAAGTTTATATTGCTTCGCAAGTCCACAGAAGACTGTATAAAGTTGTTTCTACATGTGGTGAAGTTCCACAAGTAGAGCAGAAGGCCCATTATAAGAAACAGCTAGAAATCAGTAGTAATTCAGAGGAAATAGTAATGAATATCATAGAATTGTGTGAGAACAAGTGTAAAAGACATAAAAATCTAAGTTTCTAGTCTAGAAAGGATGTTATACACTACAGAAATCCTTGAAATAGAGTTACTTCACAAGAAAACAGTGTTTCAACCCACTAGAATTCACTGAAAAGTAGTATTCAACTGTAAAACAGTTGAAAGACAAGTGTATATAGCTTCTCAAGTTCAGGGAAGAGTGTATAAAGTTGTTTCTACATGTGGTGAAGTCCCACAAGTAGAAAAGAAGGCCCATTATAGGAAACAGCTAGAAATCAGTAGTCATTCAGAGGAAATACTAATGAATATCACTGAATAGAGAGAGAACACGTGTAAAAGACATCAAAATGTAAGTCTCTAGTCTAGAAAAGATGTTGTACACTGCAGAAATCCTTGAAATAGAGTTAGTTCACATGAAACCAGTGTTTCAAACCACCAGAATGCACTGAAAAGTAGTATTTAACTGTAAAACAGTTGAAAGACAAGTTTATATAGCTTCGCAAGTCCACAGAAGACTGTATAAAGTTGTTTCTACATGTGGTGAAGTTCCCCAAGTAGAGCAAAAGGCCCATTATAAGAAACAGCTAGAAATCAGTAGTAATTCAGAGGAAATAGTAATGAATATCATAGAATTGTGTGAGAACAAGTGTAAAAGACATCAAATTGTGAGTCTCTAGTCTAGAAAGGATGTTGTACACTGCAGAAATCCTTGAAATAGAGTTAGTTCACATGAAACCAGTGTTTCAAACCACCAGAATGCACTGGAAATAAGTATTTAACTGTAAAACAGTTGAAAGACCAATTTATATAGCTTCGCAAGTTCACAGAAGACTGTATAAAGTTGTTTCTACATGTGGTGAAGTTCCCCAAGTAGAGCAGAAGGCCCATTATAAGAAACAGCTAGAAATCAGTAGTAATTCAGAGGAAATAGTAATGAATATCATAGAATTGTGTGAGAACAAGTGTAAAAGACATAAAAATCTAAGTTTCTAGTCTAGAAAGGATGTTATACACTACAGAAATCCTTGAAATAGAGTTACTTCACAAGAAAACAGTGTTTCAACCCACTAGAATTCACTCAAAAGTAGTATTCAACTGTAAAACAGTTGAAAGACAAGTGTATATAGCTTCTCAAGTTCAGAGAAGAGTGTATAAAGTTGTTTCTACATGTGGTGAAGTCCCACAAGTAGAAAATAAGGCCCATTATAGGAAACAGCTAGAAATCAGTAGTAATTCAGAGGAAATACTAATGAATATCATAGAATTGTGTGAGAACAAGTGTAAAAGACATCAAAATGTAAGTTTCTAGTCTAGAAAGGATGTTATACACTACAGAAATCCTTGAAATAGAGTTACTTCAGAAGAAAACAGTGTTTCAACCCACTAGAATTCACTGAAAAGTAGTATTCAACTGTAAAACAGTTTAAAGACAAGTGTATATAGCTTCTCAAGTTCAGGGAAGTGTGTATAAAGTTGTTTCTACATGTGGTGAAGTCCCACAAGTAGAAAAGAAGGCCCATTATAGGAAACAGCTAGAAATCAGTAGTCATTCAGAGCAAATACTAATGAATATCACAGAATAGAGAGAGAACACGTGTAAAAGACATCAAAATGTAAGTCTCTAGTCTAGAAAGGATGTTGTACACTGCAGAAATCCTTGAAATAGAGTTAGTTCACATGAAACCAGTGTTTCAAACCACCAGAATGCACTGAAAAGTAGTACTTAACTGTAAAACAGTTGAAAGACAAGTTTATATAGCTTCTCAAGTTCAGAGAAGAGTGTATAAAGTTGTTTCTACATGTGGTGAAGTTCCCCAAGTAGAGCAGAAGGCCCATTATAAGAAACAGCTAGAAATCCGTAGTAATTCAGAGGAAATAGTAATGAATATCATAGAATTGTGTGAGAACAAGTGTAAAAGACATAAAAATCTAAGTTTCTAGTCTAGAAAGGATGTTATACACTACAGAAATCCTTGAAATAGAGTTACTTCACAAGAAAACAGTGTTTCAACCCACTAGAATTCACTGAAAAGTAGTATTCAACTGTAAAACAGTTGAAAGACAAGTGTATATAGCTTCTCAAGTTCAGAGAAGAGTGTATAAAGTTGTTTCTACATGTGGTGAAGTCCCACAAGTAGAAAATAAGGCCCATTATAGGAAACAGCTAGAAATCAGTAGTAATTCAGAGGAAATACTAATGAATATCACAGAATAGAGAGAGAACACGTGTAAAAGACATCAAAATGTAAGTCTCTAGTCTAGAAAAGATGTTGTACACTGCAGAAATCCTTGAAATAGAGTTAGTTCACATGAAACAAGTGTTTCAAACCACCAGAATGCACTGAAAAGAAGTATTTAACTGTAAAACAGTTGAAAGACAAGTTTATATAGCTTCGCAAGTCCACAGAAGACTGTATAAAGTTGTTTCTACATGTGGTGAAGTTCCCCAAGTAGAGCAGAAGGCCCATTATAAGAAACAGCTAGAAATCAGTAGTAATTCAGAGGAAATAGTAATGAATATCATAGAATTGTGTGAGAACAAGTGTAAAAGACATAAAAATCTAAGTTTCTAGTCTAGAAAGGATGTTATACACTACAGAAATCCTTGAAATAGAGTTACTTCACAAGAAAACAGTGTTTCAACCCACTAGAATTCACTGAAAAGTAGTATTCAACTGTAAAACAGTTGAAAGACAAGTGTATATAGCTTCTCAAGTTCACAGAAGAGTGTATAAAGTTGTTTCTACATGTGGTGAAGTCCCACAAGTAGAAAAGAAGGCCCATTATAGGAATCAGCTAGAAATCAGTAGTCATACAGAGCAAATACTAATGAATATCACAGAATAGAGAGAGAACAAGTGTAAAAGACATCAAAATGTGAGTCTCTAGTCTAGAAGGGATGTTGTACACTGCAGAAATCCTTGAAATAGAGTTAGTTCACATGAAACCAGTGTTTCAAACCACCAGAATGCACTGAAAAGTAGTATTTAACTGTAAAACAGTTGAAAGACAAGTGTATATAGCTTCTCAAGTTCAGAGAAGAGTGTATAAAGTTGTTTCTACATGTGGTGAAGTCCCACAAGTAGAAAATAAGGCCCATTATAGGAAACAGCTAGAAATCAGTAGTCATTCAGAGGAAATACTAATGAATATCATAGAATTGTGTGAGAACAGGTGTAAAAGACATCAAAATGTAAGTTTCTAGTCTAGAAAGGATGTTATACACTACAGAAATCCTTGAAATAGAGTTACTTCACAAGAAAACAGTGTTTCAACCCACTAGAATTCACTGAAAAGTAGTATTCAACTGTAAAACAGTTGAAAGACAAGTGTATATAGCTTCTCAAGTTCAGGGAAGAGTGTATAAAGTTGATTCTACATGTGGTGAAGTCCCACAAATAGAAAAGAAGGCCCACTATAGGAAACAGCTAGAAATCAGTAGTCATTCAGAGCAAATACTAATGAATATCACAGAATAGAGAGAGAACACGTGTAAAAGACATCAAAATGTAAGTCTCTAGTCTAGAAAAGGTGTTGTACACTGCAGAAATCCTTGAAATAGAGTTAGTTCACATGAAACCAGTGTTTCAAACCACCAGAATGCACTGAAAAGTAGTATTTAACTGTAAAACAGTTGAAAGACAAGTTTATATAGCTTCGCAAGTCCACAGAAGACTGTATAAAGTTGTTTCTACATGTGGTGAAGTTCCACAAGTAGAGCAGAAGGCCCATTATAAGAAAAAGCTAGAAATCAGTAGTAATTCAGAGGAAATAGTAATGAATATCATAGAATTGTGTGAGAACAAGTGTAAAAGACATCAAAATGTGAGTCTCTAGTCTAGAAAGGATGTTGTACACTGCAGAAATCCTTGAAATAGAGTTAGTTCACATGAAACCAGTGTTTCAAACCACCAGAATGCACTGAAAATAAGTATTTAACTGTAAAACAGTTGAAAGACAAATTTATATAGCTTCGCAAGTCCACAGAAGACTGTATAAAGTTGTTTCTACATGTGGTGAAGTTCCCCAAGTAGAGCAGAAGGCCCATTATAAGAAACAGCTAGAAATCAGTAGTAATTCAGAGGAAATAGTAATGAATATCATAGAATTGTGTGAGAACAAGTGTAAAAGACATAAAAATCTAAGTTTCTAGTCTAGAAAGGATGTTATACACTACAGAAATCCTTGAAATAGAGTTACTTCACAAGAAAACAGTGTTTCAACCCACTAGAATTCACTCAAAAGTAGTATTCAACTGTAAAACAGTTGAAAGACAAGTGTATATAGCTTCTCAAGTTCAGAGAAGAGTGTATAAAGTTGTTTCTACATGTGGTGAAGTCCCACAAGTAGAAAAGAAGGCCCATTATAGGAAACAGCTAGAAATGAGTAGTCATTCAGAGCAAATACTAATGAATATCACAGAATAGAGAGAGAACACGTGTAAAAGACATCAAAATGTAAGTCTCTAGTCTAGAAAGGATGTTGTACACTGCAGAAATCCTTGAAATAGAGTTAGTTCACATGAAACCAGTGTTTCAAACCACCAGAATGCACTGAAAAGTAGTATTTAACTGTAAAACAGTTGAAAGACAAGTTTATATAGCTTCTCAAGTTCAGAGAAGAGTGTATAAAGTTGTTTCTACATGTGGTGAAGTTCCCCAAGTAGAGCAGAAGGCCCATTATAAGAAACAGCTAGAAATCCGTAGTAATTCAGAGGAAATAGTAATGAATATCATAGAATTGTGTGAGAACAAGTGTAAAAGACATAAAAATCTAAGTTTCTAGTCTAGAAAGGATGTTATACACTACAGAAATCCTTGAAATAGAGTTACTTCACAAGAAAACAGTGTTTCAACCCACTAGAATTCACTGAAAAGTAGTATTCAACTGTAAAACAGTTGAAAGACAAGTGTATATAGCTTCTCAAGTTCAGAGAAGAGTGTATAAAGTTGTTTCTACATGTGGTGAAGTCCCACAAGTAGAAAATAAGGCCCATTATAGGAAACAGCTAGAAATCAGTAGTAATTCAGAGGAAATACTAATGAATATCACAGAATAGAGAGAGAACACGTGTAAAAGACATCAAAATGTAAGTCTCTAGTCTAGAAAAGATGTTGTACACTGCAGAAATCCTTGAAATAGAGTTAGTTCACATGAAACCAGTGTTTCTAACCACCAGAATGCACTGAAAAGTAGTATTTAACTGTAAAACAGTTGAAAGACAAGTTTATATAGCTTCGCAAGTCCACAGAAGACTGTATAAAGTTGTTTCTACATGTGGTGAAGTTCCCCAAGTAGAGCAGAAGGCCCATTATAAGAAACAGCTAGAAATCAGTAGTAATTCAGAGGAAATAGTAATGAATATCATAGAATTGTGTGAGAACAAGTGTAAAAGACATCAAAATGTGAGTCTCTAGTCTAGAAAGGATGTTGTACACTGCAGAAATCCTTGAAATAGAGTTAGTTCACATGAAACCAGTGTTTCAAACCACCAGAATGCACTGAAAAAAGTATTTAACTGTAAAACAGTTGAAAGACAAATTTATATAGCTTCGCAAGTCCACAGAAGACTGTATAAAGTTGTTTCTACATGTGGTGAAGTTCCCCAAGTAGAGCAGAAGGCCCATTATAAGAAACAGCTAGAAATCAGTAGTAATTCAGAGGAAATAGTAATGAATATCATAGAATTGTGTGAGAACAAGTGTAAAAGACATAAAAATCTAAGTTTCTAGTCTAGAAAGGATGTTATACACTACAGAAATCCTTGAAATAGAGTTACTTCACAAGAAAACAGTGTTTCAACCCACTAGAATTCACTGAAAAGTAGTATTCAACTGTAAAACAGTTGAAAGACAAGTGTATATAGCTTCTCAAGTTCAGAGAAGAGTGTATAAAGTTGTTTCTACATGTGGTGAAGTCCCACAAGTAGAAAAGAAGGCCCATTATAGGAATCAGCTAGAAATCAGTAGTCATACAGAGCAAATACTAATGAATATCACAGAATAGAGAGAGAACAAGTGTAAAAGACATCAAAATGTGAGTCTCTAGTCTAGAAGGGATGTTGTACACTGCAGAAATCCTTGAAATAGAGTTAGTTCACATGAAACCAGTGTTTCAAACCACCAGAATGCACTGAAAAGTAGTATTTAACTGTAAAAGAGTTGAAAGACAAGTTCATATAGCTTCGCAAGTCCACAGAAGACTGTGTAAAGTTGTTTCTACATGTGGTGAAGTTCCACAAGTAGAGCAGAAGGCCCATTATAAGAAACAGCTAGACATCAGTAGTAATTCAGAGGAAATAGTAATGAATATCATAGAATTGTGTGAGAACAAGTGTAAAAGACATCAAAATGTAAGATTCTAGTCTAGAAAGGATGTTATACACTACAGAAATCCTTGAAATAGAGTTACTTCACAAGAAAACAGTGTTTCAACCCACTAGAATTCACTGAAAAGTAGTATTCAACTGTAAAACAGTTGAAAGACAAGTGTATATAGCTTCTCAAGTTCAGAGAAGAGTGTATAAAGTTGTTTCTACATGTGGTGAAGTCCCACAAGTAGAAAATAAGGCCCATTATAGGAAACAGCTAGAAATCAGTAGTAATTCAGAGGAAATACGAATGAATATCACAGAATAGAGAGAGAACACGTGTAAAAGACATCAAAATGTAAGTCTCTAGTCTAGAAAAGATGTTGTACACTGCAGAAATCCTTGAAATAGAGTTAGTTCACATGAAACCACTGTTTCTAACCACCAGAATGCACTGAAAAGTAGTATTTAACTGTAAAACAGTTGAAAGACAAGTTTATATAGCTTCGCAAGTCCACAGAAGACTGTATAAAGTTGTTTCTACATGTGGTGAAGTTCCCCAAGTAGAGCAGAAGGCCCATTATAAGAAACAGCTAGAAATCAGTAGTAATTCAGAGGAAATAGTAATGAATATCATAGAATTGTGTGAGAACAAGTGTAAAAGACATCAAAATGTGAGTCTCTAGTCTAGAAAGGATGTTGTACACTGCAGAAATCCTTGAAATAGAGTTAGTTCACATGAAACCAGTGTTTCAAACCACCAGAATGCACTGAAAAGAAGTATTTAACTGTAAAACAGTTGAAAGACAAATTTATATAGCTTCGCAAGTCCACAGAAGACTGTATAAAGTTGTTTCTACATGTGGTGAAGTTCCCCAAGTAGAGCAGAAGGCTCATTATAAGAAACAGCTAGAAATCAGTAGTAATTCAGAGGAAATAGTAATGAATATCATAGAATTGTGTGAGAACAAGTGTAAAAGACATAAAAATCTAAGTTTCTAGTCTAGAAAGGATGTTATACACTACAGAAATCCTTGAAATAGAGTTACTTCACAAGAAAACAGTGTTTCAACCCACTAGAATTCACTGAAAAGTAGTATTCAACTGTAAAACAGTTGAAAGACAAGTGTATATAGCTTCTCAAGTTCAGAGAAGAGTGTATAAAGTTGTTTCTACATGTGGTGAAGTCCCACAAGTAGAAAAGAAGGCCCATTATAGGAATCAGCTAGAAATCAGTAGTCATACAGAGCAAATACTAATGAATATCACAGAATAGAGAGAGAACAAGTGTAAAAGACATCAAAATGTGAGTCTCTAGTCTAGAAGGGATGTTGTACACTGCAGAAATCCTTGAAATAGAGTTAGTTCACATGAAACCAGTGTTTCAAACCACCAGAATGCACTGAAAAGTAGTATTTAACTGTAAAAGAGTTGAAAGACAAGTTCATATAGCTTCGCAAGTCCACAGAAGACTGTATAAAGTTGTTTCTACATGTGGTGAAGTTCCACAAGTAGAGCAGAAGGCCCATTATAAGAAACAGCTAGACATCAGTAGTAATTCAGAGGAAATAGTAATGAATATCATAGAATTGTGTGAGAACAAGTGTAAAAGACATAAAAATGTAAGATTCTAGTCTAGAAAGGATGTTATACACTACAGAAATCCTTGAAATAGAGTTACTTCACAAGAAAACAGTGTTTCAACCCACTAGAATTCACTGAAAAGTACTATTCAACTGTAAAACAGTTGAAAGACAAGTGTATATAGCTTCTCAAGTTCAGGGAAGAGTGTATAAAGTTGTTTCTACATGTGGTGAAGTCCGACAAGTAGAAAATAAGGCCCATTATAGAAAACAATTAGAAATCAGTAGTCATTCAGAGGAAATACTAATGAATATCATAGAATTGTGTGAGAACAAGTGTAAAAGACATCAAAATGTAAGTTTCTAGTCTAGAAAGGATGTTATACACTACAGAAATCCTTGAAATAGAGTTACTTCACAAGAAAACAGTGTTTCAACCCACTAGAATTCATTGAAAAGTAGTATTCAACTGTAAAACAGTTGAAAGACAAGTGTATATAGCTTCTCAAGTTCAGGGAAGAGTGTATAAAGTTGTTTCTACATGTGGTGAAGTCCCACAAGTAGAAAAGAAGGCCCATTATAGGAAACAGCTAGAAATCAGTAGTCATTCAGAGCAAATACTAATGAATATCACAGAATAGAGAGAGAACACGTGTAAAAGACATCAAAAGACAGTGTCTAGTCTAGAAAGGATGTTGTACACTGCAGAAATCCTTGAAATAGAGTTAGTTCACATGAAACCAGTGTTTGAAACCACCAGAATTCACTGAAAAGAAGTATTCAACTGTAAAACAGTTGAAAGACAAGTTTATATAGCTTCTCAAGTTCAGAGAAGACTGTATAAAGTTGTTTCTACATGTGGTGAAGTCCCACAACAATACCAGACGGCCCATTATAGGACACTGCAAGAAAGGAGTAGTAATTCAGAGTAAATTCAAATGAATATCACAGAATACTGAGAGAACAAGTGTAAAAGACATCAAAATCTAAGTTTCTAGTCTAGAAAGGATGTTGTACACTGCAGAAATCCTTGAAATACAGTTACTTCCCATGAAACCAGTGTTTCAAACCACCAGAATGCACTGAAAAGTAGTATTCAACTGTAAAACAGTTGAAAGACAAGTTTATATAGCTTCGCAAGTTCAGAGAAGACTGTATAAAGTTGTTTCTACATGTGGTGAAGTCCCACAACAATACCAGACGGCCCATTATAGGACACTGCAAGAAAGGAGTAGTAATTCAGAGTAAATTCAAATGAATATCACAGAATAGTGAGAGAACAAGTGTAAAAGACATCAAAATCTAAGTCTCTAGACTAGAAAGGATGTTGTACACTGCAGAAATCCTTGAACTAGAGTTAGTTCACATGAAACCAGTGTTTCAAACCACCAGAATTCACTGAAAAGTAGTATTCAAATGTAAAACAGTTGAAAGACAAGTTTATATAGCTTCTCAAGTTCAGAGAAGAGTGTATAAAGTTGTATCTACATGTGGTGAGGTCCCACAAGTAGAAAAGAAGGCCCATTATGGGAAACAGCTAGAAATCAGAAGTCACTCAGAGCAAATACTACTGAATATCACAGAATAGTGAGAGAACAAGTGTAAAAGACATCAAAATGTAAGTCTCTAGTCTAGAAAGATGTTGTACACTGCAGAAATCCTAGAAATAGAGTTACTTCACAAGAAAACAGTGTTTCAAACCACTAGAATTCACTGAAAAGTAGTATTCAACTGTAAAACAGTTGAAAGACAAGTGTATATAGCTTCTCAAGTTCAGAGAAGAGTGTATAAAGTTGTTTCTACATGTGGTGAAGTCCCATAAGTAGAAAAGAAGGCTCATTATAGGAAACAGCTAGAAATCAGTAGTCACTCAGAGCAAATACTAATGAATATCACAGAATTGTGTGAGAACAAGTGTAAAAGACATCAAAATGTAAGTCTCTAGTCTAGAAAGGATGTTGTACACTGCAGAAATCCTTAAAATAGAGTTAGTACACATGAAACTAGTGTTTGAAACCACCAGAATTCACTGAAAAGTAGTATTCAACTGTAAAACAGTTGAAAGACAAGTTTATATAGCTTCGCAAGTTCAGAGAAGAATATATAAAGTTGTTTCTACATGTGGTGAAGGCCCACAACAATACCAGAAGGCCCATTATAGGACACTGCAAGAAAGCAGTAGTAATTCAGAGTAAATACTAATAAATATCACAGAATAGTGAGAGAACAAGTGTAAAAGACATCAAAATGTAAGTCTCTAGTCTAGAAAGATGTTGTACACTGCAGAAATCCTTGAAATAGAGTTACTTCACAATAAAACAGTGTTTCAACCCACTAGAATTCACTGAAAAGTAGTATTCAAGTGTAAAACAGTTGAGAGATAAGTGTATATAGCTTCGCAAGTTCAGAGAAGAGTGTATAAAGTTGTTTCTACATGTGGTGAAGTCCCACAAGTAGAAAAGAAGGCCCATTATAGGAAACAGCTAGAAATCGGTAGTCATTCAGAGAAAATACTAATGAATATCACAGAATAGAGAGAGAACAAGTGTAAAAGACATCAAAATGTAAGTTTCTCGTCTAGAAAGGATGTTATACACTACAGAAATCCTTGAAATAGAGTTACTTCACAAGAAAACAGTGTTTCAACCCACTAGAATTCACTGAAAATTAGTATTCAACTGTAAAACAGTTGAAAGACAAGTGTATATAGCTTCTCAAGTTCAGAGAAGAGTGTATAAAGATGTTTCTACATGTGGTGAAGTCCCACAAGGAGAAAAGAAGGCCCAATATAGGAAACAGCTAGAAATCAGTAGTCATTCAGAGCAAATACTAATGAATATCACAGAATAGTGAGAGAACAAGTGTAAAAGACATCAAAATCTAAGTCTCTAGACTGGAAAGGATGTTGTACACTGCAGAAATCCTTGAACTAGAGTTAGTTCACATGAAACCAGTGTTTCAAACCACCAGAATTCACTGCAAAGTAGTATTCAAATGTAAAACAGTTGAAAGACAAGTTTATATAGCTTCTCAAGTTCAGAGAAGAGTGTATAAAGTTGTTTCTACATGTGGTGAAGTCCCACAAGGAGAAAAGAAGGCCCATTATGGGAAACAGCTAGAAATCAGTAGTCATTCAGAGCAAATACTAATGAATATCACAGAATAGTGAGAGAACAAGTGTAAAAGACATCAAAATTTAAGTCTCTAGACTGCAAAGGATGTTGTACACTGCAGAAATCCTTGAACTAGAGTTAGTTCACATGAATCCAGTGTTTCAAACCACCATAATTCACTGAAAAGTAGTATTTAAATGTAAAACAGTTGAAAGACAAGTTTATATAGCTTCTCAAGTTCAGAGAATAGTGTATAATGTTGTTTCTACATGTGGTGAAGTCCCACAAGTAGAAACGAAGGCCCATTATGGGAAACAGCTAGAAATCAGTAGTCATTCAGAGCCAATACTAATGAATATCCCAGAATAGTGAGAGAACAAGTGTAAAAGACATCAAAGTGTATGTCTGTAGTATAGAAAGGATGTTGTACACGGCAGAAATCCTTGAAATAGAGTTAGTTCACATGAAACCAGTGTTTGAAACCACCAGAATTCACTGAAAAGTAGTATTCAACTGTAAAACAGTTGAAAGACAAGTTTATATAGCTTCACAAGTTCAGAGAAGACTGTATAAAGTTATTTCTACATGTGGTGAAGTCCCACAAGTATACCAGAAGGCCTATTATACGACACTGCAAGAAAGCATTACTAATTCAGAGCAAATACTAATGAATATCACAGAATAGTGAGAAAACAATTGTAAAAGACATCAAAATGACAGTGTCTAGTCTAGAAAGGATGTTGTACACTGCAGAAATCCTTGAAATAGAGTTAGTTCACATGAAACCAGTGTTTGAAACCACCAGAATTCACTGAAAAGTAGTATTCAACTGTAAATCAGTTGAAAGACAAGTTTATATAGCTTCGCAAGTTCAGAGAAGAGTGTATAAAGTTGTTTCTACATGTGGTGAAGGCCCACAACAATACCATAAGGCCCATTATAGGGCACTGCAAGAAAGTAGTAGTAATTCAGAGTAAATACTAATGAATATCACAGAATAGTGAGAGAACAAGTGTAAAAGACATCAAAATGTAAGTCTCTAGTCTAGAAAGATGTTGTACACTGCAGAAATCCTTTAAATAGAATTAGTTCACATGAAACCAGTGTTTGAAACCACCTGAAGTCACTGAATAGTAGTATTCCACTGGAAAACAGTTGAAAGACAAGTGTATATAGCTTCGCAAGTTCAGAGAAGACTGTAAAAGTTGTTTCTACATGTGGTGAAGGCCCACAACACTACCAGAAGGCCCATTATAGGACACTGCAAGAAAGCAGTAGTAATTCAGAGTAAATACTAATAAATATCACAGAATAGTGAGAGAACAAGTGTAAAAGACATCAAAATGTAAGTCTCTAGTCTAGAAAGATGTTGTACACTGCAGAAATCCTTGAAATAGAATTAGTTCACAGGAAACCAGTGTTTGAAACCACCAGAAGTCACTGAATAGTAGTATTCCACTGTAAAACAGTTGAAAGACAAGTGTATATAGCTTCTCAAGTTCAGAGAAGAGTGTATAAAGTTGTTTCTACATGTGGTGAAGTCCCACAAGTAGAAAAGAAGGCCCATTATGGGAAACAGCTAGAAATCAGTAGCCATTCAGAGCAAATACTAATGAATATCACAGAATAGTAAGAGAACAAGTGTAAAAGACATCAAAATGAAAGTGTCTAGTCTAGAAGGGATGTTGTACACTGCAGAAATCCTTGAATGAGAGTTACTTCACAAGAAAACAGTGTTTCAACCCACTAGAATTCACTGAAAAGTAGTATTCAAGTGTAAAACAGTTGAAAGACAAGTGTATATAGCTTCACAAGTTCAGAGAAGAGTGTATAAAGTTGTTTCTACATGTGGTGAAGTCCCACAAGTAGAAAAGAAGGCCCATTATAGGAAACAGCTAGAAATCAGTAGTCATTCAGAGCAAATACTAATGAATATCACAGAATAGTGAGAGAACAAGTGTAAAAGACATCAAAATGTAAGTCTCTAGTCTAGAAAGGATGTTGTACACGGCAGAAATCCTTGAAATAGAGTTAGTTCACATGAAACCAGTGTTTGAAACCACCAGAATTCACTGAAAAGTAGTATTCAACTGTAAAACAGTTGAAAGACAAGTTTATATAGCTTCACAAGTTCAGAGAAGAGTGTATAAAGTTATTTCTACTTGTGGTGAAGTCCCACAAGTATACCAGAAGGCCTATTATAGGACACTGCAAGAAAGCATTACTAATTCAGAGCAAATACTAATGAATATCACAGAATAGTGAGAGAAGAAGTGTAAAAGACATCAAAATGTAAGTCTCTAGTCTAGAAAGGATGTTGTACACTGCAGAAATCCTTGAAAGAGAGTTACTTCACAAGAAAACAGTGTTTCAACCCACTAGAATTCAGTGAAAAGTAGTATTCAACTGTAAAACAGTTGAAAGACAACTGTATATAGCTTCTCAAGTTCAGAGAAGAGTGTATAAAGTTGTTTCTACATGTGGAGAAGTCCCACAAGTAGAAAAGAAGGCCCATTATAGGAAACAGCTAGAAATCAGTAGTCATTCAGAGTAAATACTAATGAATATCACAGAATAGTGAGAGAACAAGTGTAAAAGACATCAAAATGTAAGTCTCTCGTCTAGAAAGGATGTTATACACTGCAGAAATACTGGAAATAGAGTTAGTTCACATGAAACCAGTGTTTGAAACCACCAGAATTCACTGAAAAGTAGTATTCAACTGAAAAACAGTTGAAAGGCAAGTGTATATAGCTTCTCAAGTTCAGAGAAGAGTGTATAAAGATGTTTCTACCTGTCGTGAAGTCCCACAAGTAGAATAGAAGGCCCATTATGGGAAACAGCTAGAAATCAGTAGCCATTCAGAGCCAATACTAATGAATATCACAGAATAGTGAGACAACAAGTGTAAAAGACATCAAAATGTAAGTTTCTAGTCTAGAAAGGATGTTATACACTACAGAAATCCTTGAAATAGAGTTACTTCACAAGAAAACAGTGTTTGAAACCACCAGAATTCACTGAAAAATAGTATTCAACTGTAAAACAGTTGAAAGACAAGTGTATATAGCTTCACAAGTTCAGAGAAGAGTGTATAAAGTTGTTTCTACATGAGGTGAAGTCCCACAAGTAGAGCAGAAGGCCCATTATAGGAAACAGCTAGAAATCAGTAGTCTTTCAGAGCAAATACTAATGAATATCACAGAATAGTGAGAGAACAAGTGTAAAAGACATCAAAGTGTAAGTCTCTAGTCTAGAAAGGATGTTGTACACTGCACAAATCCTTGAAATAGAGTTAGTTCACATGAAACCAGTGTTTGAAACCACCAGAATTCACTGAAAAGTAGTATTCAACTGTAAAAGAGTTTAAAGACAAGTGTATATAGCTTCTCAAGTTCAGAGAAGAGTGTATAAAGATGTTTCTACCTGTCGTGAAGTCCCACAAGTAGAATAGAAGGCCCATTATAGGAAACAGCTAGAAATCAGTTGTAATTCAGAGGAAATACTAATGAATATCATAGAATTGTGTGAGAAGAAGTGGAAAACCATCAAAATGTAAGTGTCTAGTCTAGAAAGGTTGTTGTGCACTGCAGGAATCCTGGAAATAGAGTTAGTTTACATGAAACCAGTGTTTGAAACCACTAGAATTCACTGAAAAGTAGCATTCAACTGTAAAACAGTTGGGAAACAAGTGTATATAGCTTCTCAAGTACAGAGCAGAATTTATAATGTTGTTTGTACTTGTGGAGAAGTCCCACAAGTAGAGCAGAATGCCCATTATAGGAAACAGCTAAAAATAATACTAATTCAGAGCAAATACTAATGAATATCATTGAATTGTGTGAGAACAAGTGGAAAACCATCAAAATGTAAGTGTCTAGTTGAGAAAGGATGTTGTACACTGCAGAAATCATTGAAATAGAGGTAGTTGACATGATACAAGTGTTTGAAACCAGCAGAATTCACTGAAAAGTAGTATTGAACTGGAAAACAGTTGAAAGACAAGTGTATATAGCTACTCAAGGTTAGAGAAGATTGTATAAAGTTGTTTCTACATGTGGTGAAGTTCCACAAGTAGAGCAGAAGGCCCATTATAGGACACAGCAGGAAATCAGTAGTAATTCAGAGCAAATACTAATGAATATCATAGAATTTTGTGAGAACAATTGGAAAACCATCAAAATGTAAGTGTCTAGTCTAGAAAAGATGTTGTACAGTTCAGAAATCCTGGAAATAGAGTTAGTTCACATGAAACCAGTGTTGGAAATCACTAGAATTCACTGAAAAGTAGCATTCAACTGTAAAACAGTTGAAAGACAAGTGTTATAAAGTTGTTTCTACGTTTGGTGAAGTCCCACATGTAGAGCAGAAGGCCCATTATAGGACAGTGGAAGAAAGCAGTAGTAATTCATAGCAAATACTAAAGAATATCACAGAATTGTGAGAGAACATGTGGAAAACCATCAAAATGTAAGTGTCTAGTTTAGAAAGGATGTTGTACACGGCAGAAATCCAGGAAAAGGAGTTAGTTCATATGAAACCAGTGTTTGAAACCACTAGAATTCACTGAAAAGTAGCATTCAAGTGTAAAACAGTTGGGAAACAAGTGTATATAGCTTCTCAAGTTCAGAGAAGAATGTATAATGTTGTTTGTACTTGTGGAGAAGTCCCACAAGTAGAACAGAATGCCCATTATAGGAAACAGCTAAAAATAATACTAATTCAGAGCAAATACTAATGAATATCATTGAATTGTGTGATAACAAGTGGAAAACCATCAAAATGTAAGTGTCTAGTCGAGAAAAGATGTTGTACACTGCAGAAATCCTAGAAATAGAGTTAGTTCACATGAAACCAGTGTTTGAAACCACTAGAATTCACTGAAAAGTAGTATTGAACTGGAAAAAAGTTGAAAGACAAGTGTATATAGCTTCTTAAGTTCAGAGAAGAGTGTATAAAGTTGTTTTTACATGTGGTGAAGTCTCACAAGTAGAGAAGAAGGCCCATTATAGGACAAAGCTAGAAATCAGTAGTAATTCAGAGCAAATACTAATGAATATCAGAGAATTGTGTGAGAACAAGTGGAAAACAATCCTAATGTAAGTGTCTAGTCTAGAAAGGATGTTGTACAGTGCAGAAATCCTTGAAATAGAGTTAGTTCACAGGAAACCAGTGTTGGAAACCACCAGAATTCACTGAAAAGTAGTATTCAACTGTAAAACATTTGAAAGACAAGTGTATATAGCTTCTCAAGTTCAGAGAAGAGTGTATAAAGTTGTTTTTACATGTGGTGAAGTCCCACAAGTAGAGCAGAAGGCCCATTATAGGACACTGAAAGAAAGCAGTAGTAATTCATAGCAAATACTAAAGAATATTACAGAATTGTGAGAGAACATGTGGAAAAACCATCAAAATGTAAGTCTCTAGTCTAGAAAGGATGTTGTACACGGCAGAAATACAGGAAATAGAGTTAGTTCACATGAAACCAGTGTTTGAAACCACTAGAATTCACTGAAAAGTAGCATTCAAGTATAAAACAGTTGGGAAACAAGATTATATAGCTTCTCAAGTTCAGAGAAGGTGTATAATGTTGTTTCTACATGTGGTGAAGTGACACAATTAGAGCAGAAGGCCTATTATAGGACACTGCAAGAAAGCAGTAGTAATTCATAGCAAATACTAATGAATATCACAGAATTGTGAGAGAACAAGTGGAAAAGACATCAAACTGTAAGTCTAAAGTCTAGAAAGGATGTTGTGCACTGCAGAAATCCTGGAAATAGAGCAAGGGCACATTTACCCGGTATTTGAAACCACTAGAATTCACTGAAAATTACCAATAAACTGTAAATCATACATGGGAAGCAAGTGTATATTGCTTGTATACTTCATAGAAGAGTGTATAAAGGTGTTTGTACAATGCAGGTAAGTCTGGTAACTGTAGCAGAAAGACAATTGTAAGACATTGTAAGAAAGTATAGGAACTACCTGAAAAATAGCAGTGAATTGAACAGAATAGTGAGAGAGCAAGTGGAAAGGAGATCACCATGTTAGGATACATTAATGAATGTTTTCGTTCAATACGGGAAATCCGAGAATAGAGCAAAGAGCACATTTAAGAAGCTTTGGAAACTACTAAAATTAACTCAAAGTAGCATTAACGTGTAAAACAGTTGATAGACAAGTGCATATAATTTTCAAGTTCAGAGAAGAGTGTATAAAGTTGTTTGTTCATGTGGTGAAGTCCCATCAGTAGAGCAAAAGGCCAATTATAGGACACTGCAAGAAAGCAGTAGTAATTCAGAGCAAATAATAATGAATATATCAGAATTGTGAGAGAACAAGTGGAAAAGACATCAGAATGTAAGTCTCTAGTCTAGAAAGGATGTTGTACACTGCAGAAATCCTGGAAATAGTTAGTTCACATGAAACCAGTGTTTGAAACCACCAGAATTCACTGAAAAGTAGTATTCAACTTTAAAACAGTTGAGAAACAAGTGTATATAGCTTCTCAAGTTCAGAGAAGAGTGTATAAAGTTGTTTCTACGTTTGGTGAAGTCCCACAAGTAGAGCAGAAGGCCAATTATAGCACACTCCAAGAAACCAGTAGTAATTCAGAGCAAATACTAATGAATATAACAGAATTGTGAGAGAACATTTGGAAAACCATCAAAATGTAAGTGTCTAGTTTAGAAAGGATGTTGTAAACGGCAGAAATCCAGGAAAAGGAGTTAGTTCACATGAAACCAGTGTTTGAAACCACTAGAATTCACTGAAAAGTAGCATTCAAGTGTAAAACAGTTGGGAAACAAGTGTATATAGCTTCTCAAGTTCAGAGAAGAATGTATAATGTTGTTTGTACTTGTGGAGAAGTCCCACAAGTAGAGCAGAAGGCCCATTATAGGACACAGCTAGAAATCAGTACTAATTAAGAGCAAATACTAATGAATATCACAGAATTGTGAGAGTACAAGTGGAAAACCATCAAAATGTAAGTCTCTAGACTAGTAAGGATGTTGTGCACTGCAGAAATTCTTAAAATAGAGTTAGTTCACAGGAAACCAGTGTTTGAAACCACCAGAATTCACTGAAAAGTATTATTCAACTGTAAAACAGTTGAAAGACAAGTGTTTATAGCTTCTCAAGTTCAGAGAAGAGTGTATAAAGTTGTTTCTACATGTGGTGAAGTCCCACAAGTAGAGCAGAAGGCCCATTATAGGACACAGCTAGAAATCAGTAGTAATTCAGAGCAAATACTAATGAATATCATAGAATTTTGTGAGAACAATTGGAAAACCATCAAAATGTAAGTTTCTAGTTTAGAAAGGATGTTGTACACTGCAGAAATCCTGGAAATAGAGTTAGTTCACATGCAACCAGTGTTTGAAACCACTAGAATTCACTGAAAAGTAGCATTCAACTGTAATACAGTTGAAAGACAAGTGTATATAGCTTCTTAAGTTCAGAGAAGAGTGTTTGAAGTTGTTTCTTCATGTGGTGAAGTCTAACAAGTAGAGAAGAAGGCCCATTATAGGACAAAGCTATAAATCAGTAGTAATTCAGTGCAAATACTAATGAATATCATAGAATTTTGTGAGAACAAGTGGAAAACCATCAAAATGTAAGTGTCTAGTCTTGAAAGGATGTTGTACACTGCAGAAATCCTTGAAATAGAGTTAGTTCACAGGAAACCAGTGTTGGAAACCACCAGAATTCACTGAAAAGTAGTACTCAACTGTAAAACAGTTGAAAGACAAGTGTATATAGCTTCTCAAGTTCAGAGAAGAGTGTATAAAGTTGTTTTTACATGTGGTGAAGTCCCACAAGTAGAGCAGAAGGCCCATTATAGGACACTGCAAGAAAGCATTAGTAATTCATAGCAAATACTAAAGAATATTACAGAATTGTGAGAGAACATGTGGAAAAACCATGAAAATGTAAGTCTCTAGTCTAGAAAGGATGTTGTACACGGCAGAAATACAGGAAATAGAGTTAGTTCACATGAAACCAGTGTTTGAAACCACTAGAATTCACTGAAAAGTAGCATTCAAGTATAAAACAGTTGGGAAACAAGATTATATAGCTTCTCAAGTTCAGAGAAGGTGTATAAAGTTGTTTCTACATGTGGTGAAGTGACACAATTAGAGCAGAAGGCCTATTATAGGACACTGCAAGAAAGCAGTAGTAATTCATAGCAAATACTAATGAATATCACAGAATTGTGAGAGAACACGTGGAAAAGACATCAAAATGTAAGTGTCTAGTCTAGAAAGGATGGTGTACACTGCAGAAATACTTGCAATAGAGCTAGTGTACATGAAACCAGTGTTTTAAATCACTGGAATTCACTGAAAAGTTGCATTCAACTTTAAAACCATTGATAGACAAGTGTACATAGCTTCTCAAGTTCAGAGAAGTGTGTATAAAGTTGTTCGTACAAGTAGTGAAGTTTCACAAGTAGAGCAGAAGGACAATTATAGGACACTGCAAGAAACTAGTAGTAATTCAGAGCAAATACTAATGAATATCACAGAATTGTGAGAGAACAAGTGGAAAAGACATCAAACTGTAAGTCTAAAGTCTAGAAAGGATGTTGTGCACTGCAGAAATCCTGGAAATAGAGCAAGGGCACATTTACCCGGTATTTGAAACCACTAGAATTCACTGAAAATTACCAATAAACTGTAAATCATACATGGGAAGCAAGTGTATATTGCTTGTATACTTCATAGAAGAGTGTATAAAGGTGTTTGTACAATGCAGGTAAGTCTGGTAACTGTAGCAGAAAGACAATTGTAAGACATTGTAAGAAAGTATAGGAACTACCTGAAAAATAGCAGTGAATTGAACAGAATAGTGAGAGAGCAAGTGGAAAGGAGATCACCATGTTAGGATACATTAATGAATGTTTTCGTTCAATACGGGAAATCCGAGAATAGAGCAAAGAGCACATTTAAGAAGCTTTGGAAACTACTAAAATTAACTCAAAGTAGCATTAACGTGTAAAACAGTTGATAGACAAGTGCATATAATTTTCAAGTTCAGAGAAGAGTGTATAAAGTTGTTTGTTCATGTGGTGAAGTCCCATCAGTAGAGCAAAAGGCCAATTATAGGACACTGCAAGAAAGCAGTAGTAATTCAGAGCAAATAATAATGAATATATCAGAATTGTGAGAGAACAAGTGGAAAAGACATCAGAATGTAAGTCTCTAGTCTAGAAAGGATGTTGTACACTGCAGAAATCCTGGAAATAGTTAGTTCACATGAAACCAGTGTTTGAAACCACCAGAATTCACTGAAAAGTAGTATTCAACTTTAAAACAGTTGAGAAACAAGTGTATATAGCTTCTCAAGTTCAGAGAAGAGTGTATAAAGTTGTTTCTACGTTTGGTGAAGTCCCACAAGTAGAGCAGAAGGCCAATTATAGCACACTCCAAGAAACCAGTAGTAATTCAGAGCAAATACTAATGAATATAACAGAATTGTGAGAGAACATTTGGAAAACCATCAAAATGTAAGTGTCTAGTTTAGAAAGGATGTTGTAAACGGCAGAAATCCAGGAAAAGGAGTTAGTTCACATGAAACCAGTGTTTGAAACCACTAGAATTCACTGAAAAGTAGCATTCAAGTGTAAAACAGTTGGGAAACAAGTGTATATAGCTTCTCAAGTTCAGAGAAGAATGTATAATGTTGTTTGTACTTGTGGAGAAGTCCCACAAGTAGAGCAGAAGGCCCATTATAGGACACAGCTAGAAATCAGTACTAATTAAGAGCAAATACTAATGAATATCACAGAATTGTGAGAGTACAAGTGGAAAACCATCAAAATGTAAGTCTCTAGACTAGTAAGGATGTTGTGCACTGCAGAAATTCTTAAAATAGAGTTAGTTCACAGGAAACCAGTGTTTGAAACCACCAGAATTCACTGAAAAGTATTATTCAACTGTAAAACAGTTGAAAGACAAGTGTTTATAGCTTCTCAAGTTCAGAGAAGAGTGTATAAAGTTGTTTCTACATGTGGTGAAGTCCCACAAGTAGAGCAGAAGGCCCATTATAGGACACAGCTAGAAATCAGTAGTAATTCAGAGCAAATACTAATGAATATCATAGAATTTTGTGAGAACAATTGGAAAACCATCAAAATGTAAGTTTCTAGTTTAGAAAGGATGTTGTACACTGCAGAAATCCTGGAAATAGAGTTAGTTCACATGCAACCAGTGTTTGAAACCACTAGAATTCACTGAAAAGTAGCATTCAACTGTAATACAGTTGAAAGACAAGTGTATATAGCTTCTTAAGTTCAGAGAAGAGTGTTTGAAGTTGTTTCTTCATGTGGTGAAGTCTAACAAGTAGAGAAGAAGGCCCATTATAGGACAAAGCTATAAATCAGTAGTAATTCAGTGCAAATACTAATGAATATCATAGAATTTTGTGAGAACAAGTGGAAAACCATCAAAATGTAAGTGTCTAGTCTTGAAAGGATGTTGTACACTGCAGAAATCCTTGAAATAGAGTTAGTTCACAGGAAACCAGTGTTGGAAACCACCAGAATTCACTGAAAAGTAGTACTCAACTGTAAAACAGTTGAAAGACAAGTTTATATAGCTTCTCTAGTTCAGAGAAGAGTGTATAAAGTTGTTTTTACATGTGGTGAAGTCCCACAAGTAAAGCAGAAGGCCCATTATAGGACACTGCAAGAAAGCAGTAGTAATTCATAGCAAATACTAATGAATATCACAGAATTGTGAGAGAACACGTGGAAAAGACATCAAAATGTAAGTGTCTAGTCTAGAAAGGATGGTGTACACTGCAGAAATACTTGCAATAGAGCTAGTGTACATGAAACCAGTGTTTTAAATCACTGGAATTCACTGAAAAGTTGCATTCAACTTTAAAACCATTGATAGACAAGTGTACATAGCTTCTCAAGTTCAGAGAAGTGTGTATAAAGTTGTTCGTACAAGTAGTGAAGTTTCACAAGTAGAGCAGAAGGACAATTATAGGACACTGCAAGAAACTAGTAGTAATTCAGAGCAAATACTAATGAATATCACAGAATTGTGAGAGAACAAGTGGAAAAGACATCAAACTGTAAGTCTAAAGTCTAGAAAGGATGTTGTGCACTGCAGAAATCCTGGAAATAGAGCAAGGGCACATTTACCCGGTATTTGAAACCACTAGAATTCACTGAAAATTACCAATAAACTGTAAATCATACATGGGAAGCAAGTGTATATTGCTTGTATACTTCATAGAAGAGTGTATAAAGGTGTTTGTACAATGCAGGTAAGTCTGGTAACTGTAGCAGAAAGACAATTGTAAGACATTGTAAGAAAGTATAGGAACTACCTGAAAAATAGCAGTGAATTGAACAGAATAGTGAGAGAGCAAGTGGAAAGGAGATCACCATGTTAGGATACATTAATGAATGTTTTCGTTCAATACGGGAAATCCGAGAATAGAGCAAAGAGCACATTTAAGAAGCTTTGGAAACTACTAAAATTAACTCAAAGTAGCATTAACGTGTAAAACAGTTGATAGACAAGTGCATATAATTTTCAAGTTCAGAGAAGAGTGTATAAAGTTGTTTGTTCATGTGGTGAAGTCCCATCAGTAGAGCAAAAGGCCAATTATAGGACACTGCAAGAAAGCAGTAGTAATTCAGAGCAAATAATAATGAATATATCAGAATTGTGAGAGAACAAGTGGAAAAGACATCAGAATGTAAGTCTCTAGTCTAGAAAGGATGTTGTACACTGCAGAAATCCTGGAAATAGTTAGTTCACATGAAACCAGTGTTTGAAACCACCAGAATTCACTGAAAAGTAGTATTCAACTTTAAAACAGTTGAGAAACAAGTGTATATAGCTTCTCAAGTTCAGAGAAGAGTGTATAAAGTTGTTTCTACGTTTGGTGAAGTCCCACAAGTAGAGCAGAAGGCCAATTATAGCACACTCCAAGAAACCAGTAGTAATTCAGAGCAAATACTAATGAATATAACAGAATTGTGAGAGAACATTTGGAAAACCATCAAAATGTAAGTGTCTAGTTTAGAAAGGATGTTGTAAACGGCAGAAATCCAGGAAAAGGAGTTAGTTCACATGAAACCAGTGTTTGAAACCACTAGAATTCACTGAAAAGTAGCATTCAAGTGTAAAACAGTTGGGAAACAAGTGTATATAGCTTCTCAAGTTCAGAGAAGAATGTATAATGTTGTTTGTACTTGTGGAGAAGTCCCACAAGTAGAACAGAAGGCCCATTATAGGACACAGCTAGAAATCAGTACTAATTAAGAGCAAATACTAATGAATATCACAGAATTGTGAGAGTACAAGTGGAAAACCATCAAAATGTAAGTCTCTAGACTAGTAAGGATGTTGTGCACTGCAGAAATTCTTAAAATAGAGTTAGTTCACAGGAAACCAGTGTTTGAAACCACCAGAATTCACTGAAAAGTATTATTCAACTGTAAAACAGTTGAAAGACAAGTGTTTATAGCTTCTCAAGTTCAGAGAAGAGTGTATAAAGTTGTTTCTACATGTGGTGAAGTCCCACAAGGAGAAAAGAAGGCCCATTATGGGAAACAGCTAGAAATCAGTAGTCATTCAGAGCAAATACTAATGAATATCACAGAATAGTGAGAGAACAAGTGTAAAAGACATCAAAATTTAAGTCTCTAGACTGCAAAGGATGTTGTACACTGCAGAAATCCTTGAACTAGAGTTAGTTCACATGAATCCAGTGTTTCAAACCACCATAATTCACTGAAAAGTAGTATTTAAATGTAAAACAGTTGAAAGACAAGTTTATATAGCTTCTCAAGTTCAGAGAATAGTGTATAATGTTGTTTCTACATGTGGTGAAGTCCCACAAGTAGAAACGAAGGCCCATTATGGGAAACAGCTAGAAATCAGTAGTCATTCAGAGCCAATACTAATGAATATCCCAGAATAGTGAGAGAACAAGTGTAAAAGACATCAAAGTGTATGTCTGTAGTATAGAAAGGATGTTGTACACGGCAGAAATCCTTGAAATAGAGTTAGTTCACATGAAACCAGTGTTTGAAACCACCAGAATTCACTGAAAAGTAGTATTCAACTGTAAAACAGTTGAAAGACAAGTTTATATAGCTTCACAAGTTCAGAGAAGACTGTATAAAGTTATTTCTACATGTGGTGAAGTCCCACAAGTATACCAGAAGGCCTATTATACGACACTGCAAGAAAGCATTACTAATTCAGAGCAAATACTAATGAATATCACAGAATAGTGAGAAAACAATTGTAAAAGACATCAAAATGACAGTGTCTAGTCTAGAAAGGATGTTGTACACTGCAGAAATCCTTGAAATAGAGTTAGTTCACATGAAACCAGTGTTTGAAACCACCAGAATTCACTGAAAAGTAGTATTCAACTGTAAATCAGTTGAAAGACAAGTTTATATAGCTTCGCAAGTTCAGAGAAGAGTGTATAAAGTTGTTTCTACATGTGGTGAAGGCCCACAACAATACCATAAGGCCCATTATAGGGCACTGCAAGAAAGTAGTAGTAATTCAGAGTAAATACTAATGAATATCACAGAATAGTGAGAGAACAAGTGTAAAAGACATCAAAATGTAAGTCTCTAGTCTAGAAAGATGTTGTACACTGCAGAAATCCTTTAAATAGAATTAGTTCACATGAAACCAGTGTTTGAAACCACCTGAAGTCACTGAATAGTAGTATTCCACTGGAAAACAGTTGAAAGACAAGTGTATATAGCTTCGCAAGTTCAGAGAAGACTGTAAAAGTTGTTTCTACATGTGGTGAAGGCCCACAACACTACCAGAAGGCCCATTATAGGACACTGCAAGAAAGCAGTAGTAATTCAGAGTAAATACTAATAAATATCACAGAATAGTGAGAGAACAAGTGTAAAAGACATCAAAATGTAAGTCTCTAGTCTAGAAAGATGTTGTACACTGCAGAAATCCTTGAAATAGAATTAGTTCACAGGAAACCAGTGTTTGAAACCACCAGAAGTCACTGAATAGTAGTATTCCACTGTAAAACAGTTGAAAGACAAGTGTATATAGCTTCTCAAGTTCAGAGAAGAGTGTATAAAGTTGTTTCTACATGTGGTGAAGTCCCACAAGTAGAAAAGAAGGCCCATTATGGGAAACAGCTAGAAATCAGTAGCCATTCAGAGCAAATACTAATGAATATCACAGAATAGTAAGAGAACAAGTGTAAAAGACATCAAAATGAAAGTGTCTAGTCTAGAAGGGATGTTGTACACTGCAGAAATCCTTGAATGAGAGTTACTTCACAAGAAAACAGTGTTTCAACCCACTAGAATTCACTGAAAAGTAGTATTCAAGTGTAAAACAGTTGAAAGACAAGTGTATATAGCTTCACAAGTTCAGAGAAGAGTGTATAAAGTTGTTTCTACATGTGGTGAAGTCCCACAAGTAGAAAAGAAGGCCCATTATAGGAAACAGCTAGAAATCAGTAGTCATTCAGAGCAAATACTAATGAATATCACAGAATAGTGAGAGAACAAGTGTAAAAGACATCAAAATGTAAGTCTCTAGTCTAGAAAGGATGTTGTACACGGCAGAAATCCTTGAAATAGAGTTAGTTCACATGAAACCAGTGTTTGAAACCACCAGAATTCACTGAAAAGTAGTATTCAACTGTAAAACAGTTGAAAGACAAGTTTATATAGCTTCACAAGTTCAGAGAAGAGTGTATAAAGTTATTTCTACTTGTGGTGAAGTCCCACAAGTATACCAGAAGGCCTATTATAGGACACTGCAAGAAAGCATTACTAATTCAGAGCAAATACTAATGAATATCACAGAATAGTGAGAGAAGAAGTGTAAAAGACATCAAAATGTAAGTCTCTAGTCTAGAAAGGATGTTGTACACTGCAGAAATCCTTGAAAGAGAGTTACTTCACAAGAAAACAGTGTTTCAACCCACTAGAATTCAGTGAAAAGTAGTATTCAACTGTAAAACAGTTGAAAGACAACTGTATATAGCTTCTCAAGTTCAGAGAAGAGTGTATAAAGTTGTTTCTACATGTGGAGAAGTCCCACAAGTAGAAAAGAAGGCCCATTATAGGAAACAGCTAGAAATCAGTAGTCATTCAGAGTAAATACTAATGAATATCACAGAATAGTGAGAGAACAAGTGTAAAAGACATCAAAATGTAAGTCTCTCGTCTAGAAAGGATGTTATACACTGCAGAAATACTGGAAATAGAGTTAGTTCACATGAAACCAGTGTTTGAAACCACCAGAATTCACTGAAAAGTAGTATTCAACTGAAAAACAGTTGAAAGGCAAGTGTATATAGCTTCTCAAGTTCAGAGAAGAGTGTATAAAGATGTTTCTACCTGTCGTGAAGTCCCACAAGTAGAATAGAAGGCCCATTATGGGAAACAGCTAGAAATCAGTAGCCATTCAGAGCCAATACTAATGAATATCACAGAATAGTGAGACAACAAGTGTAAAAGACATCAAAATGTAAGTTTCTAGTCTAGAAAGGATGTTATACACTACAGAAATCCTTGAAATAGAGTTACTTCACAAGAAAACAGTGTTTGAAACCACCAGAATTCACTGAAAAATAGTATTCAACTGTAAAACAGTTGAAAGACAAGTGTATATAGCTTCACAAGTTCAGAGAAGAGTGTATAAAGTTGTTTCTACATGAGGTGAAGTCCCACAAGTAGAGCAGAAGGCCCATTATAGGAAACAGCTAGAAATCAGTAGTCTTTCAGAGCAAATACTAATGAATATCACAGAATAGTGAGAGAACAAGTGTAAAAGACATCAAAGTGTAAGTCTCTAGTCTAGAAAGGATGTTGTACACTGCACAAATCCTTGAAATAGAGTTAGTTCACATGAAACCAGTGTTTGAAACCACCAGAATTCACTGAAAAGTAGTATTCAACTGTAAAAGAGTTTAAAGACAAGTGTATATAGCTTCTCAAGTTCAGAGAAGAGTGTATAAAGATGTTTCTACCTGTCGTGAAGTCCCACAAGTAGAATAGAAGGCCCATTATAGGAAACAGCTAGAAATCAGTTGTAATTCAGAGGAAATACTAATGAATATCATAGAATTGTGTGAGAAGAAGTGGAAAACCATCAAAATGTAAGTGTCTAGTCTAGAAAGGTTGTTGTGCACTGCAGGAATCCTGGAAATAGAGTTAGTTTACATGAAACCAGTGTTTGAAACCACTAGAATTCACTGAAAAGTAGCATTCAACTGTAAAACAGTTGGGAAACAAGTGTATATAGCTTCTCAAGTACAGAGCAGAATTTATAATGTTGTTTGTACTTGTGGAGAAGTCCCACAAGTAGAGCAGAATGCCCATTATAGGAAACAGCTAAAAATAATACTAATTCAGAGCAAATACTAATGAATATCATTGAATTGTGTGAGAACAAGTGGAAAACCATCAAAATGTAAGTGTCTAGTTGAGAAAGGATGTTGTACACTGCAGAAATCATTGAAATAGAGGTAGTTGACATGATACAAGTGTTTGAAACCAGCAGAATTCACTGAAAAGTAGTATTGAACTGGAAAACAGTTGAAAGACAAGTGTATATAGCTACTCAAGGTTAGAGAAGATTGTATAAAGTTGTTTCTACATGTGGTGAAGTTCCACAAGTAGAGCAGAAGGCCCATTATAGGACACAGCAGGAAATCAGTAGTAATTCAGAGCAAATACTAATGAATATCATAGAATTTTGTGAGAACAATTGGAAAACCATCAAAATGTAAGTGTCTAGTCTAGAAAAGATGTTGTACAGTTCAGAAATCCTGGAAATAGAGTTAGTTCACATGAAACCAGTGTTGGAAATCACTAGAATTCACTGAAAAGTAGCATTCAACTGTAAAACAGTTGAAAGACAAGTGTTATAAAGTTGTTTCTACGTTTGGTGAAGTCCCACATGTAGAGCAGAAGGCCCATTATAGGACAGTGGAAGAAAGCAGTAGTAATTCATAGCAAATACTAAAGAATATCACAGAATTGTGAGAGAACATGTGGAAAACCATCAAAATGTAAGTGTCTAGTTTAGAAAGGATGTTGTACACGGCAGAAATCCAGGAAAAGGAGTTAGTTCATATGAAACCAGTGTTTGAAACCACTAGAATTCACTGAAAAGTAGCATTCAAGTGTAAAACAGTTGGGAAACAAGTGTATATAGCTTCTCAAGTTCAGAGAAGAATGTATAATGTTGTTTGTACTTGTGGAGAAGTCCCACAAGTAGAACAGAATGCCCATTATAGGAAACAGCTAAAAATAATACTAATTCAGAGCAAATACTAATGAATATCATTGAATTGTGTGATAACAAGTGGAAAACCATCAAAATGTAAGTGTCTAGTCGAGAAAAGATGTTGTAAACTGCAGAAATCCTAGAAATAGAGTTAGTTCACATGAAACCAGTGTTTGAAACCACTAGAATTCACTGAAAAGTAGTATTGAACTGGAAAAAAGTTGAAAGACAAGTGTATATAGCTTCTTAAGTTCAGAGAAGAGTGTATAAAGTTGTTTTTACATGTGGTGAAGTCTCACAAGTAGAGAAGAAGGCCCATTATAGGACAAAGCTAGAAATCAGTAGTAATTCAGAGCAAATACTAATGAATATCAGAGAATTGTGTGAGAACAAGTGGAAAACAATCCTAATGTAAGTGTCTAGTCTAGAAAGGATGTTGTACAGTGCAGAAATCCTTGAAATAGAGTTAGTTCACAGGAAACCAGTGTTGGAAACCACCAGAATTCACTGAAAAGTAGTATTCAACTGTAAAACATTTGAAAGACAAGTGTATATAGCTTCTCAAGTTCAGAGAAGAGTGTATAAAGTTGTTTTTACATGTGGTGAAGTCCCACAAGTAGAGCAGAAGGCCCATTATAGGACACTGAAAGAAAGCAGTAGTAATTCATAGCAAATACTAAAGAATATTACAGAATTGTGAGAGAACATGTGGAAAAACCATCAAAATGTAAGTCTCTAGTCTAGAAAGGATGTTGTACACGGCAGAAATACAGGAAATAGAGTTAGTTCACATGAAACCAGTGTTTGAAACCACTAGAATTCACTGAAAAGTAGCATTCAAGTATAAAACAGTTGGGAAACAAGATTATATAGCTTCTCAAGTTCAGAGAAGGTGTATAATGTTGTTTCTACATGTGGTGAAGTGACACAATTAGAGCAGAAGGCCTATTATAGGACACTGCAAGAAAGCAGTAGTAATTCATAGCAAATACTAATGAATATCACAGAATTGTGAGAGAACAAGTGGAAAAGACATCAAACTGTAAGTCTAAAGTCTAGAAAGGATGTTGTGCACTGCAGAAATCCTGGAAATAGAGCAAGGGCACATTTACCCGGTATTTGAAACCACTAGAATTCACTGAAAATTACCAATAAACTGTAAATCATACATGGGAAGCAAGTGTATATTGCTTGTATACTTCATAGAAGAGTGTATAAAGGTGTTTGTACAATGCAGGTAAGTCTGGTAACTGTAGCAGAAAGACAATTGTAAGACATTGTAAGAAAGTATAGGAACTACCTGAAAAATAGCAGTGAATTGAACAGAATAGTGAGAGAGCAAGTGGAAAGGAGATCACCATGTTAGGATACATTAATGAATGTTTTCGTTCAATACGGGAAATCCGAGAATAGAGCAAAGAGCACATTTAAGAAGCTTTGGAAACTACTAAAATTAACTCAAAGTAGCATTAACGTGTAAAACAGTTGATAGACAAGTGCATATAATTTTCAAGTTCAGAGAAGAGTGTATAAAGTTGTTTGTTCATGTGGTGAAGTCCCATCAGTAGAGCAAAAGGCCAATTATAGGACACTGCAAGAAAGCAGTAGTAATTCAGAGCAAATAATAATGAATATATCAGAATTGTGAGAGAACAAGTGGAAAAGACATCAGAATGTAAGTCTCTAGTCTAGAAAGGATGTTGTACACTGCAGAAATCCTGGAAATAGTTAGTTCACATGAAACCAGTGTTTGAAACCACCAGAATTCACTGAAAAGTAGTATTCAACTTTAAAACAGTTGAGAAACAAGTGTATATAGCTTCTCAAGTTCAGAGAAGAGTGTATAAAGTTGTTTCTACGTTTGGTGAAGTCCCACAAGTAGAGCAGAAGGCCAATTATAGCACACTCCAAGAAACCAGTAGTAATTCAGAGCAAATACTAATGAATATAACAGAATTGTGAGAGAACATTTGGAAAACCATCAAAATGTAAGTGTCTAGTTTAGAAAGGATGTTGTAAACGGCAGAAATCCAGGAAAAGGAGTTAGTTCACATGAAACCAGTGTTTGAAACCACTAGAATTCACTGAAAAGTAGCATTCAAGTGTAAAACAGTTGGGAAACAAGTGTATATAGCTTCTCAAGTTCAGAGAAGAATGTATAATGTTGTTTGTACTTGTGGAGAAGTCCCACAAGTAGAGCAGAAGGCCCATTATAGGACACAGCTAGAAATCAGTACTAATTAAGAGCAAATACTAATGAATATCACAGAATTGTGAGAGTACAAGTGGAAAACCATCAAAATGTAAGTCTCTAGACTAGTAAGGATGTTGTGCACTGCAGAAATTCTTAAAATAGAGTTAGTTCACAGGAAACCAGTGTTTGAAACCACCAGAATTCACTGAAAAGTATTATTCAACTGTAAAACAGTTGAAAGACAAGTGTTTATAGCTTCTCAAGTTCAGAGAAGAGTGTATAAAGTTGTTTCTACATGTGGTGAAGTCCCACAAGTAGAGCAGAAGGCCCATTATAGGACACAGCTAGAAATCAGTAGTAATTCAGAGCAAATACTAATGAATATCATAGAATTTTGTGAGAACAATTGGAAAACCATCAAAATGTAAGTTTCTAGTTTAGAAAGGATGTTGTACACTGCAGAAATCCTGGAAATAGAGTTAGTTCACATGCAACCAGTGTTTGAAACCACTAGAATTCACTGAAAAGTAGCATTCAACTGTAATACAGTTGAAAGACAAGTGTATATAGCTTCTTAAGTTCAGAGAAGAGTGTTTGAAGTTGTTTCTTCATGTGGTGAAGTCTAACAAGTAGAGAAGAAGGCCCATTATAGGACAAAGCTATAAATCAGTAGTAATTCAGTGCAAATACTAATGAATATCATAGAATTTTGTGAGAACAAGTGGAAAACCATCAAAATGTAAGTGTCTAGTCTTGAAAGGATGTTGTACACTGCAGAAATCCTTGAAATAGAGTTAGTTCACAGGAAACCAGTGTTGGAAACCACCAGAATTCACTGAAAAGTAGTACTCAACTGTAAAACAGTTGAAAGACAAGTGTATATAGCTTCTCAAGTTCAGAGAAGAGTGTATAAAGTTGTTTTTACATGTGGTGAAGTCCCACAAGTAGAGCAGAAGGCCCATTATAGGACACTGCAAGAAAGCATTAGTAATTCATAGCAAATACTAAAGAATATTACAGAATTGTGAGAGAACATGTGGAAAAACCATGAAAATGTAAGTCTCTAGTCTAGAAAGGATGTTGTACACGGCAGAAATACAGGAAATAGAGTTAGTTCACATGAAACCAGTGTTTGAAACCACTAGAATTCACTGAAAAGTAGCATTCAAGTATAAAACAGTTGGGAAACAAGATTATATAGCTTCTCAAGTTCAGAGAAGGTGTATAAAGTTGTTTCTACATGTGGTGAAGTGACACAATTAGAGCAGAAGGCCTATTATAGGACACTGCAAGAAAGCAGTAGTAATTCATAGCAAATACTAATGAATATCACAGAATTGTGAGAGAACACGTGGAAAAGACATCAAAATGTAAGTGTCTAGTCTAGAAAGGATGGTGTACACTGCAGAAATACTTGCAATAGAGCTAGTGTACATGAAACCAGTGTTTTAAATCACTGGAATTCACTGAAAAGTTGCATTCAACTTTAAAACCATTGATAGACAAGTGTACATAGCTTCTCAAGTTCAGAGAAGTGTGTATAAAGTTGTTCGTACAAGTAGTGAAGTTTCACAAGTAGAGCAGAAGGACAATTATAGGACACTGCAAGAAACTAGTAGTAATTCAGAGCAAATACTAATGAATATCACAGAATTGTGAGAGAACAAGTGGAAAAGACATCAAACTGTAAGTCTAAAGTCTAGAAAGGATGTTGTGCACTGCAGAAATCCTGGAAATAGAGCAAGGGCACATTTACCCGGTATTTGAAACCACTAGAATTCACTGAAAATTACCAATAAACTGTAAATCATACATGGGAAGCAAGTGTATATTGCTTGTATACTTCATAGAAGAGTGTATAAAGGTGTTTGTACAATGCAGGTAAGTCTGGTAACTGTAGCAGAAAGACAATTGTAAGACATTGTAAGAAAGTATAGGAACTACCTGAAAAATAGCAGTGAATTGAACAGAATAGTGAGAGAGCAAGTGGAAAGGAGATCACCATGTTAGGATACATTAATGAATGTTTTCGTTCAATACGGGAAATCCGAGAATAGAGCAAAGAGCACATTTAAGAAGCTTTGGAAACTACTAAAATTAACTCAAAGTAGCATTAACGTGTAAAACAGTTGATAGACAAGTGCATATAATTTTCAAGTTCAGAGAAGAGTGTATAAAGTTGTTTGTTCATGTGGTGAAGTCCCATCAGTAGAGCAAAAGGCCAATTATAGGACACTGCAAGAAAGCAGTAGTAATTCAGAGCAAATAATAATGAATATATCAGAATTGTGAGAGAACAAGTGGAAAAGACATCAGAATGTAAGTCTCTAGTCTAGAAAGGATGTTGTACACTGCAGAAATCCTGGAAATAGTTAGTTCACATGAAACCAGTGTTTGAAACCACCAGAATTCACTGAAAAGTAGTATTCAACTTTAAAACAGTTGAGAAACAAGTGTATATAGCTTCTCAAGTTCAGAGAAGAGTGTATAAAGTTGTTTCTACGTTTGGTGAAGTCCCACAAGTAGAGCAGAAGGCCAATTATAGCACACTCCAAGAAACCAGTAGTAATTCAGAGCAAATACTAATGAATATAACAGAATTGTGAGAGAACATTTGGAAAACCATCAAAATGTAAGTGTCTAGTTTAGAAAGGATGTTGTAAACGGCAGAAATCCAGGAAAAGGAGTTAGTTCACATGAAACCAGTGTTTGAAACCACTAGAATTCACTGAAAAGTAGCATTCAAGTGTAAAACAGTTGGGAAACAAGTGTATATAGCTTCTCAAGTTCAGAGAAGAATGTATAATGTTGTTTGTACTTGTGGAGAAGTCCCACAAGTAGAGCAGAAGGCCCATTATAGGACACAGCTAGAAATCAGTACTAATTAAGAGCAAATACTAATGAATATCACAGAATTGTGAGAGTACAAGTGGAAAACCATCAAAATGTAAGTCTCTAGACTAGTAAGGATGTTGTGCACTGCAGAAATTCTTAAAATAGAGTTAGTTCACAGGAAACCAGTGTTTGAAACCACCAGAATTCACTGAAAAGTATTATTCAACTGTAAAACAGTTGAAAGACAAGTGTTTATAGCTTCTCAAGTTCAGAGAAGAGTGTATAAAGTTGTTTCTACATGTGGTGAAGTCCCACAAGTAGAGCAGAAGGCCCATTATAGGACACAGCTAGAAATCAGTAGTAATTCAGAGCAAATACTAATGAATATCATAGAATTTTGTGAGAACAATTGGAAAACCATCAAAATGTAAGTTTCTAGTTTAGAAAGGATGTTGTACACTGCAGAAATCCTGGAAATAGAGTTAGTTCACATGCAACCAGTGTTTGAAACCACTAGAATTCACTGAAAAGTAGCATTCAACTGTAATACAGTTGAAAGACAAGTGTATATAGCTTCTTAAGTTCAGAGAAGAGTGTTTGAAGTTGTTTCTTCATGTGGTGAAGTCTAACAAGTAGAGAAGAAGGCCCATTATAGGACAAAGCTATAAATCAGTAGTAATTCAGTGCAAATACTAATGAATATCATAGAATTTTGTGAGAACAAGTGGAAAACCATCAAAATGTAAGTGTCTAGTCTTGAAAGGATGTTGTACACTGCAGAAATCCTTGAAATAGAGTTAGTTCACAGGAAACCAGTGTTGGAAACCACCAGAATTCACTGAAAAGTAGTACTCAACTGTAAAACAGTTGAAAGACAAGTTTATATAGCTTCTCTAGTTCAGAGAAGAGTGTATAAAGTTGTTTTTACATGTGGTGAAGTCCCACAAGTAAAGCAGAAGGCCCATTATAGGACACTGCAAGAAAGCAGTAGTAATTCATAGCAAATACTAATGAATATCACAGAATTGTGAGAGAACACGTGGAAAAGACATCAAAATGTAAGTGTCTAGTCTAGAAAGGATGGTGTACACTGCAGAAATACTTGCAATAGAGCTAGTGTACATGAAACCAGTGTTTTAAATCACTGGAATTCACTGAAAAGTTGCATTCAACTTTAAAACCATTGATAGACAAGTGTACATAGCTTCTCAAGTTCAGAGAAGTGTGTATAAAGTTGTTCGTACAAGTAGTGAAGTTTCACAAGTAGAGCAGAAGGACAATTATAGGACACTGCAAGAAACTAGTAGTAATTCAGAGCAAATACTAATGAATATCACAGAATTGTGAGAGAACAAGTGGAAAAGACATCAAACTGTAAGTCTAAAGTCTAGAAAGGATGTTGTGCACTGCAGAAATCCTGGAAATAGAGCAAGGGCACATTTACCCGGTATTTGAAACCACTAGAATTCACTGAAAATTACCAATAAACTGTAAATCATACATGGGAAGCAAGTGTATATTGCTTGTATACTTCATAGAAGAGTGTATAAAGGTGTTTGTACAATGCAGGTAAGTCTGGTAACTGTAGCAGAAAGACAATTGTAAGACATTGTAAGAAAGTATAGGAACTACCTGAAAAATAGCAGTGAATTGAACAGAATAGTGAGAGAGCAAGTGGAAAGGAGATCACCATGTTAGGATACATTAATGAATGTTTTCGTTCAATACGGGAAATCCGAGAATAGAGCAAAGAGCACATTTAAGAAGCTTTGGAAACTACTAAAATTAACTCAAAGTAGCATTAACGTGTAAAACAGTTGATAGACAAGTGCATATAATTTTCAAGTTCAGAGAAGAGTGTATAAAGTTGTTTGTTCATGTGGTGAAGTCCCATCAGTAGAGCAAAAGGCCAATTATAGGACACTGCAAGAAAGCAGTAGTAATTCAGAGCAAATAATAATGAATATATCAGAATTGTGAGAGAACAAGTGGAAAAGACATCAGAATGTAAGTCTCTAGTCTAGAAAGGATGTTGTACACTGCAGAAATCCTGGAAATAGTTAGTTCACATGAAACCAGTGTTTGAAACCACCAGAATTCACTGAAAAGTAGTATTCAACTTTAAAACAGTTGAGAAACAAGTGTATATAGCTTCTCAAGTTCAGAGAAGAGTGTATAAAGTTGTTTCTACGTTTGGTGAAGTCCCACAAGTAGAGCAGAAGGCCAATTATAGCACACTCCAAGAAACCAGTAGTAATTCAGAGCAAATACTAATGAATATAACAGAATTGTGAGAGAACATTTGGAAAACCATCAAAATGTAAGTGTCTAGTTTAGAAAGGATGTTGTAAACGGCAGAAATCCAGGAAAAGGAGTTAGTTCACATGAAACCAGTGTTTGAAACCACTAGAATTCACTGAAAAGTAGCATTCAAGTGTAAAACAGTTGGGAAACAAGTGTATATAGCTTCTCAAGTTCAGAGAAGAATGTATAATGTTGTTTGTACTTGTGGAGAAGTCCCACAAGTAGAACAGAAGGCCCATTATAGGACACAGCTAGAAATCAGTACTAATTAAGAGCAAATACTAATGAATATCACAGAATTGTGAGAGTACAAGTGGAAAACCATCAAAATGTAAGTCTCTAGACTAGTAAGGATGTTGTGCACTGCAGAAATTCTTAAAATAGAGTTAGTTCACAGGAAACCAGTGTTTGAAACCACCAGAATTCACTGAAAAGTATTATTCAACTGTAAAACAGTTGAAAGACAAGTGTTTATAGCTTCTCAAGTTCAGAGAAGAGTGTATAAAGTTGTTTCTACATGTGGTGAAATCCCACAAGTAGAGCAGAAGGCCCATTATAGGACACAGCTAGAAATCAGTAGTAATTCAGAGCAAATACTAATGAATATCATAGAATTTTGTGAGAACAATTGGAAAACCATCAAAATGTAAGTTTCTAGTTTAGAAAGGATGTTGTACACTGCAGAAATCCTGGAAATAGAGTTAGTTCACATGCAACCAGTGTTTGAAACCACTAGAATTCACTGAAAAGTAGCATTCAACTGTAATACAGTTGAAAGACAAGTGTATATAGCTTCTTAAGTTCAGAGAAGAGTGTTTGAAGTTGTTTCTTCATGTGGTGAAGTCTAACAAGTAGAGAAGAAGGCCCATTATAGGACAAAGCTATAAATCAGTAGTAATTCAGTGCAAATACTAATGAATATCATAGAATTTTGTGAGAACAAGTGGAAAACCATCAAAATGTAAGTGTCTAGTCTTGAAAGGATGTTGTACACTGCAGAAATCCTTGAAATAGAGTTAGTTCACAGGAAACCAGTGTTGGAAACCACCAGAATTCACTGAAAAGTAGTACTCAACTGTAAAACAGTTGAAAGACAAGTTTATATAGCTTCTCTAGTTCAGAGAAGAGTGTATAAAGTTGTTTTTACATGTGGTGAAGTCCCACAAGTAAAGCAGAAGGCCCATTATAGGACACTGCAAGAAAGCAGTAGTAATTCATAGCAAATACTAATGAATATCACAGAATTGTGAGAGAACACGTGGAAAAGACATCAAAATGTAAGTGTCTAGTCTAGAAAGGATGGTGTACACTGCAGAAATACTTGCAATAGAGCTAGTGTACATGAAACCAGTGTTTTAAATCACTGGAATTCACTGAAAAGTTGCATTCAACTTTAAAACCATTGATAGACAAGTGTACATAGCTTCTCAAGTTCAGAGAAGTGTGTATAAAGTTGTTCGTACAAGTAGTGAAGTTTCACAAGTAGAGCAGAAGGACAATTATAGGACACTGCAAGAAACTAGTAGTAATTCAGAGCAAATACTAATGAATATCACAGAATTGTGAGAGAACAAGTGGAAAAGACATCAAACTGTAAGTCTAAAGTCTAGAAAGGATGTTGTGCACTGCAGAAATCCTGGAAATAGAGCAAGGGCACATTTACCCGGTATTTGAAACCACTAGAATTCACTGAAAATTACCAATAAACTGTAAATCATACATGGGAAGCAAGTGTATATTGCTTGTATACTTCATAGAAGAGTGTATAAAGGTGTTTGTACAATGCAGGTAAGTCTGGTAACTGTAGCAGAAAGACAATTGTAAGACATTGTAAGAAAGTATAGGAACTACCTGAAAAATAGCAGTGAATTGAACAGAATAGTGAGAGAGCAAGTGGAAAGGAGATCACCATGTTAGGATACATTAATGAATGTTTTCGTTCAATACGGGAAATCCGAGAATAGAGCAAAGAGCACATTTAAGAAGCTTTGGAAACTACTAAAATTAACTCAAAGTAGCATTAACGTGTAAAACAGTTGATAGACAAGTGCATATAATTTTCAAGTTCAGAGAAGAGTGTATAAAGTTGTTTGTTCATGTGGTGAAGTCCCATCAGTAGAGCAAAAGGCCAATTATAGGACACTGCAAGAAAGCAGTAGTAATTCAGAGCAAATAATAATGAATATATCAGAATTGTGAGAGAACAAGTGGAAAAGACATCAAAATGTAAGTCTCTAGTCTAGAAAGGATGTTGTACACTGCAGAAATCCTGGAAATAGTTAGTTCACATGAAACCAGTGTTTGAAACCACCAGAATTCACTGAAAAGTAGTATTCAACTTTAAAACAGTTGAGAAACAAGTGTATATAGCTTCTCAAATTCAGAGAACAGTGTATAAAGTTGTTTCTACGTTTGGTGAAGTCCCACATGTAGAGCAGAAGGCCCATTATAGGACAGTGGAAGAAAGCAGTAGTAATTCATAGCAAATACTAAAGAATATCACAGAATTGTGAGAGAACATGTGGAAAACCATCAAAATGTAAGTGTCTAGTTTAGAAAGGATGTTGTACACGGCAGAAATCCAGGAAAAGGAGTTAGTTCATATGAAACCAGTGTTTGAAACCACTAGAATTCACTGAAAAGTAGCATTCAAGTGTAAAACAGTTGGGAAACAAGTGTATATAGCTTCTCAAGTTCAGAGAAGAATGTATAATGTTGTTTGTACTTGTGGAGAAGTCCCACAAGTAGAACAGAATGCCCATTATAGGAAACAGCTAAAAATAATACTAATTCAGAGCAAATACTAATGAATATCATTGAATTGTGTGATAACAAGTGGAAAACCATCAAAATGTAAGTGTCTAGTCGAGAAAAGATGTTGTACACTGCAGAAATCCTAGAAATAGAGTTAGTTCACATGAAACCAGTGTTTGAAACCACTAGAATTCACTGAAAAGTAGTATTGAACTGGAAAAAAGTTGAAAGACAAGTGTATATAGCTTCTTAAGTTCAGAGAAGAGTGTATGAAGTTGTTTTTACATGTGGTGAAGTCTCACAAGTAGAGAAGAAGGCCCATTATAGGACAAAGCTAGAAATCAGTAGTAATTCAGAGCAAATACTAATGAATATCAGAGAATTGTGTGAGAACAAGTGGAAAACCATCCTAATGTAAGTGTCTAGTCTAGAAAGGATGTTGTACAGTGCAGAAATCCTTGAAATAGAGTTACTTCACAGGAAACCAGTGTTGGAAACCACCGGAATTCACTGAAAAGTAGTATTCAACTGTAAAACATTTGAAAGACAAGTGTATATAGCTTCTCAAGTTCAGAGAAGAGTGTATAAAGTTGTTTTTACATGTGGTGAAGTCCCACAAGTAGAGCAGAAGGCCCATTATAGGACACTGCAAGAAAGCAGTAGTAATTCATAGCAAATACTAAAGAATATTACAGAATTGTGAGAGAACATGTGGAAAAACCATGAAAATGTAAGTCTCTAGTCTAGAAAGGATGTTGTACACGGCAGAAATACAGGAAATAGAGTTAGTTCACATGAAACCAGTGTTTGAAACCACTAGAATTCACTGAAAAGTAGCATTCAAGTATAAAACAGTTGGGAAACAAGATTATATAGCTTCTCAAGTTCAGAGAAGGTGTATAAAGTTGTTTCTACATGTGGTGAAGTGACACAATTAGAGCAGAAGGCCTATTATAGGACACTGCAAGAAAGCAGTAGTAATTCATAGCAAATACTAATGAATATCACAGAATTGTGAGAGAACACGTGGAAAAGACATCAAAATGTAAGTGTCTAGTCTAGAAAGGATGGTGTACACTGCAGAAATACTTGCAATAGAGCTAGTGTACATGAAACCAGTGTTTTAAATCACTGGAATTCACTGAAAAGTTGCATTCAACTTTAAAACCATTGATAGACAAGTGTACATAGCTTCTCAAGTTCAGAGAAGTGTGTATAAAGTTGTTCGTACAAGTAGTGAAGTTTCACAAGTAGAGCAGAAGGACAATTATAGGACACTGCAAGAAACTAGTAGTAATTCAGAGCAAATACTAATGAATATCACAGAATTGTGAGAGAACAAGTGGAAAAGACATCAAACTGTAAGTCTAAAGTCTAGAAAGGATGTTGTGCACTGCAGAAATCCTGGAAATAGAGCAAGGGCACATTTACCCGGTATTTGAAACCACTAGAATTCACTGAAAATTACCAATAAACTGTAAACCATACATGGGAAGCAAGTGTATATTGCTTGTATACTTCATAGAAGAGTGTATAAAGGTGTTTGTACAATGCAGGTAAGTCTGGTAACTGTAGCAGAAAGACAATTGTAAGACATTGTAAGAAAGTATAGGAACTACCTGAAAAATAGCAGTGAATTGAACAGAATAGTGAGAGAGCAAGTGGAAAGGAGATCACCATGTTAGGATACATTAATGAATGTTTTCGTTCAATACGGGAAATCCGAGAATAGAGCAAAGAGCACATTTAAGAAGCTTTGGAAACTACTAAAATTAACTCAAAGTAGCATTAACGTGTAAAACAGTTGATAGACAAGTGCATATAATTTTCAAGTTCAGAGAAGAGTGTATAAAGTTGTTTGTTCATGTGGTGAAGTCCCATCAGTAGAGCAAAAGGCCAATTATAGGACACTGCAAGAAAGCAGTAGTAATTCAGAGCAAATAATAATGAATATATCAGAATTGTGAGAGAACAAGTGGAAAAGACATCAGAATGTAAGTCTCTAGTCTAGAAAGGATGTTGTACACTGCAGAAATCCTGGAAATAGTTAGTTCACATGAAACCAGTGTTTGAAACCACCAGAATTCACTGAAAAGTAGTATTCAACTTTAAAACAGTTGAGAAACAAGTGTATATAGCTTCTCAAATTCAGAGAACAGTGTATAAAGTTGTTTCTACGTTTGGTGAAGTCCCACATGTAGAGCAGAAGGCCCATTATAGGACAGTGGAAGAAAGCAGTAGTAATTCATAGCAAATACTAAAGAATATCACAGAATTGTGAGAGAACATGTGGAAAACCATCAAAATGTAAGTGTCTAGTTTAGAAAGGATGTTGTACACGGCAGAAATCCAGGAAAAGGAGTTAGTTCATATGAAACCAGTGTTTGAAACCACTAGAATTCACTGAAAAGTAGCATTCAAGTGTAAAACAGTTGGGAAACAAGTGTATATAGCTTCTCAAGTTCAGAGAAGAATGTATAATGTTGTTTGTACTTGTGGAGAAGTCCCACAAGTAGAACAGAATGCCCATTATAGGAAACAGCTAAAAATAATACTAATTCAGAGCAAATACTAATGAATATCATTGAATTGTGTGATAACAAGTGGAAAACCATCAAAATGTAAGTGTCTAGTCGAGAAAAGATGTTGTACACTGCAGAAATCCTAGAAATAGAGTTAGTTCACATGAAACCAGTGTTTGAAACCACTAGAATTCACTGAAAAGTAGTATTGAACTGGAAAAAAGTTGAAAGACAAGTGTATATAGCTTCTCAAGTTCAGAGAAGAGTGTATAAAGTTGTTTCTACATGTGGTGAAGTCCCACAAGTAGAGCAGAAGGCCCATTATAGGACAAAGCTATAAATCAGTAGTAATTCAGTGCAAATACTAATGAATATCATAGAATTTTGTGAGAACAAGTGGAAAACCATCAAAATGTAAGTGTCTAGTCTTGAAAGGATGTTGTACACTGCAGAAATCCTTGAAATAGAGTTAGTTCACAGGAAAGCAGTGTTGGAAACCACCAGAATTCACTGAAAAGTAGTACTCAACTGTAAAACAGTTGAAAGACAAGTTTATATAGCTTCTCTAGTTCAGAGAAGAGTGTATAAAGTTGTTTTTACATGTGGTGAAGTCCCACAAGTAGAGCAGAAGGCCCATTATAGGACACTGCAAGAATGCAGTAGTAATTCATAGCAAATACTAATGAATATCACAGAATTGTGAGAGAAGTAGTGGAAAAGACATCAAAATGTAAGTGTCTAGTCTAGAAAGAATGGTGTACACTGCAAAAATACTTTCAATAGAGCTAGTGTATATGAAACCAGTGTTTTAAACCACTGGAATTCACTGAAAAGTTGCATTCAACTGTAAAACCATTGATAGACAAGTGTACATAGATTCTCAAGTTCAGAGAAGTGTGTAAAGTTGTTTGTACAAGTAGTGAAGTCCCACAAGTAGAGCAGAAGGACAATTATAGGACACTGCAAGAAACTAGTAGTAATTCAGAGCAAATACTAATGAATATCACAGAATTGTGAGAGAACAAGTGGAAAAGACATCAAACTGTAAGTCTAAAGTCTAGAAAGGATGTTTTGCACTTCAGAAATCCTTGAAATAGAGCAAGGGCACATTTACCCGGTATTTGAAACCACTAGAATTCACTGAAAATTACCAATAAACTGTAAATCATACTTGGGAAGCAAGTGTATATTGCTTGTATACTTCATAGAAGAGTGTAGAAAGGTGTTTGTACAATGCAGGTAAGTCTGGTAACTGTAGCAGAAAGCCAATTGTAAGACATTGTAAGAAAGAATAGGAACTACCTGCAAAATAGCAGTGAATTGAACAGAATAGTGAGAGAGCAAGTGGAAAGGAGATCACCATGTTAGGATACATTAATGAATGTTTTCGTTCAATACGGGAAATCCGAGAATAGAGCAAAGAGCACATTTAAGGAGCTTTGGAAACTACTAAAATTCACTCAAAGTAGCATTAATGTGTAAAACAGTTGATAGACAAGTGCATATAGATTCTCAAGTTCAGAGAAGAGTGTATAATGTTGTCTGTACATGTGGTGAAGTCCCATCAGTAGAGCAAAAGGCCAATTATAGGACACTGCAAGAAACCAGTAGTAATTCAGAGCAAATAATAATGAATATAACAGAATTGTGAGAGAACAAGAGGAAAATATATCAAAATTTATGTCTATAATCTAGAAAGGATATGGTGCACTGCAGAAATTTTTGAAATAGAGCAAGTGCACATTAAACCAGTGTTTGAAACCAATAGAATTCACTGAAAAGTAGCATTCAACTGTAAAACAGTTGAGAGGCAAGTATATATAGCTTCTCAAGTTCAAAGAAGAGTGTATAAAGGTGTTTGTACATGTGGTGAAGTCCCACAAGTAGAGCAGAAGGCCAATTATAGCACACTCCAAGAAACCAGTAGTAATTCAGAGCAAATACTAATGAATATAACAGAATTGTGAGAGAACAAGCGGAAAAGACATCAAAATGTAAGTCTAAATTCTGGAAAGGATGTTGTGCACTTCAGAAATACTTGAAATAGAGCAAGGGCACATTATCCCGGTATTTGAAACCACTAGAATTCAGTGAAAAGTAGCATTAAATTGTAAATCATACTTGGAGACAATTGTATATTCCTTGTATACTTCATAGAAGAGTGTAGAAAGGTGTTTGTACAATGCACGTAAGTCTGGTAACTGTAGCAGAAAGCCCATTGGAAGAAAGAATAGGAACTACCTGCAAAATAGCAGTGAATTGAACAGAATAATGATAGAGCAAGTGGAAACGAGATCACCATGTTAGGATACATTAATGAAAGTGTTTAATTCAATTCGGGAAATCCTTGAATAGAGCAAAGAGCACATTTAAGAAGCTTTGGAAACCACTAAAATTCACTCAAAGTAGCATTTTCCTGTAAAACAGTTGATAGACAAGTGTATATAGATTCTCATGTACACAGAAGAGTGTACAAAGTTGTTTTTACATGTCGGGAAGTCCCATTATTTGAACAAAAGGCCAGTTATAGGACACTGCAAGAAAGCAGTAGTAATTCAAAGCAAATAATAATGAATATAACAGAATTGTGGGAGAACAAGTGTAAAAGACATCAGAATGTAAGTCTAAAGTCTAGAAAAAATGTTGTGCACTTCAGAAATCCTTGAAATAGAGCAAGGACACATTAAACCGGTATTTGAAACCACTAGAATTCACTGAAAAGTAGCATTAAACTGGAAATCATACTTGGGAGGCAAGTGTATATTGCTTGTATACTTCAGAGAAGAGTGTAGAAAGGTGTTTGTACAATGCAGGTAAGTCTGGTAACTGTAGCAGAAAGACAATTGTAAGACATTGTAAGAAAGAATAGGAACTACCTGCAAAACAGCAGTGAATTGAACAGAATAGTGAGAGAGCACGTGGAAAAGAGATCACCATGTTAGGATACATTAATGAAAGTGTTTCATTCAATGCGGGAAATCCTAGAATAGAGCAAAGAGCACATTTAAGCTGCTTTGGAAACCACTAAAATTCACTGAAAGTAGCATTAAACTGTAAAACAGTTGAGAGATAAGTGCATGTAGCTTCTCCAGTTCATAAAGTTGTTTGTACATGTGGTGAAGTCCCATAAGTAGAGTAGAAGGCCAATTATACGACACTGCATGAAACCAGTAGTAATTCAGAGCAAATAATAATGAATATCACAGAATTGTAAGAGAACAAGTAGAAAAGACATACAAATGTAAGTCTCTAGTCTAGAAAGGATGCTGTACACTGCAGAAATAATTGAAATAGAGCAAGTGGATATTAAACTGGTCTTTTAAACCAATAGAATTCACTGCAATGTAGCATTCAACTGTAAAACAGTTGAGAGACAAGTGTATATAGCTTGTCAAGTTCAGAGAAGAGTGTACAAAGTTGTTTGTACATGTGGGGAAGTCCCATAAGTTGAGCAAAAGGCCAGTTATAGGACACTGCAAGAAACCAGTAGTAATTCAAAGCATATAATAATGATTATATCAGAATTGTGAGAGAACAAGTGGAAAAGACATCAAAATGTAAGTCTAAAGTCTAGAAAGGATGTTGTGCACTTCAGAAATCCTTGAAGTAGAGAAAGGGCACATTAACCCGGTATTTGAAACCACTGGAATTCACTGAAAAGTAGCATTAAACTGTAAATCATATTTGGGAGACAAGTGTATATTGCTTGTATACTTCATAGAAGAGTGTAGAAAGGTGTTTGTACAATGCAGGTAAGTCTGGTAATTGTTGCAGTAAGACATTGTAAGAAAGAATAGGAACTGACTGCAAAATAGCAGTGAATTGAACAGAATAGTGAGAGAGCAAGTGGAAAAGAGATCACCATGTTCGGATACATTAATGAAAGTGTTTCATTCAATGCGGGAAATCCTAGAATAGAGCAAAGAACACATTTAAGCAGCTTTGGAAACCAGTAAAATTCACTCAAAGTAGCATTAAAGTGTAAAACAGTTGAGAGACAAGTGCATGTAGCTTCTCAAGTTCATAAAGTTGTTTGTACATGTGGTGAAGTCCGATAAGTATAGCAGAAGGCCAATTATAGGACATGCATAAAACCAGTAGTAATTCAGAGCAAATAATAATGAATATCACAGAATTGTTAGAGAACAAGTGGAAAAGACATCAAAATGTAAGTCTATAGTCTAGAAAGGATGTTGTATACTGCAGAAATCCTTGAAACACAGCAAATGCACATTTAACCAGTCATTGAAACCAATAGAATTCACTGCAAAGTAGCATTAAACTGGAAAATAGTTGAGAGTCAAGTGTATATAGCTTCTCAATTTCAGAGGAGAGTGTACAAGGTTGTTTGTACATATGGGGAAGTCCCATTATTAGAGGAGAAGGCCAATTATAGGACACTTCAAGGAACCACTAGTAATTCAGAGCAAATAATAGTGAATAGAACAGTATTGTGAGAATACAAATGGAAAAGACAACAAAATATAAGTCTATAGTATAGAAAGTTCTTTGTACTCTGCAGAAAACCCTTTAAATAGAACAAAGTGCACATTAAACCAGTCTTTGAAACCACTTGAATTCACTGAAAAGTAGCAATAAACTGTAAAACAGTTTGTAGACAAGTGTATATAGCTTCTCAGGTTCACAGAAGAGTGTACAAAGTTGTTTGTACATCTGGGGAAGTCCCATCAGTAGAGCAAAAGGCAAATTATAGGACACTGCAAGAAACCATATGTAATTCAGAGCAAATAATAATGAGTATAACAGAATTGTGAGAGAACAAGTGGAAAAGACATCAAAATGTAAATCTAAAATCTAGAAAGGATGTTGTACACTGCAGAAATCCTTGAAATAGAGCATTTGCACATTAAACCAGTCTTTGACACTACTAGAATTCCCTGAAAAGTAGCATTAAAATGTAAATCATACTTGGGAGACAAGTGTATATTGCTTCTCCACTTCAGAGAATAGTGTAGAAAGGTGTTTGTACAATACAGGTAAGTCTGGTAACTGTAGCAGAAAGCCAATTGTAAGACATTGTAAGAAAACTAGGAACTAACTGCAAAATAGCAGTAAATTGAACAGAATAGTTAGATTATAAAGGGAAAATACATCACAAATTTAGGGTATAGTAATGAAAGTGTTTCGTTCATGCGGGATATCGTTGAAATGGAGCAGTAAGCACATTTAAGCAGCTTTAGAAACTTCTATAATTCACTGAAAAGTAGCATTAAACTGTAAATCATACTTGGGGACAAGTGTATATTGCTTCTCCACTTCAGACAAGAGTGTAGAAAGGTGTTTGTATAATGCACGTAAGTCTGGTAACTGTAGCAGTGTAGAATCCTTTATCACGTTCCGCGTGTTTCAGGGTTCCCGTTTAGGTCCAGTTTCTGGAGAAGGCCGCAATCAAAATGAAAAGTAGATAGAAAAGAATCCGTTTGGGTAAATGGGGGGCCAGGCAGGAGCCCACCTCTAGTGGGAGTACTACCCACTGCTCTTGCCTTTGCCATCCCTTTTATTGGGGTTCTGAGATACACCCATATCCTTTAGACAGGAAATTCCAATAATAGACAATCAGCAAAAATTTACATATGATTAACAGCTGAGAGTTGCTTTAACTAACAATGTCTCAACTAAACAATGAGTGACTAGCTCTGACCATTCAGAGCGATTAAGGTTGACCAAAGCATTCCGGATTCCGTTTTCACATTTAACTTCCAATGTCTCAATGTTCGGTTTCTGGCATCTCCCCCCAATTCCTTCCTTAAAAAATCTTGCATTTACAGACCAGAAATAAACATATAAGAACAAAATATGTTTGAGTCCCAATTTCAATGTCCAAAAGTTTTGAGTCCAAAGTTTCAATGTCCAAAAGTTCTGAGTCCAAAGTTTCAATGTCCAAAAGTTCTGAGTCCAAAGTTTTAATGTCCAATGTCCAAAAGTTCTGAGTTCAAAGTTTCAATGTCCAAAAGTTCTGAGTCCAAAGTTTAAATGTCCAAAAGTTTCTAAAGTGTACATGTCAGCAACGATATCTGGATGGTGTACAAACGGTGGTGATGCAGGTCCGACCTCTGTGGTTTGGACCTGGGCAATCTACAGTGTCACACATCTGCTGACTGCTAGTATGGCAAGGCATAGTCAGCGTCTTCCATCTCTGGACTATTTCACCTCTTGTCTTCATGGCTGGAGCATTCCTGTTAATTAATCTGTTGCAGGAATCCACATGGTTTGGGAGTTGTTTTCTGAAAATATACAAACATATTCTCGACCAAAAGTTAATAAAGGAATCTTTTCTATAAATTTTCTTGGGATCCTTTATTTTTTGCCCAAACAATTTTCCTTTGGCTTATTTTGACATCATGTATGTATTTCATGGGTGTCCTGCTGTATGAAAATTAATTTTCAAAGTAAAAAATTTTTTCTAGATGTAATTTACTTACAGGATATTTTTTCTTACATGGTATTTTTCTACCATCCCTCTTTTTTATTTAATTTTTAGGAGGCTTTTGGAAAATTTTTATAATGCAGTCTTGATAACTTTAAATTTTTGCACAAAAATATGACTGCTTTAGGTTCATTGAATGTTAAGCAATTTTACCATGAAATGAACTACCAATAGAAATTTTGGTTAATACTTTAGGAACAGCTTTTTGTACAATTAATTTTCTTGAATATTCACTTATTTCATTTAGCCAATTTAAATTAATCTGAAAACTTGACTACTATTTTACTGTCAAATTTAATACTCTAACAAAAATCTTAGTTTACACTGTAAATATCAATGAAAAGGATTATTTTGCATCCTTGAGAAAGCCCTGAGCATTCCTGGATTTAGATATAGGGCAGCTGCCATCGGCCAACTCTGTTGCGTGGGTCCCAATCCAAGCTGGGCCAAGTCTCTTTCTGTTATCTGGGTCTCTTCCAGATCTGAGTTGGGCCAAGTCTCTGTATGTTACCTGGGTCCCAATCTGAGCTGGCATGGAAAGCACGAAGCAGCCATGGGGCAGGAGACCTCCCTCAGAAGGGGCAAGTGTTCAAGCCCCTGCAATGTTGGGGGAGTGAGGATCTGTGCCCCACCTCTGTTGACCCCCAAGTTCTCTCCTGATGGCCCCTCTGCGACTGTGCCTGTCTTAGGTTGTTCCTCTCTTGAGGAATCTTACCCATCACTGACTAACCAGCCATCCTCCGGGGCCAAGCAGGGTGATGTGAGGTTCCGTTCTGTATCCTTGGTAGCCTATGCCCCTGTGGCCTCCATGCCCAGCACCTGCCTTGGGATCCCCTCGCCATCTGGCGGGGCCCCGGCATTGATCACATGTCTTGGGGAACCCCAGGTTTCTTCTCCAGGGAGGGCCCAGCTCACAGCATTGGGCAAGAGACAAATCCATGGTACCAGCCACCATGAGGCTTCAACCTCAGCATAAACTGAAAACTCAGACAACAGCTGTGGGCAATTGGATTGTGAGAAGAGGGTCCTTCTTGGCAAAAAGGGGCAAGAAAGGCCAATATAGAATGCTCAAGTGCCTTCCCAGGGGGCCTTCCACACAGTGGAAGAGATTAAATCCTTTCATGTCCTTATTAAATTGTTGCCAAACATTCAAAAAGTAGATTTTTAAGTTTGTTTGGGATAATTGTACAATATGCTGTTGTAATCATGTAAGGATATTCTTTGCTCTAGGCATAGCAATTCAATTTCAAACTGGCTGTCAATTTCTTTTTGTATAGACAAAGGTCTTAGTTACATTTTCTGCACCTCTCTTTAATTTTACACACAAAGGGGCAGTGGTTTGATTTTGTGTCATACAGAAGGGAAGCTGGGTGGCTACACCTGTGTAATTATACTTCCTTGCCCCACCCATTTTCCTCCTGGATGACCAAGGTGTTTGGTATTATTGGTGACTACATTAGTCAGGGGATCAGCCCACGTAAGGGGTCTTACCCATGAAGGGTCAGGAACATAAGTCCAAAACACTTCCACATTTGTCCTTATTACTGCTAGCATGGCAAAAAAGACATTCTCAGGCGTCAGGCGTCCGTACTGTCTTCTTTGCCATGCCCCAGGTGACCTCCGAGCTGTTTGTTGTCTGGCTCGTCCTCCTCCTGCTCCTCATCTTCAGTGGACTGCTTGGAGTTGCTGCTCTCTGTGGCTGAGGTAGTTGATTGTCTGCAGCTGCATGGTGTGACTCCAGGCGCAAAGTCCTCATTAGTCTGGCTAGTTTCTCTCTTGGATCCCTGTTGCAGTTTAATATTTCTAGCAGAAATCCACACGGGTTTGGAAAAATTCTCTGGGAGTATACAAGCATACCCTCTGCCAAAGGTTAATAATGGATCAGGTCCCTTCCATAAATCAGATTCGGGATCCTTCCATTTAACTAGACCATTTTCTTTTGTTTTATTCTAGCATCAATGTAGTTCCATAGGTGTCCTTCCTTCATCATCACAAGTGAAAAAATTTAAAGTAATTAAGGCTTGGTATAGCCTACCCACAGGTGATTTCTCCATCATCCCCCCTTTTTGTTTTTCAAGTTGGGATTTTAGCCGCTGCTGCTGTCGTTCAATAATGGCCTGTCCTTGAGAATTATATGGTATTCCTGTAATATGCTGAATTTTCCACCTTTTACAAAATTCCTGGAATTGACAACTTGTGTAAGCAGGCCTATTATCAGTTTTAATAATTTTTGGAACTCCCATGACGGCAAAAGCAGCTAGGCAATGATTAATAACCTGTTTTGCCATTTCTCCTGTAGATGCAGTAGCCTATAGGACTTTTGAAAAGGTACCTACAGACATGTAATGCCCCAAGGTGTCCAAAGGAATTATAATGCGTTGCATCCATTTGCCAGATATGGTCTCTTAAGAGACCTCTAGGGTTGACTCCTGTGTTAGGCTTTTGAGGTAGATGTAACATGCAAGTTGGACATTCCTTAATAATAGACAGCATTTTGGCAGGCTGATGTAAAAGCTGATGAGATTCTATGGCTTCTTTTAATAAAGCAACCAATAATTGATCAGCCTGTGCATTTCCTTTTTGTTAAAGGACCAGGTAAGACACTATGAGCCCTGATGTGAGTAATATAAAAAGGATATTGTCAATACGCTCGCGAGGAGGAACCAAGATGGCGGCAAAGTTAAACAAATGAACTGCACCGCGCACAGCAATTTCAAAAATACAACTAGAGGACAGAGCGTCTGCCACCCAGAACCACAGGAGAGCTGGCTGAATGGTGGATTTACAACTAAGAGGGAAGAGGAAAGAGCAAATGCGGAGGGGATGAGGTGCAGAGGTGTGTGGGTCGGGCTGGTGGCGGGGGAAGGGACGTGCGGCTTCTTTTCCAACCCAAAGGGAGATAAGCTCCCCATCACTCTGAAATCCAGTTTCTGGGGACGCGTGGGAGACCCAGACACCTACGGGGAGAAGCTGGACTCTCGGCCATTGTGTCGGAAAATGAGAGTGACTTTCTTGCAGAGGTGCACCCAGCAATCAGTGTTTACTGCGCTGGAGTGCGGGACACGGGGACTTGGAAACGCGGAAAGGTAGAAAAGGCAGAAGAAGCAGACTTGCAGCCATTGCGGTTTGCCACACCCTAGCCTAGTGACGCCCTGAGACCCTGCCCCGCCCTGAGACCTGCCCCGTCCTGAGATCCACCCTGCACATTCTACAAACCTGCCCAGGCTCCAAACAGCAGCTTTTGCATATAAATGGCCTGCCCTGTGGTAGCTTAACCAAATAAACAGCAGTTCCAGTCAGACTGCTCCAAAACCACTCAAGCAGGAGGAGAAAAACTGCAGTTTTTGCTGTAACTCCTGCTGAGTGGCCTCAGACAGTAGGCGACCTGCACCCCATTGGAGACCCAGAAACGAGGGCATCTAGTGGTCGGTGTGAGACGACACCAGATTTCAACCACTTGCATAAGGGACACATTAAAGAGGCAGACTCAGTGAGCGCCAAAGCCCTACTGAAACAAGTCCTGGCCCATAAACGTGTCTCCTGCACAGCAATTCTTCCTTTATGGATACAGTGGGTCCACACAGCCAATTGACCTGGAGGACAATTCATCCCAGTGACACCAACAACAATCAAGACTTAACTACACAAAGGCGGACCAAGATGGAGGCATAGGGCGGACGCCTGATTGTTGCCTACCACAACAATTTTGAAACTACAATGGGAAAACAGAGCAGACACCATCCAGAACCACCGAGGGCTGGTTGAGCAGATGCTCTACAACTAGAATAAAATAGAGGGGTACACGGGATGATGCTGATGCCGGTGAGCCAAAGATCGCACTTTAAGAACTACGGCTCTGGCGACACAATGGCAGCCTGGAACGTGCTCGGCGCAGTTTCCCCGGCGGTCTCCATCTGAGGGGACGGCTCCACTCGCTGCCGAGCACGGACAGACGAGCCACTGGGAGACATGGGGTGGGAGACCCCGCGCTTGCTTACCTCCGAGTCCTTCGAGAATCTCTGCGCCCCGGAAGTGGCCAGGTACGCACGCCCGGCAACCGGCCACCGCTGCAGACCCGAGCGCTGATGCAGCGACCCCGGACCAGCCCGCCACCGTGCACTGGGTGCTCCGGAGCTTCGCTGAGCCTGCTGCCCAGCGAGTTCCGCGGCAGCCGCCCCAGAGCTTTGAGAAAATGGCTGGAGGAATTGCGGAGAAGGAATTGACCGATGAGAGTTGGGATTGGGAAGACGAGGCCCCGCTGGGGCCTGGATCCAGGAGTGCTTGCCCGGCGACTGGTCGCTGCTGCAGACCTGAGTGCCGCCGCAACGACCTTGGACCAGCCTGCCGCCACGCACCGGGCACACCGGAGCTTCGCCGAGCCCACCACCCAACGAATTCCGCGGCAGCCGCCCCGGAACTTTGAGAAAATGGCCGAAGGAATTGCTGAGAGGGAATTGACTGACAGGAATTGGGATCAAGAAGACGAAGCCCCGCTGGGTCCCGGGTCCGGGCAAGGCTGGGACCCAGGTCAGGGTAAGGCTGAGTCCCAGTTCCAGGGCGAGGCCACGCGCCCCTGGATCCGGGTGAGGCCGCATGCCCCTGGGTCCGGGTGAGGCTGGGTCCCGGGTCTGGGCAAGGCTGCGCGCCCCTGGGCCCGGGTGAGGCCACATGCCCCTGGGTCTGGGTGAGGCCTCACGCCCCTGGGTCTGGGTAAGGCTGGGTCCTGGGTCCGGGTGAGGCCACGACCCTGGGTACAGGTGAGGCTGGATCCTGGGTCCGGGTGAGACCGCACGCCCCTGGGTCCGGGTGAGGCTGGGTCCCGGTCCTGGGTGAGGCCGTGCGCCCCTGGGTCTGGGTGAGGCTGGGTCCCGGGTCTGGGTGAGGCTGCGCCCCTGGGTCCGGGTGAGGCCACGCGCCCCTGGGTACGGGTGAAGCTGAATCCTGGGTCCGGGTGAGGCCGTGCGCCCCTGGATCCAGGTGAGGCTGGGTTCCGGATCCGGGTGAGGCCGTGCGCCCCTGGATCTGGGTAAAGCTGGGTCCCGGGTCCGGGTGAGGCCGTGCGCCCCTGGATCTGGGTGAGGCTGGGTCCCGGGTCCAGGTGAGGCCACATGCCCCCGGGTCCGGGCGAGGCCACGTACCCCTGGGTCCAGGTGAAGCTGGATCCCGGGTCTGGGTGAGGCCGTATGCCCCTGAATCTGGGTGAGGCTGGGTCCCGAGGCCAGGTGAGGCCGCCCTCCTGGGTCTGGGAGAGGCCACGCGCTCCTGGGTCCGGGTGAGGCCACGCATCCCTGGTTCCGAGTGAAGCTGGATCCCGGGTCCGGGTGAGGCCGTGCGTTCCTGGATCTGGGTAAGGCTGGGTCCCGGGTCCGGGTGAGACTGCACCCCTGGGTCCAGGAGAGGCCACGCGCCCCTGCGTCCAGATGAGGCTGGATCCCGGGCCCGGGTGAGACTGTGTGAGGCCACGGATCCCTCACCCGGGTCCGGGTAAGGCCGCGCGTCCCTGGGTCCGGGTGCGGCTGGATCCCGGGACCGGGTGAGGCTGCGCGCAACTGGGTCCGGGTGAGGCCACGCGCCCTGGGGCCCAGGTGATGCTGGGCCCCAGGTCCGGGTGAGGCCACGCACCCCTGAGTCTGGGTGAAGCCATGCCCCTGGGTCCGGGCGAGACCAAACCAGAGGGAGTCACACCTGTATTACCACCATTTGTCCACCATCCAGAGCTGAAAAGTCAGTGCCGACAGGTACACATAAGGAACTGGTGGACATTGAAATTGGGTCTCAAAAGAACTGTTGGTCCAGAAAGAAACTCACTACAGACTGATTCATTTGCCTGTCAGCATAACTATTATTGCTTGTCTCACATTCAGTTCTTATAAGTATATTTCTAGTAACACATGATCTCACTCATCTAGGGGAAATGATGAACAACATAGACTGATGAACAAGAGCAGACCCAGAAACAAGGAGGCATCGATCGGACTGTTGGGCCTCAGAAGGAGGGTAGGGGAAGGTGGGGGTAGGGGGGAGAGATCAACCAAAGGACTTGTGTGCATGCATACGAACCTAACCAATGGTTAAGGACAACAGGGGGGTGGGGGCAACTGTGGGGAGGGGTGTGGGATGGGAATGGGGGGATGAGGACAAATATGTGACACCTTAATCAATAAAGAAATTAAAAAAAAAGGATATTGTCTCTGTTGTACAATCTGCTGAACTTGTTTGAATAGTAAAAATAAACTTTGGTCACTAAGCCATTTCAACCGGGCAGTTTCAATTCTATTCACTAAGTTCGCAGCATAAGAAGAATCAGAGACAATATTAAGAGGCTCTTGGAAATCCTGCAATGCAGCTTTAATAGCTTCTAGTTCAATTCTTTGTATAGAAGTATGACTGGTCAGTATGACTAGGTCTGAATTTATAGTATGATAGGCAGCTTTCCCATTTGATGATCCATCAGTAAAAACAGTTAAAGCTCCAGGAATAGGTTCCTGCCTAGTATTTTTTGGTATAATGATGGAGGTATTTATATAAAAATTGTAGTAATTTATCTTTTAATAGGTGACAGCTAAGTTCCCCTGAATATCCTCTTAACCCAATTTGCCAATTTATATCAGTCTGAAATACCATTTCTAATTGCTTCCCAGTGAGGGGGAGGTAGATACACCTGAGGCTCTTCCCCTCTAAGTTGTTTACAATGTTTCCTAATTAGAAATAATAATTGGGCTAATAATTCTACATATGTAACTGCAGTTTTAGAGGATTGATGTCCTAGGTGGACCCATTCAATAATGGCAGGAGAATTTTTATTTTGAAAGATGACTCCAGTGAGACTATTTGCAGTAGGATTAATTTGTCCGAATAAAGGTAATTCGGGCTGTACCCGTGCTACTTGAGCTGAGGAAATTGCCTGCTCAACCCTTAGCAACTCATTCCTAGCTTCATCTGTTAAAGTTCGGGGAGAGGAAAGATTAGAGTCACCTCTAAGTAAACTAAATAAATTTGTCATTTCTCCTGTAGAGATCTTCAGATAAGGTCTTAACCAGTTAATGTCCCCTAATAATTTCTGAAAGTCATTTAAAGTTTTAAGACAATCTTTTCTTACCTCCACCTTCGGAGACCTAATGCATTGGCTATCAATTACAATCCCTATGATATTTGAAGGAAACCTCTCTTTATTTCCTTCCAAAATAATTTTCAGGCTATATAGTTTCATTTAAAAATCTTTGCCACATGAAATAATTTCTCTTAAGGTTATGGTGACCACTAGTATGGATTAGATTCAATATTTTAATAACAATCCTCAGTTTATCCTGGAATACCAGTGAAAGAGATTTCAAAATTTTCAAATTTCTCCTTTTTATTAAGCAAGTAATTTATTTTTAAAGTATTCCCATTAGATAATTTGCATATACAGAGGGATCATGGGAAGCCTTCAGTAACTTCCTTAAAAAACTTATTTAAATTGCTTACAAAGACATTGGCTTATTTAAAGGAAGGGGGTTGGCCTTTGTTATTTCAAGATGGCGGGCAGTAAGCCATGTGGCCATCATGGCGGCTGCTCAATCTGTTCTTTCAAAAGAGTCAAAAATCACATTGCAGACAATCACTAGCTGTTTCTGGTCTTTATTAGAATTATTTATAAAATATTGGCTTTTCATTTAGCTGAAAACCTTGATTATAATTTAACAAGCTAAATTTTTTTTAAGTAATTAAAGTTGGTATCTTCATTTAAAAAATAAAGCAAATTTACATCTGAATTCACAAGCCGAATATGTTGCCCCACCTCTAGCTTAATTAAAAATGCAGGGGGCTACAGAAAGTTAGGATTCAATTACTTATAAAAACATTGGCTTCTCATGTAACTTAATTTATATGAGACCTTGATTATATTTTTAAAAGTCTAATTTATAAAGTAACTTAAGTAGGTATCTTTAATTTAAAAAGCAAAGAAGTTTATTCAGTAAACTTATTTGATACTTTATTGGTCTGATCCAAAAGTATAAACACTGTCTCACCTCCAGCCGATTCAAAAATGCAGGCTGCTTGAGGCTTTTGTCTTTCTAGAAATTCTACTGCTGTTGAAAATTTTGGCTATATTTAAGAAATATATTGTTTTTGCCCTTCTTACAGGCAAAAACTTCCATAACATTTAATATATATGTATGTAAGTAAAATATATTAATTAATTTTTATTTGATAAAGCTTTCCATGCGATTTTAAGTATCAATTGGTTTAATAAAAAAATATTTCTTTTAAGAGAGAATAGACTTTTGTAATACATTTCAGGGCCTGTGAAATGTCTTAAAAGCTATTCTCAAAACCTTGAAATACCTTGGAAAGATCAAACATATAATATATATATGTATATATATGATTTAAAGATTATATACTTAAATTATCTTAAAGAATATCAATTAAATTTAAACTGTATCACAGAATTATTCTCTTTTTTAAATCAGACCAAGAAGTAACATATTTTGAATTCCTAATTATTTAAGAGAAAACATTTTATTTTCGCAAAAACACATTTTACTACACTCTAGGCATTTAGTTACCACAATTATGTAAGTTCTTCCAATTCAATCTGAACCTTAAACTTCCAGAGTTTGTAAGTCAAATATTTAGCAGTTCTTTATTAATAACCCTTTATATTTTTAAGAATAAATTTTAAAATCTAATAATTAACGTTAAACCATGTTTTTTCTGCCTGGGTAAACTGAGAAGCAAACTTGTAGGTCCTTAAAAAATGGCTACTGGCAGAAATTGGATTACCTGTTCTTCTGGGGGAAGGGCGTAGTCTACCCCTTCCGCCATTAACAAAGGGTGTAGCTTTAAAAACTTTTTCATTGCAAGGAAAGAGACCTTAAACTTCCAGAGCTTTAAATTTTAGGTAGCAAAATTAAATACTTAGCATTTCTCAAATCAATAATACTTTTACATTTTTAAGGATACATTTCAAATAAAATATAAGGCATATTCAATTAATAGATTAACATATCATCTAGACTTCATACTAGGCATACTCAGATCAACATTTCATTATTTTAAATTTCAATACATTTAGATCATTTGAACTTAAAAGTTTTAAATTTCCAGCCAATAGGCCTGGCACAGCTGCTAAATTTTTAAAAGAATTTTTCCTGCTGGGGAAGTCAAGAAACAAACCCATAGCTATTCACATGTAAATTTCAATACATTTCCTTGGGAAACTGCCTGTATTTCTTTCCCGGTTCATCTCCGCCATTTTTAAGGCCAAAACAGTCTCGGGTTTTTATTCTGTACACAGCAAAAGGTCAAGTTCAGCTCAAAACTATGTGCACTCGTTTTTAAACTGGCCCTTTCCCCTTACATGTGCACAGAAATCCTGGATGCACTTATGACTTGAAAAAGTCATTCCCACCCTACTTACAGATCACGACTTTGCAGCTGGCCGTGGGCTTTTGAGTGCGGTGAATTTCCCTCACCTTTTTCCAGTGAATTTCCACACCTTTTCTCGGTGTATTTTTCCTCCTTCCCTCTAGGCAAAAAAATATCATCTCCAGAAGCCCTGCGTGGGCACCAGATGTGGAATCCTTTATCACGTCCCGTGTGTTTCAGGGTTCCCGTTCAGGTCCGGTTTCTGGAGAAGGCCGCAATCAAAATGAAAAGTAGATAGAAAAGAATCCATTTGGGTAAATGGGGGGCCAGGCGGGAGCCTACCTCTAGTGGGAGTACTACCCACTGCTCTGGCCTTTGCCATCCCTTCTTTGGGGTTCTGAGATACACCCATATCCTTTAGGCAGGAAATTCCAATAATAGACAATCAGCAAAAATTTACATATGATTAACAGCTGAGACTTGCTTTAACTAACAATGTCTCAACTAAACAATGAGTGACTAGCTCTGACCATTCAGTCCCAATTTCTCCTTCAGGGACGTAAGCACAGGTGACCAAGGGTGCCTCAGCCAGTCTCTAAACTGACACGTACGACCCAAGGTACTTACTTAATATTGACCGAGCATAAATTACACAGGAGACAGACATGCAATGCACGAATCACACACGGTTTATTTACCAGAGTCCTGGTGGTTTCCAGACCTTGGCAGGCCACCCGGGGATCTGCGCCGACAGACACACACACTGGATGTTGGACGTTGCAGCTGTGGCTCGGCGTCTTGTTTGAGGCCTCAGTTTCCGGCTCACTGTTCCGACTCACAGTCCACGGCAGAGCTCGGGCAGATGCAGGAAGGGGGGTGGAGAGTGACTGTCTGTAGAGCAGCAGAGCAGGCCTCTCTGATCTTCCTCTGGTGCTTCCTCTTTTTATGTGCCTAGATGGGCGTCTTCAGTGTGTCTTATCAGCGGGTCCCAGGAGCCTTGCATATCTAGTTTTACATATGGGGAGCAGATCACTTCATCTATTTTCTACATACAGGCCACTCAGGGGTGTTTAATCAACCTGTTTACATTACATTCAATACTTTTTAACATCATACTTTAATATCACACTGTAATTCCACACTTTGATACCTATTCTATATTATTCTTATCACTATTACTATAACATTCCACCCGGTGATTCCTGAAGGGTTTACCCCAAGGGAATCAATTATTTTTTATTTTATTGGGGATAAGGCATATAATGATTTTAGCAATCTTAACAAATAAACAAAAGAGGAAAATAATAGCCAATGCAAATAATATCTCCTTAATTAAAGTCCATGTAGCTTCAAATGAAGAGAGTCCATGCTGAATCCATGCGATGGGGTTGATGAAATTCCAATCAGGAGTGCAGGGGACGGTCCTCCATAAGGATAGGAGAGTGTCCGCTGTCTTGCAATTACGGTGTAGTTTTTTTCAAGTCTTCCAAGGTTGTGATGGTTCCGGCGTTTGGGATGTAGGCTAAGTGATGTAGTTGTTCAGCTTGTGACTTCAAGGTCTTCATGGTATCTTTTACGAGGGGTTCTAAAGAGCTAAGCTTGTTAAAAGATTCATTAAGAGTAGGGGGTGCAGTATAATGTTTTTCTTGCAAGCGTTGGTATAAGGGTAAAGAGGGTGAGAAGTATAGAGAGGTTTTGGTGTCAAAGAATGAATAATATATTTTATTATTAAAGGTGATGTTCATAGCATTAGTGATTAAGTGACAAGAATTAGGGAAGGAGTAGTTCACGTTCTTCCTTATTGTGTGATCATATACAGAGATATTTGTAAAGCAGGCGACAAAGTTGTGTCTGCCTATATTATACATGAGTGGTCTTGGGTCATGTGGAAGAAGTGATACAGGAAATGTATCTACAGATAGTGGTTGGAATGCAATGAAGATATTTGGAGTGAATTGTATTAGTGAAGATTTTAAGAAGAAATAAGGTTCCACATATAGCATGTCTCCATTAGGCATTGCATATTCATTATTGTTCATGTGTATTGGTATATTCAATGTAGGATATGCCACTAAGTTTTCTCCTCCTACTGCTGTGAGTATTGAAAGTTCACAGTCTGAGTAGGAGCATCCTATAGGTTTTGTAAAGTCAATTGCAGCTATTGCATCATTCCACAATGGGTTCAGTCCTTGTCCCCTGACAATGAGAGACAAAAGGTCTTGTTGGGCTTGTGTTAGGGAATTTTGTATAAGTTGACATTGTTGTCTAAATTGGTATTTTTGGAATCTTTGATTAATGTCCTCTATGTCTTGATGTAATGTGTGCATATAGTGATCCTGTTCCTTAACTATGTCTGATAAGAGCATGACTTGCTGATGGGTTTGTGCTGCCAGTTGATAAGCACTGTCAAATGATTTAGAGATGAGTTCTAATGTTTTAGTTTCAAATTCGGTTGTATGGTGGAAGTATTTATTTAAATCATTAGTTAACTGATTAATTTTAACTGAATTTGCTATAGATACAGATGCTGCGATTGATGCCAATGCAAAGGAAGCTGCGTCTAATTGTAAGAGTTTCCTTCCTGAATGTTGTCTAAATTTTTGAGGGAATGGTGCATTTCTAATTGGAATTGGGGGTTCTACGTCTGCACAAGCTTTGACTAATGAGGAGGCTAAAAAATCATCTGGTGAGAAGTATATGGTAGTTCTCTGAATCTGTGGTTGGAAAATTAGTCTACCTGGGTTATTGATTTGTGTAATTACTGATGGGGCCTCAAGAAGTTTAGGTGCAGGTTTTGTAATGCCATAAGAATAGACAGGTGAAAAATGTAAGGTTCTTAGGCATGTCGTAGAATTGTAGCAACCTCTTTGTATGATACATGGTTCTAATAGGTTATTATAACATTTATCAGCTATATTAGGTATATAGTAGAAATCAGTGAAGAGTAGAAGAGAATGATTAGTCATGGGTGAATGGTGGTGGAGGAATAATTTCTTCCATCCGCTGTCTAAGTAATGTAGCATATATGATTGAAAACCAGTAGTGAAGGATCCAGCTATACGTTTTGCTTTTGATGGATTAATATAGGCTCCAAAGGTTGTAAACCAAGAAGTATGTTTTAGTCCATAAGAAATATTATAATGTAAACTAATGAGTGGGTCATATCCTCTGCAAGCAAAATGTGAGTGATTTAGTGGTATAGGGGTAGGTCTTAATGTTGAGTTGGGATAAAGAACTGTATAGGTCGTTTGGTGTTGTTGGCCTGTGGTAAGATTTGAAAGAATGTTTGTAGAGGTGTAGCTAAATGTAAAATTTCTATAGCTTATAATGGGGAATGGTCCATATGAGTATGGGTGGTTTAAAAATGTAGGTTGTCATGCTTGTTGATCATGTTTAGGAATAATTGCATAGGTGAGCATTTCTGTGACACTTGGGGAGCAATCTAATAGATATGATGTTGTAGAGGAATTAAACATGAATAAAGGAAAAAAATTTCTGTGTGTAGTTAGAGAAAAACATAGTTACATTTGCTAAGGAATTAGCCTGTTCTAGTATGTATCTTTTAGACTGTAACCAATCCGTTATAGCCATTGTCATTTTTGTGGATAATGTAGAGCAGTTATAGGAGGGCATAATTGGTGGGTTGATTTTACCAATGGCTATGGTATTAGAACAAATGTGGGTTGAATTCATGACAAATTGTTCTCCTTGTAGGATTTCTGTAAAGGTATGTGTAATTATATCTGGGTAGTAAAGGGTGGTATAATTTATATTCCAGAATCCTAGAAATTGCTGTGATCTTAGTTTGTAAGAATTTGGATATAGCATATTGGGGGTTAGTCTTTGTAATAGATTTAGAACAGATTTGGCCAATTTCTTGTTGGGGTCAACACAATATATAGCTGGTTCTAGTTTGGTATAAAACTGAGTAAAGTTTGTCCCAGTGGTATTAATATGAAGGGAATTATTAGATATAGCTGCTGGAAAGCAAATTTGATATATGGTGCCAAACATAGGTGAATTCCAAAGTTTATGCATAGTTTCACCAGAGTCAAAATTGACAGGACTAATGAGGTTTGTCATCATCTGAGGTATGTGTCTAAATGGCCAGTAGTTGTTATCATGAGCTAAATATTCTTCTGGTGTGATGGCATCAGTTAAAGAGGTTATCATTACAGGGCCATATTCAGACTTTGACATGTGACATTTAATGCCTATACAAAAGTCGCCAAATGTTGGAAAATTTGGAAAGCCTGTTAAATAATATTGATAATAAGTTATATCATTTTCTTTTACAATGTGTGTCATGTTATAATATGGTGAGATAGGAAAGCCTTCTGGTAGGGTTGGGTTCGTGGTGGGTGGTGAAAAGAATGGTTGTCTGTTAAAATAGGTTGATATGGGTGTTTCTGTTGTGAGTGTAGGTGTGGATGCCTCTGTTGTGTTCATCTCTTCATATTTATCATATTCATCATAATCCTCAAATTCATCTCCTTGTTCTCCTGTATACCAAAAATGCATGAGATGTTCTTGGAATGGAACTACATTAACTAGTGCTCTCTGAATGCAAGAATTATTTTCTATATTTAAATATGGATCTACATTTTGAACTATGTTTATAAATTTGGAATTGAGAGTTATAAGGGTATCAGTAGTTATATGATAAGTTGTTGTGGGAGGATCTCTTGATTGGACATCTATAATGGAAACTGATCTCAGAGACAGAGAGTCCTGAAACCATTGTTGGGAAATGCATTCTTTCAATTGAGTGTGACCATATGTTCTCATAGAATTTTGTACATAATTCAATGTTTTAAGTTGGCAAAAATCTGGGTGGTAATATGATGGACACATCTTGTATGTGGAGTAATATTGTAAAGAAGTATTGAAAGAAAAATCACCTATAGTTAGTGAAAAGATTGAGTTATTTGCTGTAAGTGTGACTGGGTGGTGGAAAACATAATGTTTGTTTGGTTTAGTTAGTTGTATGGATAATTTATGGGCTATAGCTGGTTTTATGGTATTTAGCTTGCCAGTATTAGTAGTAGTAGTAGGTAAAGCAGTAGCAGGCACTTCAGTAGTAATATCAGCATTAGTAGAAGTACTAAAAGTAGTTGTAGTGCTAGAAGCACTAGAAATAACATCATTAACAAGAATATTAGTAAAGAGTAAAATCAATGTCCAGTGGAAAATTCCTCTGGGCCATCTAGTTCCATCATATGCTCCCATCTTTCTCTGTCTTCAAGTTCTCTCTGAGAGATTGCAGGGATATAGTTCCAAGGTGGTGTCAAATAGTCTGCATTTAAGTCTCCTATACAAATTATGTTGAGTAATTCATTTGGGGTTGTTAATGGTGGAAGTGAGCTTGGGTATCTGTAAGCAGAATAGATTGCTTGTTCTCCTATGGCAATATAGTCTCTAAGTAGAGCAAGGAAATGTACAGCCGTTTCTCCTGGCAAATATTCTATAATAGATTGAATTTCATCCAGTATGTTTAGGATAGATTCGATGACTCCTCCTGAAAATACATGGCGATATATTCCTTGGTATTGGGTATATGGATCATATTGAAATCTAGTGTACCATGCTGGGTTGCAGATATCAGGATAAAATCTGCGGTATCCTGGTCTATGCGTGTATTGATTGGGCAACAAGGGAATAGAAATTTGTAAATCAGGAATATGCAAAGCTGTAGCTGGTGGTGATGGAAGTTGGGGAAGATCTGGTGAATTTGGGGGTGTGGGATAATGTGGTGGTGGTGTGGGTTGTTGGTCAGGGGACACTATTTGTATTTTGGCTTCTTCCATAAAGTTCTCTAGGTCCGCTTCCCATTGTTCCATGACAGTCCTGCGGGAGCACAGATCGTGTAATTATAGAACTTGGATAGTGGGTTTGATAATTCTTGGATCAGAATTTTTAGGAATGGGGTTTTACTTAGACTACTTATGCTACTAATGTTTATGGTATTATTGGTTGTAATGTGTCTATATCTACACCATGTCAATGACACGGCTGTCCAAGTGGCAATCAATAGTAAAAGGAGCATAAGGGTAATAAAACTGAGGCGTTCTATTTTTGTGCACATTCTGTTCAATATATGATATGAGTGGTAGGAGGAGTGTAAGAGTGATTATGGCTGAGATAAGACAATAAATAATATAATGTTAATTTTAAAATCTTGGTTGTGTGTTTTGGATTTTGGTTTGTTGTAGTTCTCCCTTATCATTTACTGTCCAGTAAAGTGAGGCTCCGCTGTCAGCTATGATTTCCTGTAAGGACAAGGAGTTATCCTTAGAGTTTTTTGTTAAGATTTTGTAAGGAATTTTCCTATTTGTTCTAGGTGGAGGGCTGAATTGGTATTCATTGATATTTTCAATGTGTGGAAGATATAGTTGTTCTAGGGGGGAGGGTCTGTTCTGTCTAGGTCTAGAATTCAATAAAAGGCATGCTTTATTTAAAAGAACTTGTAAAGATGGATATTTATTATCCATCAATAATGTTTGCATTTTATGTTTGAGGAGTCCATTGTGCCTTTCAATTGTTCCTGCTGCTGTTGGGTTGTATGATAAGTGAAAGTTCCAATCTATGTCATATTCTGCTGCCAACTTTTGTACAGATGTGGCAGTAAAGTGTAATCCTTGATCTGATTCTATGATTTGTGGCGGGCCAAAATGCATCATCCAGGTATTTAGGGAGCGTAATGTTGTATTTGCATCTGGATGTGACAATGCTGTGGCAGCAAGGATTCCTGTATTTACATCCACTAATGTGCATGCATATTTTTGTGAATATGGTACTTTTAAAGGTCCAATAAAATCTATCTGTAAGAGTTGGTTGGGTATATATGGTTTATTCATTCTAGGTGGCTGAAGTGTTCGGAACATGTGTTTTCCTTTGCAAACAGTGCATGCATTTATGGCTGATTTAATGTCTCTGATTGGGGCTTTTATGTTTCTTTTTAGAAACCAGTTTATAAGTGCTGATTGTCCTATGTGTCCTAATGTTTGATGTATTTGTGTGATAAATGGTATGGTCAATTTCATTTCTAATTCTGGAGGTTGTATTTTGTATTTTCCATCTTCCTTTTTTAATTTAATTGATGGAATTGGTGGCAAGGAGTAAGAATTGTTATCTTCCTTTTTTAATGCTAATATTATTGCTAAAGATTTAGATTTATCAGTGATAGTGAGGTTATTTCCTGGTGTTAGTCCTTTTGCTAGTTGATCTACTATTTTGTTGTATAGTGTTGTTTTAGAGCTGTCACTAGCATGTACATTGACATGTTACATATATTTTTATCTTTTGTGATAAAATATATATATTTTTTTCCCAGTATTCTCTAGACCATAAATCTTTACCATTGATTTGCCAATTAGTTTGTTTCCATTTTCCTGACCATAATATAATGCCATTATATACTGCCCAAGAGTCTGTAAATATATATATTTTATGTTTTTGTGTCCGCACTGCTTCCTGTATAGCCATATATGTGGCTATAAGTTCTGCAGGTTGTGCAGAATTGAACTCACCAGACACAGTCAGAGCTTGTTGTGTCGCGGGAATGAAGGCTGCTGCCCTCCAGATGTTGCGGTCACCGGATACGGGGGCTGATCCGTCTGTAAACCAGGCATTTTTAAAGACAGGGGTGTATTTTGGCCCCTGTATACCTATAGGTGTCTCTATAGGTTCAAACTTGTTGGCACAGGTGGGTGGCTCCACCTCAAGTTTGTTTACCTCCTCAGTGAGGAGGGCTGGTTCTCCGGAGCCGCTGATACAACGCGTGTTTATGTACCACTTCCACGCGAGTACCTTTTCTTCAATTTGGTTACCTGCCAACTCTTCCGCTGACATATTTAACCATGCCTTAAGAGGCAGGGTGCTCCTGACTGTTATTGGCTGTTGTCCTGTCAGAGGTTCTGTGTGTAGCAGTGCTGCATATAAAGTCCAAATCAATTTCTCAAAATATGAGTATTTAAAATGAGAGAATGGAAATTTCTTGGACCAGAATCCTACTGCATTAGCTTATGGTCATCTTTCCCTTTTTTATATAGTCCCCAATTACCATGTTCTGATATAAAAGCAATGTCTAGAATTACCTTGTCACCTGATGGTATATTTTGTAGTTAAGAGGTGGATGTAGTGTTTTAATTGTTGGAAAGCTTCTTCCTGTTCTTTATTCCATTGGAAGTTTACTGCTTTTCTAGTTACTTTGTATATAGGTTTTGCTATGTCTGACAGATATGGTATGTGTTGTTTCCAAAACATAAATAATCCCATAACTTGTTGTGCTTCCTTTTTTGATGTGGGGCTTTTAAGTGAGTCTAATTTATTGATGACCTTATTTGGTACTGTTCTTCCTGTAGAATCCCAATGTATTCCTAAAAAGGTTACAGTTGTACCTGTAGGCTGTATCTTGTCAGGATTAATTGTCCATCCATGAGATCTAAGTTCCTTAATGAGGCTATTTAGATCTTTTTGTAAGGTGTCTAGATTATTGTTGTAGAGCAAAATGTCATCTATATATTGGATGATTTTTGAATTGTATTGTTTTGGATCAATATAAGTAGCAAGAATGTTGTGGGCAATGGTGGGAGAATTCTTATATCCTTGGGGCAATCTCGTAAATTGATATTGTTTTCCTTGCCATGCAAAGGTAGTAAATTGCCTGGAAGCTTTATCAATTGGAATTGCAAAGAACATGTCAGATAGATCAATAGCTGCCATAAATTTAGGTGCATCCCCTTGTATTATATTAATCACTTCTGATGCATTTGGCAAGATTCCTTCAACTAAAGATGAGACTTTATTGAGGTTTCTGTAATCAATGGTAATTCTATATGTTCCATTAGGTTTCTTTACTGGCCACACTGGGCTATTGTAAATGTGTGATCTTCCTAATTCTATAATGTTTTCATCTAGAAGTTTTTGTATGGCTTTAATAATGTCTTGGTGTCCTCCCTTCAGTGGATATTGAGGAGTAAATGATGCCTGTGTTGGTGTGGGTAGGATCACAGGGGGAATTTCTACTGCTGCTAAATCTGTCATATATTTTGTGATGGATAATGATTTAATATGTGAGTTATATATTATGGGTATAATATCCATTCCTATTAAGTTAGTTACATTAGGAGCTGTGTAAAATGTAGCTTTAATCTGTCTATTTCTGTACAATATTTTACAGTCTATTGGATTTGCCTTAATAATATTTCCCGTGATTCCTTCAATAGAAATTGTGTTTTCACATGATTTTGTGGGTATATTATCTATGGCCATTAAAGAGATTTGGGATCCAGTGTCTATTAAAAATGTTTTAGGTAAGATTAAATCATCTCGGAGTTTTATATTCAAAGTAATATATGGCCTGTTATCATTTTCCCTATAGAACTCATCTGCTAGAGCAAGAGAGATTAGTTTCTTCTTATGCCCCCTTGGTTGCCCTTCCATTGGGGGCGGGGGCCTTGGTAGTTTCCCTGTTGTCTGAATGGATTATTTCTGGGTTGTTGTTGAAATGGGTTATTCTTAGATTGGTAAGTGGGGAAGGGGTTTCTGGATTGGGTTTTATTGAATGAATTTCCAGATTGATTTTTTGTAAATGGGTTTTGTGGGGGTCCCCTTTTAAAGAAAGGGTTATTCACCTTCCAGTAAGGTTTTTGCTGTGCTAGGTATGGCTTTGGTTGTGTCCAATTTCTTCCCTTGTTCTGGAAATTATTATTATTTCTATACATATTCTGGGGTCCCCTTATTTCCTTCCTTTTTTCTGTGAAAAAAGAGTAATTTTGTGTTCTCTCCTCCTTTGCTACAAAGGTAAATTTTTTACCTGTAATCATGTCCTGATGGAGGGTGATTTTTTCCTTAATCTCATTTGGGGTTCTTGACCCTGCTAATAAATTTTGCATTTGTATTTTATATCCCTCGGGTGCATTTTTAATTAGACATCTTATGATGCCATCCACATTAGTGGCTTCCCAGGGATTATCTCCATGGTATATTCCATTAAGGATAGTTAATTTCCTCAATTGATGTTGGAGCTGGCCTATATTATTCCATGGTTTTGAAAATTGTGATGAGGAGAAATCTATATGGGGAAAAGACTTTCTCCAAGCCTTAGACACCCAGTGCCATATAGACGCCAGTGCCTGTCTTCCTTGCTGTTCTATGTCTTTTAGTAGTTGTTCTCTTAGTTTTGGGTGTTCTATTGCATCAATTACTTGTGATAATTCATCTGCACTGACCATAAGGGTATGGCCTCCCTTCTCATACAGATGTAGCAACCAATCAATGTCTGTCAGTTCTCCCTTTATTAATAGGCCTCTAAGTTCATTCATTTCTTGTCTAGTGAAGGAGGAAAATTCTACTGTCTCTCCTTCACCTTCTGTTCCTTCCTTCCTAACCACCTTTTTTCTTACTATGGCTGGCTTGCTAGAATATTGTCCTATCACCTTTTGTGCTAATCTTTTGCCTTTATCATTATCTTCCTGAAGATTATGAATTGTATGTAGAAGTATTGGGATCACCTCTTCAGGTGAAGCCCTTTGAATTACTGGTATTAATGTGTCAGGGTTATTGGTTACTTTCTCTCCCAATCTGGGAGTGTATCCGACCTTGCATTTCTCCCTGAGGCTGTCCTCTAGGGTGCGCCATTTACTTTCGGCCGGTATGTTAGCTAGTCGTTCTTTATTCCTCCTTAGTTTCTGCCAGAAGCTTCTGAGTTTTTCCATTTTAATCTTCCTTCCTATCTTGAAGGCAGTCCGGACAAATTATTATTTTAGGACCTGCTCTTCCAAAGGGATAGATAGCACAAGGGGAAGTTTCCCTCTGGACTTCAGTCAGGTATATATTGCAAAGAAAGAGATAATTGTGAGCCTTTCTTAAGAAATTCAGGATCCTGTTTTGTAATTTATGCTCTGCCATTCATTTATAAAATCTATATTTATATATATATTCCTCTTTCTTTCCTTAATTTGCAATGAGAGAATTATTCCTTCCAGCCACAATTCCTCCGTCCCGTTTATGCCACGGTTGTGCTGCCTACGTAAGCTGTCGGTTGGTATAATCCGCCAACTCGCGTCCCTCCACCGATTTCTCAAGCCTAGTTTCCCCTTTCGCGTGTCCTTCCTCTTGGCTGCCTCCACAGCCCCTTGCTTGCGTAAACTGTCGGCAGATATAACCCTTCTGCTTGGCTCCTCTTGGGCAGAGAAACTGCTAGGACCCTCCGGCGTTTGCCTTCAGGAGTCAGCCTCTCCTGGGCGTGCCCTTACGGTGGACGACTTTTAGTTTGAAGCAAGCTCAAGGTTTTTCAGAAGTGACACCAATCGGTTCTCTATGCCTCATTACTTTCGGGTTTGGGTGGACGACATTATTTGCTCTTAGCAGGCTCAGCACTTGACGTCAGATTTGGCTAGAAGCTTCCCCTTTTCTCTCTTATTCAAATTGATCTCCGCTGTGCCCGGAGCAATTTAGAAAAATTAATTTAGGAAATTTGGTTTCACTTACCCCCTTAATGTCCAATTTTAATTTAGCAACTGCCGACTATGCCAATTGTCCCAATTTCTCCTTCAGGGACGTAAGCACAGGTGACTAAGGGTGCCTCAGCCAGTCTCTAAACTGACATGTACGACCTAAGGTACTTACTTAATATTGACCGAGCATAAATTACACAGGAGACAGACATGCAATGCACGAATCACACACGGTTTATTTACCAGAGTCCTGGTGGTTTCCAGACCTCGGCAGGCCACCCAGAGATCCGCGCCGACAGACACACACACTGGACATTGGACGTTGCAGCTGCGGCTCGGCGTCTTGTTTGAGGCCTCAGTTTCCGGCTCACTGTTCCGACTCACAGTCCACGGCAGAGCTCGGGCAGATGCAGGAAGGGGGTGGAGAGTGACTGTCTGTAGAGCAGCAGAGCAGGCCTCTCTGATCTTCCTCTGGTGCTTCCTCTTTTTATGTGCCTAGATGGGCGTCTTCAGTGTGTCTTATCAGCGGGTCCCAGGAGCCTTGCATATCTAGTTTTACATATGGGGAGCAGATCACTTCATCTATTTTCTACATACAGGCCACTCAGGGGTGTTTAATCAACCTGTTTACATTACATTCAATACTTTTTAACATCATACTTTAATATCACACTGTAATTCCACACTTTGATACTTATTCTATATTATTCTTATCACTATTACTATAACACCAAAGCATTCCAGATTCCCTTTTCAAATTTAACTTCCAATGTCTCAATGTTCTGTTGCCAGCAAGCAGAAAGCCAATTGAAAGACATTGTAAGAAAGACTAGGAACTAAGAGCAAAATAGCAGTAAATTGAACAGAATAGTGAGAGAGCAGGTGGAAAAGAGATCACCATGTTAGGCTACAGTAATGAAAGTGTTTCATTCAATGCGGGAAATCCTGTAATAGAGCAGAGAGCACATTTAAACAGCTTTGGAAACCATGAGAATTCACTCAAAGTAGCATTAAACTGTAAAACAGTTGAGAGAAAGTGCATATAGCTTCTCAAGTTCAGAGAAGAGTGTATAAAGTTGTTTGTACATGTGGTGAAGTCCCAGAATAGAGCAGAAGGTCAATTTAAGGACACTGCAAGAAACCAGTAGTAATTCAGAGCAATTAATAATGAATATAAAAGAATTGTGAGAGAACAAGTGGAAAAGACATCAAAATGTAAGTCTACAGTCTAGAAAGGATGTTGTACACTGCAGAAATCCTTGAAATAGAGCAAGTGCACATTAAACCAGTCTTTGAAACCAATAGAATTCACTGCAAAGTAGCATTCAACTGTACAACAGTTGAGAGACAAGTGTATATAGCTTCTCAAGTTCAGAGAATGTTGTGGGGTCGAACCCTGGAGTCAAAAATAAGACCACCGGAGGCTGCTAATTGATTAAAAAAGCAGGCAAGGATTTATTGAAAACTGGCCAGGACGGCCGCGAGGGCACCACACGCAGGTGGCCACCCTCATGACCGCGCTGTCCCAGGTGTAGGCAGTCCTTTTAAAGTTCTAAACCACAAGAATTTTCCTTTTTCTAAATGTTAAATTCTAAATTCTAGACATTGGAATGCAGACTTATCTTGCGAAAGCAAATTGTACAAAAGCAGGACTGAGCAGGGTTAATAATCTCTAAAGGTAGTCAACTCCTAGAGCCACTGAGTCAGTGGGAATCAATCTTCTGTGGTGCTGGTCCACAGGCACAGGAAAATAACCTTTGTGAGTTTCCAGGTCTCAATCTGGAGCTGAGGTAACTACCCTATTGTTTAAGCAAGTAAGTGAGTGCAGAAGCCAGAATACCAGGGTTAAAATTTAAACAGCAGTTTTTACCTAAGTATGGTTGCTACCATATTTCATTCCCCACTGGTTTTATGTGCATGAGTCAAATCATGGACTCATTTTACTCGCTTTAAGGGCATTCTCTGTTCTGTTCCTGTTCTCCCGTCCCCTAGCACATCTAGACTTAGTTAGCCCTGGACTTTCTCACTGGCTAGCAAAAATGTTCTTACAGTTACCAAGGCCCCTAGTACCACAGTCCCCATCAGTACTGTCCACACTGAAGGCCAGTTCCCCTCCTGCAGACGTCAAATCTCCTCCTGGCCTGCGTGGAGCCCAGGCTAGGGATCTCACGGGTGAGGCTGCTGGTTGCCAGGATCCAGGCCGTTTCCTGGTGCAGGAGCTGGGATTGGTGTAGCCAGGTCTGGATGCTATCTACTTCAACAGCCGTGGGCGTGCTCAGGATAACAGTGTAGCGTCCCTTTCAGGTTAGGGTGAGTCCTTGGGCAGTGAACTTTACCCACACTGAGACTTCGGGCTGGAAGGGATGTACAGGGTCCGCGGTGGGCACTGGCAGTGCATCTCGAACAAGCTTATGGGTGGCTCTCTGGGTATACTGCAGAGCCTGTAAGGACTTGAGCAAGGAATGGTTATGAATTCCAGCTTTCATTTTCTCCCTGACCCTGGGAAGGATGAGGGGAGGTCTACTATACATGATCTCAAAAAAAAAAAGGGGGGGGGGAACCCCTCCCGGTAGGGGGTAAACCTGGCCCATAAGAGGGCGAAGGGCAGGAGGTTGGTCCAGTTTTCACCGGTTTCTAGGACAAATTTAGTTAAACTCCTTTTTAGAGTCCTGCTCATGCCTGTCCTAAGGCTTGAGCTATACTTTGAGATACCTTGGCTATAAAGGCAGGCTGTTATCTGATCCTATGACTACTGGCAGCCTGAATTTAGGTATAATCTCCTGGAGTAATATATTGACTATTATAGAGGCAGTTTCTGTCTTAGTGGGGTATGCTTTAACCCAACCCAAGAAGGTGTCTATGAGAACTAGCAGGTATTTGTACCCTGACGCTAGTGGCTTAATCTCTGTGAAATCCACCTCCTAATGCTCTCCTAGGGAATTTCCCTGGGGCCCAAATTCCCAGGGGGACCCTCTTACCTTGCTTAGCATTTACCTGTGTACAACAGACAGTACTTCTAGTGACTATGCTTTTAATTACCTTATCTAAGCTTGGTAGTACCTGCTTTGAAGAAGTTCAGAAGTCTTGGTGATGCCTAGGTGGGTAGCCTGGTGTAACTGGGCAACTCACGTCCGACCTAGAGCCTCTGGGACCAACAGTCTGTCATCTGGTAGGATCCACCAACCATCTGGTCCTTTGATGGCTTGCTTCTGTTCTGCCAATTCCTCCTCTTATTTGGTGTAAGAGGGGGTCTGCGTAGGTCCAGGTCCGGCAGGGTTACTAAAACTTGTTGCCCCGACTCGCGGGTAAAGTCAACGCGGACCCTAGAGGGGGAGTGGGAATGAAAGGACAAGAGGCACAAGAGACGGAGACAAGACAGGCTTTCTGATCAAGTCTCATTTATTGCAAGGTATACGGGGATAGATATAGTCAGGGAGAGTGAAGGAATTCCTCTAATGATGTCAGCGGGAGGGTAGTTAGGCCGTAAATATCAAGAATAGGTTATCTCAACAGAGAGGTCTTGTTGTGCCCCAGCCACCAGAATGTCTGCCGCCAGGGTACCTAAGTAATAACTGTCAAGAGCCCCCTGTTGTGCAAACAATGTTATCTTTGGTCATCCAAATGCAGTTCTGGGAGCACAGTTTCCCACAGGTTACCCTTTTTTATATTATATTGGCCAGGGAACGCTCCTTGAGGGGGCTGTGCCTGTCTTAGGTCAGGAGATCACATATACCCGGCCTACACACCTTACCCGTCATGGGCTGACTGGGCAGCTTTTGGCCCAGCGCCTGTATTAGGTGGTGTGGAGGTCCCGTTTCAAATTTTGGGTATACTCTCCAGTTGCCCGTCTTTGGCTATCCAGCCCAGCTCACCAAGGGTAGGAAAGAGGAACGTTTACCTTCAGACAGCGTCTGAGTAAGTTCCCATATACGCGTCCCTGTCGACCATTTCAAGTTTGTGGTAATGGACCTGTATGGGTTTCATTTGGATGGCTTCTATTTGTTGCTTAAGAAATGCCATGAGTTTGTTGAATAAGAAAGGACCTAGCGATAGTAGGATCAACAGGCCGAGCAGGGGTCCTAATAAGGGAAGGAGATAGGGGAGGAATCCATTCAGCCCACTCCAAAGAGGGTTTTCGAACAGCTCCTTTCGCCTTTTCACCAGGTCTTCTTGTAATTTCTTTATCTTGTCTTGGACGATTCCGGATTTGTTGGCGTAGAAGCAACAGCGTTCCTGTAGGGCTAAGCATATCCCTCCCTGTTCTGCTGTGGGTAAGTCTAACCCCCTTCTGTTTTGTAGGACAACCTCAGCCAGTGAATCAATCTGGTCCTGGAGATCATTAATGGTACCAGAGAGAGCTTGGACATCGTCGATCAATTGGTTAGATAATTTTGTATAGGAATGTATTGCTACCCCTAGACCTGCTGTGCCAGAAGCCATAGCTCCAGAGACCCCTAGACCTACAAGTAAGGGGATGAGCTGGATAGCTCGCTTACTGCGTCCAGCAATGTAGTCAAGGCTGGGTAGGGGAATAGGCTCGTCCCGGAATAATATCAATATCGGGGAGAACAATGGCCTGTACACATAATCCCGTCCAGTTTGTAGGTAGGGCCGTGAAGGCCATGTTTCCTCCACACACAAACACTTGCCCGGGAGCGGGACAGAGAGATGAGGTATAGTTGACAATAGAGGAGCAATTTGTAAAGGTAGTGAATCCTACATCTAAATCATAGTTATCATTTTGGGGGTGGCTTTATAAGCACAGGGATGTATTAAATCTTATAGGTTGGATCCTAAAAGGCAAGCCAACACTACAGTTCCCCTTAGGTTGTACATTGGAAGTATTTGCTGGGATGGCAAGGGGCATGGGTGTACCAAGGGTCATACACAACCAGCAGTCCCCCGCAAGGGTTGGGTTGGTAACATTCAGAGCTCTGAGTGTAGCCTCCAAGATGTTGGAGGTTTGGGTGTCAAGATCTATGCCCCGAGATTTGGGCAGAGCCAAAGGGTGGTACTGTAGGGGCGGATACATGTGCTTAATAATTTCTTCAATCTGTTTCTGAACCATGGCTTCCCTTACCCTGTCTGTTGGCCCACCGCCATCAGACACGTGGATCGGTGCTTGCGGTGGCCAACAAATATCTTTGCCGACCGTGCCGCGGCAGGAGGCTTGGGCATATTTAGAGTGCCCTAGAGGGTGGCTATAATCATACTCGCCTCCAAAGGAACCACTATAAGTTCTTTCTAAGATGGCCGTTAGGTATATTTTGCCATCTGTGTGAGAACACTGCTGGACACTGTTATAACAGGTAGAGTGTAGCACTATGGCCTTTTGACAATCGCTGGGGCAGGGCCCTGGTTCGCCATTAACCATAGGTATGATTTTGGGCTTCTCAACACATTTCCAGCTTTGTTCGTATCCTCCCCCCATTTGTCTCTTATAAATTAAAAAGGCTGTACTGCTGCCACAATCGGCTATCCGGGTGTAAGAAGTGGGAATCACCCCACTCTTACCTCCTCTGCAGTCGCAAGGGTTTCCAAACAGCTTCAAAAGTAACTCTTGCTTGTTTATTGGGGTTCCCAGTCCGCCGTTAAGTCATAGGTATCAGGATCAACATTATTCCTTGTAGTAGGATCTGGGTAATTGTCTCCATGACCTGTAAATAAAGAAAAGCTTGTCTCAGGGAGAGTCTTCTTCCCTGGAGTCTGTTAACTCGTTATCGTTCTCAATGCTCTTATCCACTTGTTTTACTAGGCGTTCAGGGAGCCATCTGGCTGATTTCATTTCTTTGGAGTAAATGCATACTGACCCTCGGCCCCAGATGAGCACAGGGTCTGGCCCCTGCCATGAGTTGTTTAGGGGATCCTTCCACATTACTGAGGTGAATTGTTTCTTTGTTTCCGTTTGCCAAAAGCGAGTAGCTGCTGATGACCCATTGGCATCCAAGTTTAAAAAATTAAGAATAAAGAGTGCATGTGATATTAGATTTCTGGGGGACCCCTTGATGGGGTACCATTCTCCCTTTTTTATTTTATCTATAGTAATTTTGAGGGAAAGGTTAGCTCTTTCTACAATACCTTGGCCTTGAGGGTTATATGGGATGCCTGTTATGTGAGTAATATTCATTTGTTTGCAAAATTTAGAGAAGCTGGAGCTGGTGTAACCAGGACCATTATCAGTTTTAATTTGTTGAGTGCAGCCGAGAACTGAAAAGGTAGTCAAAAGGTGAGCTATTACATTTTTTGTAGCTTCTCCGGTTTGTAGAGTTGCAAATACAAATCCACTATAAGTGTCAATGCTGACATGTATATATTTGAGATTTCCAAACTCAGGGAAGTGTGTGACGTCCATTTGAAATAGAGCATTAGGAATTAAGCCTCGTGGGTTTACCCCTAGATCAGGGGTAGGGAGATGTAGAGTGCAAATAGAGCAAGTTTTAACAATTTGTCTAGCTTGTTCTCTGGTTATTTTAAACATAAGCCGGAGGGTGCGAGCGTTAAGATGATGTAACTGATGAGCTTCTTGTGCTCGGGTTATTTGGGAGGGACTATCAACAATTAGTGAGTAGGCTGATGTGGAGGGACGAGTGGCCAGGTCTGCTAGCTGGTTACCTGTTGTCAGTGGCCCAGGTAGGTCAGAATGGGCACGGAGGTGTCCGATAAAGAAAGGGTCAGACCTTTTTCTGATCAAATCCTGTAATTGGCTAAATAATTTGCCAGTCTGAGAGCTATGTTTTATCTGTCCACATGTCTCTAATTGAGGTACAGCCTGGGTGATATAAGCACTGTCTGTGTATAGATTAAAGGCTTTCATGGGGAAGGCTGAAAAAACTGCTATGACAGCATGTAGTTCGGTTATTTGGGCGGAGGAGCTGTTAGTCTGAAATTGGATAGTGCTGGAGTCCCAAACATAGGCAGCTATGCCTGTGGAAGAACCGTCCGTGAAAACGGACAATGCTTTAGGAAGAGGTTTAGTGGAAGTGATCTTTGGAAAGATAAACTCATGTCTGTTGGCAAAATCAATAAGTTTGTTTGGAGGGTAGTGATTGTCTATAGAGCCCGTATAAGAGGCAAGAGCGACTGGCCAAAATTCGGTGGCTTGCATTAGCCAGTCAACTTGCTCTTTAGGGTAAGGTTGAATGATAATATCAGGTTCTTTTCCAAAGTAACGCTTGCCATGATCTCTACCTATCATGATTAAGTCAGAGACTGCTCTATAGTAAGGGTTTAAGACTCGTTTGGGAGATGCTGGGAGATGAACACACATAAGAGGTGCTGTCTGCCAGAAAACTGCAGTGGGGGAGAGGGTGGTCCTACATATGATGTATTGTAACGGAGAATAGTAATCCATAAAGGTGATGGTTTGATTTTGGATAGCTTGCTCTACTATGGCAATGGCTTTGCGTCCCTCAGCAGTAAGTTCCCTCGGTGAGGTAGGACAGCTATCTCCTTGGAGGATGTCATAAAGAGGCTTAAGCTCATGTTTGGTGAGTCTTAAGTAAGGCATTAGCCAATTTATATCTCCCAATAGTTTTTGGAAGTCATTCAGAGTTTTTAAACTATCTAGTCTGAGGGTTAGTTTTTGAGAGGAGATAGTGGACCCTCTCATTTGGAATCCAAGGTAAGTATAAGGGTCTTTTAGCTGGACTTTATCAGGAGCAATTTGTAGGCCATGAGATTTTAATGCCTGCTGGAGATCAGTATAGCAGCTTAGAACTTCCTCTCCAATTTTGCCTGCTACCAAGATGTCATCCATATAATGAATGATATATAGATCAGGCCATCGGTCTCGAATAGATTGAATAGCCGAGGCTACAAAAGACTGACATAGCGTAGGACTATTTGCCATGCCTTGAGGGAGGACTTGCCACTGGAATCTCTGCATAGGGGCACGGAAATTAATTGAGGGGAGGCTAAATGCAAAACGTTTTTGGTCGTTAGGATGTAAAGGGATGGTGAAAAAACAATCTTTCAGGTCTATGATAATTTTGTAATATCCAAGAGGTATGGCCACAGGGGAGGGAAGGCCTGGCTGTAAAGTTCCCATTAAAACCATAGTTTTGTTAACTGCTCTAAGGTCTTGGAGAAGCCTCCATTTTCCTGATTTCTTTTTAATGACAAAAATAGGGGTATTCCACGAGGAATTGCTGGGGATAATATGGCCAGCTTGAAGCTGTTCCTGCACCAGCTGCTGGGCTGCTAATAATTTTTCATGGGATAGGGGCCATTGATCAACCCATACTGGATCATCTGAGAGCCAGGTGATCTTATCAGCATGGCCTGCAGGAGTGTCAATGACCCCTATGGAAAATGGCCAAGTCCTGCCCGAGGGGGTCGCGGAACTGGCTCAATGGGGTGAGTAATACCTGTGGAATTTTTCCCTAATCCCCTCCCGGGTATATATCCTTGTTTAAACATTTGAAGAGTGACAATTTCATTAGGGCTACAGATGATCATTCCTAGCTGAGCTAATAAATCCCTTCCCCATAAATTAATGGGGAGCCCAGTGATAATATAGGGCTGGATAGTACCTTGGTTGCCTTCCTGGTCCCTCCAAGTTAGTACTTTAGAACTTCTTTTTGGATTTCTACTTTGTCCTATACCTTTAAGATGCGTGAGGGTATCTTCTACTGGCCATGTTTGGGGCCAATCTTCCTCTTTTATAATGGTTACATCAGCACCAGTGTCTACTAAACCAGAAAACTCCTTCCCGTCTAACCATAAAGTCATTAGAGGTTTTTGGGCTGAAAGTACTTCAGACCAGTAGACATCAGATGAACCAAATCCTTGAGCACCTTGGGCACCAATGAGTGCTTTGTTAGTGGTAGAGATAAGAGGAAGGAGTAATAACTGAGCGAATCTCTGACCTGAGGGGACAGTATTAATATTTTTTGGGGAAGAGACCATCACTTTGATTTCTCCAGTATAGTCATTATCAATCACTCCGGGCTACACTAGAAGCCCATCCATAGTGTTACTACTTCTACCAACTATGAGCCCGAAAGTTTCTTTAGGCAAAGGCCCAAACACTCCCGTAAGAAGCGCCTGTACTCCCATCTCTGGAGTTAAGACTGCGTGGGTGGTGGAACTGAGGTCCAATCCGGCACTTCCTGCTGTTGCCCTGAGGAGGCTTGAAACCGATTGTATGTTGCTGGAACAAAGCTGACTGCCCCGTAAATTTGTTTGTGTTTGGGGGCCTGGGGCTGGCGTTTCCCTGGCTCTGACTTTGTGGCAGAGGGAGGGGTTGGCCCTGGGCATCCCTTTTTGATTTACATTCATTAGCCCAGTGTTTTCCCCTCTTACATCTAGGGCAGAGCCCTGGAGCGGGTGACTTGGAGGTAGTTGCTGTTTTACCTGCTTTGCAATCCTTTGCAAAGTGACCAATTTCTCCACAACTAAAACACTTATTTTTATTTTGGTGAGACAAAAACTGCCTGACTGTGTAACCCTGCATAGCAGCAGCCATAGCAAGACCTTGCTGATAGGCGGCCCCTATATCTGAGCAAAGGCGAATGTAGCCAGATAAATCAGTTTTCTTTTTATAAGGGCGAATGGCTGCTTGACAAGCCGCGTTAGCATTCTCAAAAGCAAGTTGTTTAACGAAATCAGTCCCTGCCTCAGCACTACCGAAAATTCTACCTGCAGCTGTAATGAGGCGGTGGACAAAGTCAGTAAATGGCTCGTCAGGCCCTTGCTTGATACCAGTGAGTGAGGTGCTCACGTCCCCCTTTGAGGGGATTTTTCTCCAGGCTTTAGTGGCTGCCGCCTGGATCTGAGCAAAAAGACCTGCATCAAACTGCATTTGTTGGTCGCTGGTAGTATAATTACCCTCTCCAGCTAACATGTCATATGCGCCAGCTTGCGCATTGCGTCTAGCAGTGTCACGGCAGTTTTCAACATACTCTGATTTCCATAATAAGTAATCGCCCCCCCCCCATAGGGTGGCGCGAGCCAAGGACCGCCAGTCTCCAGGGGTAAGCCAATTTTCTGCTACTGACTCTACAATAGCCATAGTATAGGGTGCAGTAGCACCATACTGGGCTACCGCTGTCTTAATTTCTTTTATAACTTTAAAGTCAAAACCATTATGGTGCCTCCAAACCTGTCCCTGAGCATCAGTGGTCTCTGTAACGGGAAAAGCCTCTAAATCCCCATGCTCTATGGAAGCTTCAGGTTTAGGTTGAATCTTAGGGGTTGCCCCTCTAACGGGGGGCTTTGGTTTAGGCTTGGGCTCTATATTATTACTCTCCTCAGTTTTACCTGTCTTTAATTATTCGAGTTGCTGGATTAGTTCTTGATGTTCCTTTTCTAATTTTATTTGTTCCTTTAAAAATTGAATTTTTTCTTGAAGTAGTTTCTGAGGGTCTATGGCAGGACATGCCAAGGCAGGCGCACTGGGCACAGGAGCATAAGGCGGAGGGTGCTGAGTGAGGGTTGGCCAGTCAGGATTATGGTATTTGGCTGCTTCCTCTTTAAGATCAGCCCAGTCATTATCTCCTAAGCCATCTGAAACCAGGAGAACTTGTTTAAGGGAGGGATAAAGTTTCTTTTCCTTAGGTGGAGCCTCCAGAGACCATTTACTGCTAGAGGGAGACAGAGACCTGAGGTTATGGCTAGGGGGTTTTACTGGCCGCTCCGTTAAGGAGGGACTTTTTCCCCCGAGTGGAGGCGTGGGTTCCTGAGGTTTTTTGTGTGAATCTTTTTATTTTTTGGGGTGAGGACCTTCGTCCTCGCTATCAAATGACATTAAGTCTTCCTCCTCCTTAGGTTTAGAATTTTTAAGTTTTGGGGAAACTCTATCTCTTTTACCTTCTTGTCTCAATAGCTCTTCTCCTGCCTCAATCGCTCCTGCTATGACGGGGTCTCTTTGTTTCTGAGATAAGATTTCATCTATGAGATTCCAATAGGAAAAAGCAGTAATGGGGACCTTCTCTGGCCCAAAAGTCTGATAATAGTCTTTAAAAGCGTCTCCTACCCGCTTCCATCTTTTTTCATCAATAGTACCTTCCTGTGGAAACCACGGACAAACATCCTTAACATACTCAAAATATTTTAACAATTGTTTTACAGAAACCTTTACCCCTCGTGCCTTTAAAGCCTGTTTTTGTCCCTCTACGAACATTTCATGTTGACTTATTTCTTGTCCCATAATCGCTGTTCACTTACCAAGGTTCAGAAGAAACGGCAGGTTCCCGTTTAATCTCCTCCTTTCAGTTTCTTTTTTCGCCGGCTCTCCGAACAGCGTTCCTCACGGAGTCCCCGGTGCTCGGACCCACACGTTGGGCGCCACTTTGCCCCGACCCGCGGGTAAAGTCAACGCGGACCCTAGAGGGGGAGTGGGAATGAAAGGACAAGAGGCACAAGAGACGGAGACAAGACAGGCTTTCTGATCAAGTCTCATTTATTGCAAGGTATACGGGGATAGATATAGTCAGGGAGAGTGAAGGAATTCCTCTAATGATGTCAGCAGGAGGGTAGTTAGGCCGTAAATATCAAGAATAGGTTATCTCAACAGAGAGGTCTTGTTGTGCCCCAGCCGCCAGAATGTCTGCCGCCAGGGTGCCTAAGTAATAACTGTCAAGAGCCCCCTGTTGTGCAAACAATGTTATCTTTGGTCATCCAAATGCAGTTCTGGGAGCACAGTTTCCCACAACTTGTAAAGGCCCCACTGGTTTTGGGGCGGCTTCCTTGGCAGTTTGGTCTGCGGCTCTATTTCCTCTGGCTTCAATTATCTCCCCTTTCTGATGTCCTTTGCAGTGCACCATTGCTACTGCCCTTGGGAGCCAGATGACCTCTAATAAGGCTAAAAATCTCTTTTTTATTTTTAATGTCCCTTCCGGCTGAAGTTGGTAACCCTCTTTCCTGGGGGATGGCACTGTCAGCTTTTTGTGCCATGGTTCCCCTATTCAGGGACTGTGCCCAAATGGTGCGATCTAGGGTGACTACTGCTGCCCCTGCATATGAGATGCTATCCTGAACATAACTGCTCCCAACCGTGAACAGTACCTCTGTTATGCCCAGAGTTCAGGGTCCCCAATAATCAACCACCAGGGAGCCTTTTCTCCGATGCAAAAGCAAAGAGTCTTTATTCAAACCCGGGTTTGGCTCCCGGCCTCCTCCTGACGCAGCAGTGAGACCAAAGAGAGGGAACCCCTGGAAAGCGGTAGTTTATAAAGGGTTGGTCATTTTGGGTGGGCTTAGGGAAGTGACGTGGGTTACAGAGATTGCCTAATTTGGACTGAGTCTACTTCTCTACATTCCTATTGGAAGGTTTATGCAACTGTTACATTCTCGCGGTTTTCTAAGAAAAAGGAGTCATATACAGAGTTACACAGGATGAAGGGTACAGTACATTTTGTGCTGTCCTGCTCTGCCCTTTCATTCCCCCCTTGTCTTTGGACACCCGGCTCAATCATGAGACGGTTTGCATTTCTATTTTGTCTCTTATTTTTAGCTAAGGCCTCTAGTACTACATTCCCCAAAAGTACTGTCCACAGTGAATTCCAGTTCCTCTCCTGCAGGTGTCGAGTTTCCTCCTGGCCTTCGTGGAGCCCAGGCTAAGGATCTCACGGGTGGTTGCCAGGATCCAGGCCGTTTCCTGGTGCAGGAGCTGGGAGTGGTGTAGCCAGGTCTGGACGCCGTCTACTTTAATAGCCGTGGGCGTGCTCAGGATAACAGTGTAGTGTCCCTTACAGATTGGGGTGAGTCCTTGGGCAGTGAACTTCTTTACCCACACCGAGTCCCTGGGCTGGAAGGGATGTACAGGGTCCGCAGTGGGCACTGGTAGAGCATCATGAACAAGCTTATGGGTGGCTCTCTGGGTATACTGCAGAGCCTGTAAGGACTTGAGTAAGGGAATGGTTATGAATTCTAGCTTTCAGTTTCTCCCTGACCCTGGGAAGGATGGGGGAAGGTCTACTATACATGATTACAAACGAAGGGGGAACCCCTTCTGGTAGGGGGTATACCTGGCCCATAAGAGGGTGAAGGGCAGAAGGTTGGTCCAGTTTTCACCGGTTTCTAGGATAAATTTAGTTAAATTCTTTTTCTGAGTCTTGCTCATGCCTGTCCTAAGGCTTGAGCTATATTTTGAGATATCTTGGCTATAAAGGCAGGGCTGTTATCTGATTCTATGATTACTGGCAGCCTGAATCTAGGTATAATCTCCTAGCAACTATAGAGGTAGTTTCTGTCCTAGTGGGGTATGCTTCAATCCAACCCGAGAAGGTGTCTATGAGAATTAGCAGGTACTTGTACTCTGATGCTGGTGGCTTAATTTCTGTGAAATCTACCTCCCAATGCTCTCTTGGGGAATTTTCGTGGGTCCCGAAATCTCAGGGGGACCCTCTTATCTTGCTTAGCATTTACCTGTGCACAGACACTACTTCTAGTGACTATGCCTTTAATTACTTTATCTAAGCTTGGTAGTACCTGCCTCGCAGAAGTTCAGAAGTCTTGGTGATGCCAAGTGGGTAGCCTGGTGTAACTGGGCAACTAACGTCCGACCTAGAGCCTCTGAGACCAACAGTCTGTCATCTGGTAGTATCCACCAACCATCTGGTCCTTTGATGGCTTGCTTCTGTTCTGCCAATTCCTCCTCTTGTTTGGTGTAAGAGGGGGTCTGCGTAGGTCCAGGTACGGCAGGGTTACTAAAACTTGTAAAGGCCCCATTGGTTTTTGGGCGGCTTCCTTGGCAGTTTGGTTTGCGGCTCTATTTCCTCTGGCTTCAATTGTCTCTCCTTTCTGATGTCCTTTGCAGTGCACTATTGCAACTGCCTTTGGGAGCCAGATGACCTCTAATAAGGCTAAAATCTCTTTTTTATTTTTAATGTCTTTTCCCGCTGCAGTTGGTAACCCTCTTTCCCGGTGGATGGCACTGTGTCCCCATCGGAGGGCCTGGAGTAAGGCCAAAAGCTCGACTTTCTGTGCCATGGTTCCTCTATTCAGGGACTGCACCCAAATGGTGCGGTCCAGGGTGACTACCGCTGCTCTGCATATCGGATGCCATCCTGAGCATAACTGCTCCCAACCGTGAACAGTACCTTGTCTGGTGATGATAGCGGAACATCTGTCAGGTCTGGGCGAGCTGTTCATACTGCGTCTGTTACTCCTGTGCAGTCATGAATGGATTCCTCTGGATTATTATCTGGAAGCAGGCTGGCAGGGTTGATGGCCAGTGTCTTATGGAACCGGACACAGGGATGGTCTAGGAGAAGAGCTTGGCACTGGGTGATCCCGGTGTTTGACATCTATCTCTTTGGAGCATCTCGAAGGAGGGCCTCCACACCATGGGGTGTTGTCAGGGCTAGTTCCTGGCCCAGAGTCTATTTATCTGCCTCCTTTACCAGCAATGCTGTGGTGGCCACTGCCCGGAGGCACGCTGGCCACCCTGCTACCACGGGGTCTAGCCTCTTAGACAGATAAGCAACAGGTCTCTTCCAGGGACCTAGAGTCTGAATGAGAACCCCTTTGGCAATGCCTCTTACCTTACTCACGTGGAGGTGGAAGGGCTTCATGACATCTGGTAAGGCTAGGGCAGGTGCTGAGATGAGAGCCTTCTTTAGCTCCTCAAAGGCCCATTGTTCTACTTCGGTCTAGTTCAGCAGCTGCATTCCCCCAGTACTTGAGTCTAGAGGTTTAGCAATCTCTATGAGCCCTGGTATCCACAGGTTGTAGTATCCAACTGCCTCTAAGAATTCCCGCTCCGTCCCCCTCAAAGGATATGGTGGCAGTCCAAATAGTTTCTGTAGGAGGTCACATCTACACAGGGGGTACGGGCATTCTGGCATGACCAGAAATGAATGCGTTACCGTGTCCTTCCGAGGTCTATAGTCCTTTTTGATGTCCAAGGAAAACAGGCAATTTGTCCGGTGGCTCCCTGGACTGATGTCTTCTTAGAGGTCACGGGTCCCATTGGCTCTGTCAAGACTGAATAGGCTGCCCCAGTGTCCACCAGGAAACTAACAGGTTTGCCTCTCACTTGTAAGGTTACCCTGGGCTCCTGGGGGCTCAATGGAAAGGAGCCCCAGTCCTGTCAGTTCTCTTCTTCTAAGTTAAAGACCCTTGGAGTCTGAGTCTCCCCTTTTGCTTCTCTAGGTAACCTGCCAGGACATTTTCTCTTGCAGTGCCCCTGCTTCCTATAGTAGGCATACTAATTCCTTTCTATTTGCTGCTGGCTTTTTTTTCCTTCTAATATTTCTTTGTTCTCTTTTTTATTATATATATAAACTTTTACAAATTTCATAATTTTAAATTAGCCTTTAAACCTTCTTCTATGTCCTTCAAAAATGTATAACTATGCATCAAATCTTTTATTATTTTAAAATATTTATAGAAAGGCAGAGGGAGGAGGGAGCAGGCCCATCACCCTGTTCCCAGGCCTCCAGCCGCTTGAAATCCAAAAATGCTATATTTTTCCTACAGATAAGGATCTCAGATTCTGATAAGCCTGAAAAGGGGAATTACTAGCTGTGCCTTCTTTAAGCCCCCTAACAGAACATGCCTTTAAGCCCCCTAATAGAACACGGTGAAAAGTGTCCAAGGAGTCGTCAGGGGTTCTTGGGTCTCATTGGGGCGCAAGGGGTTACAAGGGAATTTCCCTTTTTCATCGCTGCCTCCAGCAGCTATTCAAAACAACCCCCGGAGGGGATGGACACCGGGTGGGCGGAGGCAGGGAGCGCGGCGAGGGTCCCAGGTGTTGAAGGAAGGCTCCCACCGGGGCGTTTTCATCTGGCAGTCCACTCTCTGTTCCCACTGGGAAAAGCGCTTGTCTCCTGCCAATGAAGGTGGCATGGGGGGGGGGGGGACCAGTGACCCTTACACTGCAATCAGACTCCCTGACCTTTCTGAAAAGCCCCTCTGCTTGAGTGTGTTTCTATTAAAATTACTGATTTTAAAACTATAACTTAAGAGTTGATATAAACACACAAGGACCAATTGGCCCACAAAATATTTTTTTTTCTTCCTAAGGATTTTACAATGTGCTGTAACCATTAATCACATCAAAGTTAAATGGCCAATTGAGACAAACACTTTTGAGACCGTTTCTCTACCACTGATTAAGACTGGGTGGCAGCAGGTATCAGAAATAAGATTCATTTAGTTTTTGAGCTTGCTGAGCAGACTTGGTGACTTTGCCAGCTCAAGCTTTTTTCTTATAAATGATTAATTTTAAAATTTGGTCCCTGCTTTTAATCTCTTGGACCACAATTGTTACAATTTTATACCTTCAAATGAATAAACATAGACAGAAATGTTGTTAGGCGGGCCGATTCCCCCTCTGACGGAGAGAAAACACCCCTGGGGAAAAAAGAATCCCAGTGGCCACTCAGCGGGGGTTGCTACCCATCAGAGCACTCAGCCTTAAACAAATTAAATGTTTCTTATTTCTTTTTACAGACTTCTATATATAAACAAATAATTATAACCAGGCAGATAACAAAATATCAAACAAACATCTGTCCTTATATCATTTCAGTAAATAAGTATTCTTACATTCTTGGGATCTAAGCAGATAACAGGAATACTGCCTCTAAGTCCCCTGATGGGGGCCTTCCTTTCCTACCGTTGCTTTTTCTGGCTTCTGCCATAGGCCAGTGGGCGGGACCAGTGTGTTGAAGGAAAAGTCATCCTGCAGTCCGGCTCGGGGAGGGACAGGTTACACATAGAGCGTTATTTCAGGAGCGGCAAAACCTTGATAAAAGCTCAGTAATCCAATCACACAGTCAAAGGTTAAACAGGAAGGGAAGAACCACTCAATGTCCTCTGAGAGGATTTTAACAAACTGATAACAAACTGACAAAACCTTGACAAATCAAAACTCAACAAATAATATATACATATAGGGCCCAATTATGACAGAAAATATAAGACAAAAAGACAAAACAAACAATCCTGATACCAACATGACAAAACACAAAACAAACACCTGTTGAGAGGGAGAGCCTCCAGCCCCTTCTGGGGGGTCCCTCTCTCCTCTTGCAGGAGGAGATTTTTTGTGAGCTGAAAGCCTGGATGGCCTCTTGAAAGAAAATATTTTTAATCCAGTTACAGATGCTATTAGAATCAGAATGAGGGAGGAAGGGAAAGATCAGGTTGTGTCCTCTATGGGGATCCTAATAACTGAAAACAGTAAGTTAAACAAACGGTTAACGGGGTCTATAAAGAGTTAATAGTAACTTTAGCCTTAGTTTCACGTTGGACTATGATGTCACAGGCAGGGACAGGACCTTGAAAATCTCTTCGCCCTGTGAAGCTGTTAGCTGGGAGTCTCCCAGCACCAAAAGAGATAAGGAAGCTATAAATAAAAGTTCTTTTGTTCTTTGAAATGTTATAAATGGATACTTTTAAATCAACTTTAGGACTTTAAAATTCAATTTAATACAGTAAATTCACAAATCAGAGCAAACTGAAACCTTCATTTATACAAACAGAGGAATTTTTATCATCTAAGTGGGCTGATTCCCTCTCTGACGGAGAACAAAGGACTCTGAGAAAAAGATGTCTCAGCAGCTGCTAAAGACCTTTGTATTCCGCCATAGCAGGTCCGCCCTATCTTTAAATAAATTAAACAGCAGAAAGAGATAACAAATACTTTCACATTTATATTTATATACCAAACAGTCTGAGTTTTTGACTCCTATTAGATATTTACCAGAGTTTAAACAGTCACCTGATTAATTTGCCTGAGGAAGCTCTATGGCCTCCGGGTGGGGGGGGGAATTAAGCTCCCCTTTCCACTCACTTGGAGTGGACTGAGTCTATCCCATAACGTCCGTCCAGTAATTCCACAGAAGTCCACAGAAAGACACAGAAAGCAAACAGACAAACACTCCCGGGAGCAGATGGACGATGGCCCTGCGCCAACCAGCGGGAGCGACCCGCTTAGTCCCAGAGTTTTGAGGGGAAGCCACTCCCCTCCAGACGGGGGTTTTTACACCCCTCCAGATGGAGAACCAGAGCGTCCTCTGACCCTCCGACCCAGGTCCACCTGTGCGTCCACTTAGACCGTTTTGGGCACTTCAGACTTGGCTTCAGAAGCGAGCTCGCACAGAACAGACAATACAGACACTTACCGCGGTGAGTCAGCAGTCAGACTCTTCGGATCGGGTCCCTCGTGGGTATTGGGGAACCCCGGGCGAGCCCCCAAATGTTATGCCCAGAGTTCAGGGTCCCCAATAATCAACCACCAGGGAGCCTTTTCTCCGATGCAAAAGCAAAGAGTCTTTATTCAAACCCAGGTTTGGCTCCCAGCCTCCTCCTGACGCAGCAGTGGGGCAAGAGAGCGATTCCCGGGGGAGCGATAGTTTATAAAGGGTTGGTCATTTGGGTGGGCTTAGGGAAGTGACGTGGGTTACAGAGATTGCTTAATTTGGACTGAGTCTACTTCTCTACACTCCTATTGGCAGGTTTATGCAACTGTTACATTCTCGCGGTTTTCTAAGAAAAGGGAGTCATATACATAGTTACACAGGATGGAGGGTACAGTACATTTTCTGCTGGCCTGCTCTGCCCTTTCAGTGTCAGAAATAAGATTCAGTTAGTTTTTGAGCTTTCTGGGCACACTTGGTGACTTTGCCAGCTCTGGCTTCTTTCTTGTAAATAGTTAAGTTTAGAATGTGGTCCCTGCTTTTAACCTCTTTGGACCACAATTGTTATAACTTCATACCTTCAAATTAATAAACATAGAAAGAAATGTTGTTAGGCAGGCCGATTCCCCTCTGACAGAGAGCAAGCACCCCTGGGAAAAAAGAATCCCAGTGCCACTCGGGGGGGTTGCTATCCGTCAGAGCACTCAGCCTTAAACAAATTAAATGTTTCTTTTTTCTTCTTACAGACTTCCACACTGACATGAACAAATAATTCTACCCAGGGAGAAAAACAAAATATCAAACAAATATCTGCATTTATACTCTTTTAGTAAACAAGTATTCTTAGAGTCTTGGGATCTGAGTAGATAACAGGAACAGACGTGGGGACCTCCCTTTCCCACATCCCAGGACAGGATTATTGACCCATGTTTCAGCAAAATAGAAATAGCACTCATGTTGGACAAAGGAAACAACACTAATAGACTTGCAAACTCTGCCACCCCGCCGCAGCCGCCGCTTTTTCTGGCTGCCGCAGGCCAGTGGGCGGGATCAGTGTGTTGAAGGAAAAAAAAAAGTTAAAACCACTCAATGTCCTCCAAGACGATTTCAACAAACTGACAAAACCTTGCTAAATCAAAACTCAACAAATAATACACACATAGGGCCCAAATATGACAGACAAACACAAGACAAAAAGACAAAACAAACAGTCCTGACACCAACGTGACAAAAACACAAAACAAACACCTGTCGAGAGGGAGAGCCTCCAGCCCCTTCTGGGGGGTCCCTCTCACCTCCCTCTTGGGTATCTCGCTGGGGCCTCCAAATGTTGTGGGGTCGAACACTGGAGTCAAAAATAAGACCACCGGAGGCTGCTAATTGATTAAAAAAGCAGGAAAGGATTTATTAAAAACTGGCCAGGACAGCCGCGAGGGCACCTCACACAGGTGGCCACCCTCACGACCGCACTGTCCCAGGTGTAGGCAGTCCTTTTAAAGGTCTAAACCACAAGAATTTTCCTTTTTCTAAATGCTAAATTCTAAATTCTAGACATTGGAATGCAGACTTACCTTGCGAAAGCAAATTGTACAAAAGCAGGACTGAGCAGGGTTAATAATCTCTAAAGGTAGTCAACTCCTGGAGCCACTGAGTCAGTGGGAATCAATCTTCTGTGGTTCTGGTCCACAGGCACAGGAAAATAACCTTTGTGAGTTTCCAGGTCTCAATCTGTAGCTGAGGTAACTACCCTATTGTTTAAGCAAGTAAGTGAGTACAGAAGCCAGAATAGCAGGGTTAAAATTTAAAAAGCAGTTTTTACCTAAGTATGTTTGCTACCATATTTCAAGAAGACTGTACAAAGTTATTTGTACATGTGGGAAAGTCCCATAATTAGAGCAGAAGGACACTGTAAGGAACCACTAGTAATTCAGAGCAAATAATAGTGAATGGAACAGAATTGTGAGAATGCAAGTGGAAAAGACAACAAAATATAAGTCTATAACATAGAAAGGTCTTTGTACACTGCAGAAAACCCTATAAATACAGCAAAGTGCACATTAAAACAGTCTTTGAAACCACTAGAATTCACTGAAAGAAAGCATTAAACTGTAAAATAGTTGAGAGACAAGTGTATATAGCTTCTCAATTTCACAGATGAGTGTACAAAGTTGTTTTTACATGTGGGGAGGTCCCATAAGTAGAGCAAAAGGCAAGATATAGGACACGGCAAGAAACTAGTAGTAATTCAGAGCAAATACTAATGAATATCACAGAATTGTGAGAGAACAAGTGGAAAAGACATCAAAATGTAAGTCTCTAGTCTAGAAAGGATGTTGTACACTGGAGTAATCCTTGAAATAGAGCAAGTACACATTAAACCAGTCTTTGAAACCAGTAGAATTCACTGAAAAGTAGCATTAAACTGTAAATCACACTTGGGAGAAAAGTGTATATTGCATCTCCCCTTCAGAGAAGAGTGTAGAAAGGTGTTTGTACGATGAAGGTAAGTCTGGTAACTGTAGCAGAAAGCCAATTGTAAGACATAAAAAGACTAGGAACTAACTGTAAAATAGCAGTAAATTGAACAGAATAGTTAGATTATGAAGGGAAAATAGATCACAATTGTAGGGTATAGTAATGAAAGTGTTTCGTACATGCGGCATATCCTTGAAATAGAGCAGTAAGCACATTTAAGCAGCTTTAGAAACCACTATAATTCCCTGAAAAGTAGAATTAAACTGTAAATCATACTTGGGAGACAAGTGTATATTGCTTCTCCACTTCAGAGAAGAGGGTAGAAAGGTGTTTATACAATTCAGGAAAGTCTGCTAACTGTAGCTGAAAGCCAATTGTAAGACATTGTAAGAAAGACTAGGAACTAATGGCAAAATAGCAGTAAATTGAACAGAATAGTGAGAGAGCAAGTGGAAAAGAGATCACGATGTTAGGATACAGTAATGACAGTGTTTCATACAATGCGGGAAATCCTAGAATAGAGCCAAGAGCACATTTAAGCAGCTTGGGAAACCACTAGAATCCACTCAAAGTAGCATTAAACTGTAAAACAGTTGAGAGACAAGTGTATAAAGTTTCTCAAGTTCAAAGAAGAGTGTATAAAGTTTTTTGTACATGTGGTGAAGTCCCATAAGTAGAGCAGGAGGCTAATTATTGGACAGTGCAAGGAACCACTAGTAATTCAGAGCAAATAATAATGAATATAAAAGAATTGTGAGAGAACAAGTGGAAAAGACATCAAAATATAAGTCTATAGTCAGGAAAGAATGTTGTACACTACAGAAATTATTGAAATAGAGCAAGTGCACATTAAACCAGTCTTTGAAACCAATAGAATTCACTGCAAAGTAGCATTCAACTGTACAACAGTTGAGAGAATAGTGTATATAGCTTCTGAAGTTATCAGAAGAGTATACAAAGTTGTTTGTATATGTGCAGAAGTCCCATAATTAGAGCAGAAGTCCAATTATAGGACACTGCAAGGAACCACTAGTAATTCAGAGCAAATAATAGTGAATGGAACAGAATTGTGAGAATACAAGTGGAAAAGACAACAAAATATTAGTCTATATTATAGAAACGTGTTTGTACACTGCAGAAAACCCTTTAAATAGAGCAAAGTGCACATTAAACCAGTCTTTGAAACCACTAGAATACACTGGAAAGTAGCATTAAAATGTAAAACAGTTGAGAGACAAGTTTATATAGCTGCTGTAGTTCACAGAGGAGTGCACAAAGTTGTTGTTGGTACATGTGAGGAAGTCCCATAAGTAGAGCAAAAGGCAAGTTATAGGACACTGCAAGAAAGCAGTAGTAATTCAGAGCAAATACTAATGAATATCACAGAATTGTGAGAGAAGAGTGGAAAAGACATCAAAATGTAAGTCTCTAGTCTAGAAAGGATGTTGTACACTGCAGAAATCCTTGAAATAGAGCAAGTGCATGTTAAACCAGTCTTTGAAACCACTAGAATTCAGTGAAAAGTAGCATTAAACTGTAAATCATACTTGGGAGAAAAGTGTATATTGCTTCTCCACTTCAGAGAAGAGTGTAGAAAGGTGTTTGTACAATGCAGGTAAGTCTGGTAACTGTAACAGAAAGCCAATTTAAAGACCTTGTAAGAAAGACTAGCAACTAACTGCAAAATAGCAGTAAATTGAACAGAATAGTTAGATTATAAAGGGAAAATACATCACAATTTTTTGGGTATAGTAATGAAAGTGTTTTGTACGTGCGGGATATCCTTGAAATAGAGCAATAAGCACATATAAGCAGCTTTAAAAACCACTATAATTCACTGAAAAGTAGCTTTAAACTGTAAATCATACTTGGGAGACAAGTGTATATTGCTTGTATACTTCAGAGAAGAGTGTGGAAAGGTGTTTGTACAATGCAGGTAAGTCTGATAATTACATTAGAAAGCCAATTGTAAGACATTGTAAGAAAGAGGAGGAACTAAGAGCAAAATAGCAATAAATTGAACAGAATAGTGACAGAGCAAGGGGAAAAGAGATCACCATGTTAGAATACAGTAATGAAAGTGTTTCATACAATGCGGGATATTCTAGAATAGAACAAAGAGCACATTTAAGCAGCTTTGGAAACCACTAGAATCCACTCAAAGTAGCATTAAACTGTAAAACAGTTTAGAGACAAGTGTATATAGCTTCTCAAATTCAAAGAAGAGTGTATACAGTTGTTTGTACATGTGGTGAAGTCTCATAAGTAGAGTAGAAGGCCAATTATAGGACACTGCAAAAAACCAGTAGTAATTCAGAGCAAATAATCCTATCTAATAATAGAGTAACATGTAAATTACCATCACTCCGCTACGCCCACTATTGGGCAGCGGGAGGCTGGGGGGCGGGACTCGGGGTGGCCTATCCGGCCATTGAGAGGCACGGATCCGCTGCCACTGAGGGGGGCTACCCTGCTGTTGAGAGGCGCAGGGGGCGGGACTCCCGCCCCCTGCGCCTCTCAACAGCAGGGTCGCCCCCTCAGCGGCCGCGGACCATCAAAAGTGTGGGAGCTGGGTGCCTGTCTGCTCCGGCACCAGGCCGCCAGAGGCTTCTGAAAGGCCTGGTGCACCAGCGGACAGGCACCCAACTCCACCGAAAAGCGAAAGCGTGTAGGGGGACCCGTGCATGATTCAATCATGCACTGGGCCTCTAGTAATGAATATAAAAGAATTGTGAGAGAACAAGTTAAAAAGACATCAAAATGTAGGTCTATAGTCTAGAAAGGATGTTGTACACTGCAGAAATCCTTGAAATAGAGCAAGTGCACATTAAACCAGTCTTTGAATCCAATAGAATTCACTGCAAAGTAGCATTCAACTGTACAACAGTGGAGAGACAAGTGTATATATCTTCTCAAGTTAAGAGAAGAGTGTACAAAGTTGTTTGTACATGTGGGGAAGTCCCATAATTAGAGCAGAAGGCCAATTATAAGGCACTGCAAGGAACCACTAGTAATTCAGAGCAAATAATAGTGCATAGAACAAAATTGTGAGAATAGAAGTGGAAAAGACAACAAAATATAAGTCTATAGTATAAATAGGTCTTTGTACACTGCAGAAAACCCTTTATTTATTTATTTATTTATTTTTATTAAGGTATTATATGTGTACATATCTTACAATGGTATGCCCCCCCACCCCACTCCCATATATGCCCTCACCCCCCAGAGATTTGCGTCCATTGGTTATGCTTATAGGCATGCATACAAGTCCTTCGGTTGATCTCTTATCTTCCCCACCTCTTCCTAACCTTCCTGCTGTAATTTGACAGACTGTTTGATGCTTTACTGCCTCTGTATCTATCTTTTTGTTCAACAGTTTATAATGTTCTTTATTATCCATAAATGAGTGAGATCATGTGGTATTTTTCTTTCATTAACTGGCTTATTTCACTCAGCATAATGTTCTCCAATTCCATCCAGGTTGCTGCAAATGGTAAGAATTCCTTCTTTTTTGTGGCAGCATAGTATTCCATTGTGTAGATGTACCACAGTTTTCTGATCCAGTCATCAGCTGATGGGCACCTAGGCTGTTTCCAGATCTTAGCTATTGTAAATTGTGCTGCTATGAACATAGTGGTGCATATATCCTTTCTCATTGGTGTTCCCAGTTTCTTAGGATATATTCCTAGGAGTGGGATTACTGGGTCAAATGGGAGTTCCATTTTCAGTTTTTTGAGGAAACTCCATACTGTTCTCCACAGTGGCTGCACCAGTCTGCATTCCCACCAGCAGTGCACGAGGGTTCCTTTTTCTCCGCATCCTCACCAACACTTGTCGTTTGTTGATTTGTTGATGATAGCCATTCTGACAGGTGTGAGATGGCACCGCATTGTTGTTTTGATTTGCATCTCTCGGATAATTAGTGACGTTGAGGATGTTTTCATGTGTCTCTTGGCCTTCCTTCTGTCTTCTTTTGAAAAGATTCTATTTAGGCCGAAACCGGTTTGGCTCAGTGGATAGAGCGTCGGTCTGCGGACTGAAGGGTCCCAGGTTCGATTCTGGTCAAGGGCATGTACATTGGTTGCGGGCACATCCCCGGTGGGGGGTGTGCAGGAGGCAGCTGGTCGATATTTCTCTCTCATCGATGTTTCTAGCTCTCTATCCCTCTCCCTTCCTCTCTGTAAAAAATCAATAAAATATATTAAAAAAAGAGAAAAGATTCTATTTAGGTCCGTTGCCCATTTTTTATTATTTTATTATTTTTTTTTCAATTTTTTTATTAAGGTATTATATGTGTACATATCTTACCATTGCCCCCCCCACACCCCACTCCCATATATGCCCCCACCCCCAGAGTTTTGCATCCATTGGTTATGCTTATATGCATGCATACAAGTCCTTTGATTGATCTCTTATCTCCCCCACCTCTCCCTAACCTTCCCCTTGAAATTTGACAGTCTGTTTGATGCTTTACTGTCTCTGTATCTATCTTTTTGTTCAAGTTTATAATGTTCTTTATCATCCATAAATGAGTGAGATCATGTGGTATTTTTCTTTCATTGACTGACTTATTTCACTTAACATAATGTTCTCCAATTCCTCCCAGGTTGCTGCAAATGATGAGAATTCCTTCCTTTTTATGGCAGCATAGTATTCCATTGTGTAGATGTACCACAGTTTTCTGATCCAGTCATCTGCTGACGGGCACCTAGGCTGTTTCCAAATCTTAGCTATGGTGAATTGTGCTGCTATGAACATAGGGGTGCATATATCCTTTCTGATTGGTGTTTCTAGTTTCTTTGGATATATTCCCAGGAGTGGGATTACTGGGTCAAATGGGAGTTCCATTTTCAGTTTTTTGAGGAAACTCCATACTGTTCTCCACAGTGGCTGCACCAGTCTGCATTCCCACCAGCAGTGCACGAGGGTTCCTTTTTCTCCGCATCCTCACCAACACTTGTCGTTTGTTGATTTGTTGATGATAGCCATTCTGACAGGTGTGAGATGGCACCGCATTGTTGTTTTGATTTGCATCTCTCGGATAATTAGTGACGTTGAGGATGTTTTCATGTGTCTCTTGGCCTTCCTTCTGTCTTCTTTTGAAAAGATTCTATTTAGGTCTGTTGCCCATTTTTTTATTGGATCATTTATCTTCCTTTTATTAAGTTGTATAAGCTGCCTGTAGATGTTGGAGATTAAACCTTTATCAGTGATGCCATTTGCAAATATGTTCTCCCATGCAGTGGGCCTTCTTGTTGTTTTATTGATGGTTTCTTTTGCTGTGAAAAAGCTTTTTATTTTGATGTAGTCCCATTTGTTAATTTTCTCTTTAGCTTCCATTGCCCTAGGGGCAGTGTCAGTGAAGAATTTCTTTTGGCATATGTCTGACATTTTGCTGCCTGTGGATTGCTCTAGTATTTTTATGGTTTCCCGTCTTATGTTTAAGTCCTGTATCCATTTTGAGTTTATTTTTGTGTATGGCGTAAGTTGGTGATCAAGCTTCATTTTTTTGCATGTATCTGTCCAATTTTCCAAACACCATTTATTGAAGAGACTGTCTTTATTCCATTGTATGTTCATGCCTCCTTTGTCAAATATTAATTGAGCATAGTGGTTTGGGTCAATATCTGGATTCTCTATTCTGTTCCATTGATCTATATGTCTGTTCTTGTGCCAGTACCAGGCTGTTTTGAGAACAGTGGCTTTGTAATACAGCTTGAAATCTGGTATTGAGATCCCTCCTACTTTATTCTTCTTTCTCAGGATTGCTGTGGCTATTCGGGGTCTTTTTTTATTCCAGATGAATTTTTGGAGAGTTCATTCAAGGTCTGTGAAATATGCCGTTGGTATTTTAATGGGGAGTGCATTGAATCTATAGATTGCTTTGGGTAGTATGGACATTTTAATGATGTTGATTCTACCAATCCATGAACATGGTATGTTCTTCCATCTGTTTACGTCTTCCTCTATCTCTTTTTTCAGTGTCCTGTAGTTTTCCGTGTATAGGTCTTTTACCTCCTTAGTTAAGTTTATTCCTAGGTATCTTAATTTTTTTGGTGCGATGGTAAATGGGATTGCCTTTTTAGTCTCTCTGTCTGTAAGTTCACTTTTGGTGTATAGAAAGGCCATAGATTTCTTGGCGTTAATTTTGTATCCTGCTACATTGCCAAATTCATTTATTAAGTCTATTAGTTTTTTGACGGAGTCTTTCGGATTTTTTATGTACAATATCATGTCGTCTGCAAATAAAGACAGCTTTACTTGTTCTTTTCCAATATGGATGCCTTTTATTTCTTCTTCTTGTCTAATTGCAATGGCTAATACTTCCAGTACTATGTCAAACAGGAGTGGTGAGAGTGGGCATCCCTGTCTTGTTCCTGTTTTTAGGGGAAATGTTTTTAGTTTTTGTCCATTGAGTATGATGTTTGCTGTGGGTTTATCATATATAGCTTTTATTATGTTGAGGTATGAGCCTTCTATTCCCACCTTGTTGAGAGTTTTTATCAAGAAAGGGTGTTGGATTTTGTCAAATGCTTTTTCTGCATCAATTGATATGACTATGTGATTTTTATCTTTCAATTTGTTTATGTGATGTATCACGTTTATTGATTTGCGGATATTGTACCATCCTTGCATTCCTGGGATAAATCCTACTTGGTCGTGGTGTATGATCTTTCTGATGTACTGCTGGAGCCGATTTGCTAGAATTTTGTTGAGGATTTTGGCATCTATGTTCATGAGGGATATTGGTCTGTAATTCTCTTTCATTGTGTTGTCTTTATCTGGTTTTGGTATTAGGGTGATGCTGGCTTCATAGAAGGAGCTTGGAAGTGTTCCTTCCACTTGAATTTTTTGGAATAGTCTGAGGAGGATAGGTTTTATTTCTTCCTTGAATGTTTGGTAAAACTCTCCTGTGAAGCCATCAGGCCCCGGGCTTTTGTTTGCCGGAAGCTTTTTGATGACTGCTTCAATTTCATCCATAGTTATTGGCCTATTGAGCTGTTTAGATTCTTCTTGATTGATTTTTGGAAGGTTATATTTTTCTAGGAATCTGTCCATTTCCTCCAGGTTGTCCAGTTTGTTGGAATAGAGTTGTTCGTAGTATTTTGTAACAATCCTTTGTATCTCAGCGGGGTCTGTTGTTATTTCACCTCTTTCATTTCTGATTTTGTTTATTTGGGTCCTCTCTCTTTGCTTCTTGGTGAGCCTGGCTAGAGGTCCATCAATCTTGTTTATCCTTTCAAAGAACCAGCTCTTGGTTTTGTTGATCTTATGTATTGTTTCTTTGGTCTCTATGTCATTTATCTCCGCTCTGATCTTTGCTATTTCCTTCCTTCTGGTTACACTGGGCTTTTCTTGCTGCTCTTTTTCTAGCTCTTTGAGTTGTAGGGTTAAGTAATTTATTACCATTGTTTCTTGTTTTTTGCAATAGGCTTGTAGAGCTATGAACTTCCCTCTCAAGACTGCTTTCGCTGTGTCCCATAGATTTTGGATTGTTGTGTTTTCATTGTCATTTGTTGCCATGATGTTTTTTATTTCTTCCTTGATCTCTCTGGTGACCCAGTCCTTGTTTAATAGCATGCTGTTTAGTCTCCATGTGTTTGATTTCTTTGGATTGTATTTATTGTAGTTGATTTCCAGTTTTATGCCACTGTGATCTGAGAAGATGCTTGATATAATTTCTATCTTCTTGAATTTGAAGAGACTTTGCCTGTGACCCAGCATATGGTCTATCTTTGAAAATGACCCATGTGCACTTGAGAAGAATGTATATTCTGTGGCTTTGGGGTGAAATGTTCTGAAGATTTCAATTAATTCCATCTGGTCTAGTGAGTCATTTAGGATTGCTGTTTCTTTGCTGATTTTTTGTTTAGAGGATTTGTCCAGTGGTGATAGTGGGGTATTAAAGTCTCCTACTATGATTGTATTGCTATTAATCTCTCCCTTGATATCCTCCAGGAGTTTTTTTTTATGTATTTGGGTGCTCCTATATTGGGAGCGTATATGTTTACCAGAATTATTTCTTCTTGTTGGATTTCTCCCTTTAGTATTATGAAGTGGCCTTCCTTATCTCTTGTGATGGCATTTACTTTGAGGTCTATTTTGTCAGATGTAAGTATTGCTACCCCAGCTTTTTTTTCATTTCCATTTGCCTGAAAGATATTTTTCCATCCCTTCACTTTCAATCTGTGTGAGTCTCTTGTTCTGAGGTGGGTCTCTTGTAGACAGCATATATATGGGTCGTGTTTTTTTATCCATTCAGCTACTCGATGTCTTTTGATTGGAGCATTTAGTCCGTTTACATTTAAAGTTATTACTGAAAGGTATTTGTTTGTAGTCATATCTATTTTTGTGTCTGTATTCCTTCTTACCTGTTTATTTCTTCTTTTTACAGTATTCCCTTTAGCAATTCTTGCATTGCTGGTTTGGTGGTCATAAACTCCCTGAGGCTTTTTTTGTCTGCAAAGCTCCTGATTTCCCCTTCAATTTTGATTGATAGTCTTGCTGGATATAGTATTCTTGGATTCAGTCCTTTGCTTTGCAACACTTTGTATACCTCCTTCCATTCACTTCTAGCTTGTTGTGTTTCTGTTGAGTAATCATTTGACAATCTGATGGGTGTTCCTTTGTAGGTAACTCTCTGTCTCTCTCTTGCCGCCTTTAGGATTCTCTCTTTATCATTTATATTTGCCATTGAAATTATGACATGTCTTGGAGTGGGTCTTTTGGGGTTGATCTTGCTTGGGACTCTCTGTACTTGCGTAACTTTTATCTTTCCCATATCCGGGAAGTTTTCTGTCATTATTTCTTTTTTTTCTTTTTTTTTTCTTTTTTTTTATTTCTTTATTGATGAAGGTATCACATATTTGTCCTCGTCCCCCCATTCCCATCCCACACCCCTCCCCACACATGCCCCCACCCCCCTGTTGTCCTTAACCGCTGGTTAGGCTCATATGCCTGCACGCAAGTCCTTTGGTTGGTCTCCCCCTTTACCCCCACCCTTCCCTACCCTCCCCCTGAGGCCCGACAGTCTGATCCATGCCTCCTTGTTTCTGGGTCTGTTCTTGTTCATCAGTCTATGTTGTTCATTATTTTCCCTAGATGAGTGAGATCATGTGCTATTAGAAATACACTTATAAGAACCGAAAATGAGACAAGCAATAATGGTTATGGTGACAGGCAAATGAATCAGTGTGTAGTGAGTTTCTTTCTGGGCCAACATTTCTTTTGAGACCCAATTTCAATGTCCAACAGTTCCTTATGTGTACATGTCAGCACTGACATTTCAGTTCTGGATGGTGGACAAATGGTGGTAATGCAGGTCCGACTCTGTCCGGTTTGGTCCTGGGCAATCTGCAGTGATGCACAGCTGCTAACTGCTAGTATGGGAAGGCCACATCAGCGTCTTCCGTCTCTGGACTGCTTCTCTTCTGTCTTCATGGCTGGAGTAGTCCTGTCGATTCCTCTCTTGCTGGAATCCACATGGTCTCAGAGTTGTTTTCTGAAAATATACAAACATATTCTCGACCAAAGGTTAATAAAAGAATATTTTCTATAAATTTGACTGGGGATCCTTTTTCAATTTTTGCCCAAATGATTTTCCTCTGGCTTGTTTTGTCACCTTGTGTGTTTTTCATGGGTGTCTTGCTTTTAGCCTTACAATTAATTTTCTAATGTATTAATTTTCTAGATGTAATTTACTTACAGGATATTTTTCCTTACATGATATTCCTCTACTATCCCCTCCTTTTTTGATTTAAATGTTAGGAGGCTTTTGAAAATTTTATAATGTATTCTTGGTGGCTTTTAAATTTTAATTTTTTGCACTATAATATAGCTGTTTTAGGTTCATTATATGGTGCACACTTTTATCATGAGATGAAGTACCAATAAAAATTTTAGTTGACTCTTTAGGAACACCTTTTTGTCTGGTACAATTAATTTTTCTAGAATATTCACTTGTTTCAACTAGCCAATTTAAATTTGTCTGAAAACTTGACTACTATTTTACTGTCAAATTTATTACTCTAACAATAATCTTGTTTTACCCTGTAAATATTGGTGGAAGGGATTATTTGCCTTCTTGAGTAGGTCCTGAGCATTCCTGGTGGTAGGCTGGATTTAGATATCGTAAACCCCCTTCCCCACACCATGGGTACAGGGCAACTCAAACAATTCTTGTTGGAGTGAGAGGGCAGCTGCTGTCGGCCAAGTCTCTGTCGGTCACCTGGGTCCTGATCTGAGCTGGGCATGGGAAGCACAAAGCAGCCATGGGGGCAGGAGACCTCCCTCAGAAGGGGCTAGGATTCAGGCCCCTGCAATGTTGGGGGGGGTGAGGGTCTGTGCCCCACCTCTGTTGATCCCCAAATTCTCTCCTGATGGCCCCTCTGCGACTGTGCCTGTCTTAGGTTGTTCCTTCCTTGAGGAATCTTACCCGTCATTGACTAACCAGCCATCCTCCGGGGCCAAGCAGGGTGATGTGAGGTTCAGTTTTGTCTCCTTGGTAGCCTATGCCCCCGTGGCCTCCATGCCCAGCACCTGCCTTGGGATCCCCTCGCCTGCTGGCGGGGCCCCAGCACTGATCACATATCTTTTGGAACCCGGGTTTCTTCTCCAGGGAGGGCTCAGTTCGCCCTACTGGGTGATAGACAGATCCATGGCACCAGTCGTCACGAGACTTCAACCTCGACATGAACTGATAGCTCATGCAACAGCTGTGAGCAATTGAATTGTGAGAAGAGGGTCTCTCTTGGCCTAAAGGGTAAGAGGGACCCATATAGAATGCTCAGGTACCCTCCCAGGAGGCCCTCTACCCAATGAAAAGGGTTAAATCCTTACATGTCCTTTTTAAATTGCTGCCAGACATTCAAAGAATTAGTTTGTATGTTTGCTTGGGATAATTGTATATTATGCTGTAGTAATTCTAAAGTATCAAGAGATGTGTTAAGTTTGTCTCCAAGCACCAAACATATGACTTTTTTTATTTTATTTATTTTTTATCCCCAAGGGTGCGAGGAACTATTATAAGTACAGGGGGTGTTCCAAATCTGGGAATAATTTTTAATGACAGTGTAGGATAATATCATGTAAGGATATTCTTTGTTCTAGTCCATGGGAATTCCCTTTCAGACTGGCTGTCCATTTCTTTTTATATAGACAAGGTCTTAGTTACATTTTCTGCACCTCCACCGGGGGCACGTAATGATAGTAGTGACACCCTTTCTTTGGTGTCCACACAAGCCAGAAACCTCTCTTTAATTGTACACACAAAGGGGCATTGTTTTGATTTCGTATCATACAAAAGGGAAGCTGGGTGGGGACCCCTATGTATTTATACTTTCTTGCCCCACCCATGGACCTCCTTGATGTCCAGCGTGTTTGGTATTATTGGTACCTACATTAGTCAGAGGATCAGCCCACGTAATGGGTCTTACCCATGAAGGGTCAGTAGCGTAAGATCAAAATACTTACCCTCTTGTCCCCGGTAAAATTACCGTACATCTGATGATTGCTAGCGTGGCTAGAGAGGCGTTCTCAGGCATTTTTGGGTTTCTGGTTACCTCACAATTTCTTCCCTGCGGTTTGACGTTCTGATTGATGTTTCTCTGTTTCTGGATCTGTTTTCCCCCCCATCTGTTTATGTTGTTCATTATATTCCACAAATGAGTGAGATCATGTGATATTTATCTTTCTCTGCCTGGCTTATTTCACTAAGCATAATGTTCTCCATCTCCATCCATATTGTTGCAAATGGTAAGAGCTCCTTCTTTTTTACTGCAGCGTAGTATTCCATTGTGTAGATGTACCACAGTTTTTTAATCCACTCATCTGCTGATGGGCACTTAGGCTGTTTCCAAATCTTAGCTATGGTGAATTGTGCTGCTATGAACATACGGGTGCATATATCTTTTCTGATTGATGTTTCCAGTTTCTTGGGATATATTCCTAGAAGTGGGATCACTGGGTCAAATGGGAGTTCTATTTTTAGTTTTTTAAGGAAACTCCATACTGTTCTCCACAGTGGTTGCACCAGTCTGCATTCCCACCAGCAGTGCACGAGGGTTCCTTTTTCTCCACATCCTCTCCAGCACTTGTCATTTGTTGACTTGTTGATAATGGCCATTCTGACAGGTGTGAGATGGTACCGCATTGTTGTTTTGATTTGCATCTCTCTAATGATTAGTGATTTAGAGCAGGTTTTCATATGTCTCTTGGCCTTCCTTCTGTCTTCTTTCGAAAAGTGTCTATTTAGATCAGTTGCCCATTTTTTGATTGGGTTGTTTATCTTCTTTTTGTTAAGCTGCATGAGTTCCCTGTAAATGTTGGAGATTAAACCCTTATCGTTGATATCATTGGCAAATATGTTCTCCCATGTAGTGGGCTTTCTTGTTGTTTTATTGATGGTTTCCTTTGCTGTGCAAAAGCTTTTTATTTTGATGTAGTCCCATTTGTTTATTTTCTCTTTAGCTTCCATTGCCCTAGGAGCAGTATCAGCAAAGAAGTTCTTTTGGCATATGTCAGAGATTTTTTTGCCTGTAGATTCCTCTAGTATTTTTATGGTTTCCTGTCTTATGTTTAAGTCCTTGATCCATTTTGAGTTTATTTTTGTGTATGGTGTAAGATGGTGGTCTAGTTTCATTTTTTTGCATGTATCTGTCCAATTTTCCCAACACCATTTGTTGAAGAGACTGTCTTGACTCCATTGTATGTTCATGCCTCCTTTGTCAAATATTAATTGAGCATAGTGATTTGGATCAATTTCTGGGTTCTCTATTCTATTCCATTGATCTATATGTCTGTTCTTGTGCCAATACCAGGCAGTTTTGAGAACAGTGGCTTTGTAATACAGCTTGAAATCTGGTATGGAGATCCCACCTACTTTGTTCTTCTTTCTCAGGATTGCTGTGGCTATTCGGGGTCTTTTTTTATTCCAGATGAATTTTTGGAAAGTTCGTTCTAGGTCTGTGAAGTATGCCGTTGGTATTTTAATGGGAAGTGCATTGAAATTATAGATTGCTTTGGGTAATATGGACATTTTGATGATGTTGATTCTACCAATCCATGAACATGGTATGTTCTTCCATCTGTTTATGTCTTCCTCTATCTCTTTTTTCAGTGTTGTGTAGTTTTCCGCATATAGGTCTTTTACCTCCTTAGTTAAGTTTATTCCTAGGTATCTTAATTTTTTTTGGTGCGATGGTAAATGGGATTGCTTTTTTAGTCTCTCTTTCTGTAAGTTCATTATTGGTGTATAGAAATGCCATAGATTTCTTAGCATTTATTTTGTATCCTGCTACTCTGCCAAATTCATTTATTAAGTCTAGTAGTTTTTTGATGGAGTCTTTAGGGTTTTCTATGTACAGTATCATGTCATCTGCAAATAAGGACAGTTTTACTTGTTCTTTTCCAATTTGGATGCCTTTTATTTCTTCTTCTTGTCTGATTGCAATGGCTAGTATTTCCAACACTATGTTGAACAGGAGTGGTGAGAGTGGGCATCCCTGTCTTGTTCCTGTTCTTAGGGGAAATGGTTTTAGTTTTTGCCCATTGAGTATGATGTTGGCTGTGGGTTTGTCATATATGGCTTTTATTATGTTGAGGTATGATCCTTCTATTCCCAGCTTGCTGAGAGTTTTTATCAGGAAAGGGTGTTGGATTTTGTCAAATGCTTTTTCTGCATCAATTGATATGACTATATGGTTTTTATCTCTCAATTTGTTTATGTGATGTATCACGTTTATTGATTTGCGAATATTGTACCATCCTTGCATCCCAGGGATAAATCCTACTTGGTCGTGGTGTATGATCTTTCTGATGTACTGCTGGAGCCGATTTGCTAGAATTTTGTTGAGGATTTTGGCATCTATGTTCATGAGGGATATTGGCCTGTAATTCTCCTTCATTGTGTTATCTTTACCTGGTTTTGGTATTAGGGTGATGCTGGCTTCATAGAAGGAGCTTGGAAGTGTTCCTTCTTCTTGAATTTTCTGGAATAGTCTGAGGAGGATAGGTTTTAGCTCTTCCTTGAATGTTTTATAAAACTCCCCTGTGAAGCCGTCTGGCCCCGGGCTTTTGTTTGCTGGAAGCTTTTTGATAACTTCTTCTATTTCTTCCATAGTTATCAGCCTATTGAGATTTTTAGTCTCTTCCTGAGTAAGTTTTGGAAGGTTGTGTTTTTCTAGGAATGAGTCCATTTCCTCCAGGTTGTCTAGTTTGTTGGAGTAGAGTTGTTCATAGTATTTTTTGACAATCCTTTGTATTTCTGTGGGGTCTGTTGTTATTTCACCTCTTTCATTTCTGATTTTGTTTATTTGGGTCCTCTCTCTTTGTTTCTTGGTGAGCCTGGCTAGAGGTTCATCAATCTTGTTTATCCTTTCAAAGAACCAGCTCTTGGTTTTGTTGATCTTGTGTATTGTTTTTTTGGTCTCTATGTCATTTATTTCTGCTCTGATCTTTATTATTTCCTTTCTTCTGCTCACTGTGGGCTTTTCTTGTTGCTCCCTTTCTAATTCTTTGAGTTGTTGAGATAGATGATCTATTACCATTTTTTCTTGTTTTTTGAGGTAGGCCTGTAGAGCTATACATTTGCCTCTCAGGACTGCTTTCATTGTGTCCCATAGGATTTGCAATGTTGTGTTTTTATTGTCATTCGTCTCCAGGATGTTTTTAATTTCTTCTTTGATCTCATTGATGACCCAATCATTGTTTAGTAGCATGCTATTCAGTTTCCAAGTGTTTGAGTTTTTTTGGAATGTTTTTATTGTAGTTTATTTCTAATATTATGCCATTGTGGTCTGAGAAAATGCTTGATATGATTTCAATCTTTTTGAATTTGGGGAGACTTTGCTTGTTACCCAATACGTGGTCTATTTTTGAGAATGTCCCATGTGCACTTGAGAAGAACGTATATTCCATGGCTTTGGGGTGAAATACTCTGAAGATGTCAATTAGGTCCATCTGATCTAGTGTGTCATTTAGAATTGCTGTTTCTTTGCTGATTTTTTGTCCAGAGGATTTATCCATTGATGTCAGTGGTGTATTAAAGTCCCCTACTATGATTGTATTGATGTCGATCTCTCCCTTGATATCTTCCAGCAGATTTTTTATGTATTTGGGCGCTCCTGCGTTGGGTGCATATACGTTTACCAGAGTTATATCTTCTTGCTGGATTGCTCCCTTTAGTATTATGTAGTGGCCTTCCTTATCTCTTATTAAGGCCTTTACTTTGAGGTCTATTTTATCTGATATAAGTATTGCAACCCCAGCTTTTTTCTCATTTCCATTTGCCTGAAAAATGTTTTTCCATCCCTTCACTCTCAGTCTGTGTGAGTCTTTTGCTCTAAGGTGGGTCTCTTGTAGACAGCAAATATATGGGTCATGTTTTCTTATCCATTCAGCTACCCTATGTCTTTTGATTGGTGCATTTAATCCATTTACGTTTACTGTTATTATTGATAAGTATCTGTTTGTTGACATATTTTTCCTTAGTGTTTGTGTTTCTTCTTGCCTTTCTCTTTCTTCTTTTTACAGCAGCCCCTTTAGCATTTCTTGCATTGCTGGTTTGGTAGTGATGAACTCTCTTAGCCCTTTTTTGTCTGTGAAGCTTCTGATTCCACCTTCAATTTTGTTTTGTTTTTTTTTTTTTTTCCACCTTCAATTTTGAATGATAGCCTTGCTGGGTATAGTATTCTTGGATTCAGTCCCTTGTTTTGCATCACTTTGTATATTTCATTCCATTCCCTTCTGGCCTGGTGTGTTTCTGTTGAGAAATCAGTTGATATTCTGATAGGAGATCCCTTGTAGGTAACTTTCTGTTTCTCTCTGGCAGCCTTTAAGATTCTTGCTTTGTCGTTGGTGTTCGTCAATTTAATTATGATGTGTCTTGGTGTCGGTCTTTTGGGGTTGAACTTGTTTGGGACTCTGTGTACTTCTTGGACTTGGATAGTTTTTTTCTTGCCAATATCAGGGAAGTTTTCTGTCATTATTTCTTCTAACAGGTTTTCTATTCCTTGCTTCTCTTCCTCTCCTTCTTTTATCCCTATTATTCGAAGGTTGTTTCGTTTTGCGTTGTCCCGAAGCTCCCTTAGGCTCTCCTCTTGCTTTTTAAGTCTTCTTTCCATTTGCTGCTGTGTTTGTGTGTTTTTTCCTACCTTGTCTTCTAATTCGCTGATGCGGTCCTCAGCCTCTTCTACTCTACTCTTTAAGCCTTCCATTGTGTTCTTTATTTCAGCTATGTCGTTCTTCATCTTCTCTTGGTTTCTTTTCATGTTGGTGACATTTTCATTCAGCTCCTTATAGCTCTCATTGAGTTGTGTGTATTTCTCATCCATCCGTTTGAACATCCTTATAACGAATACTCTGAATTCTTTCTCTGTTAAGCTGCTAGCCTCAAGTTCATTTAACTCGCTTTCTGGTGTTTCTTCCTGTTCCTTCCTTTGAGAATTTCCTTTCTGTCTTCCCATGTTTTCCTGTAATGTTTTAATTGTAGTTCCAATTGCTTTGCTACCCAGGATCTTTTGGTGATGGTGCTACTGGTATAATCTCTCAGTTCTCCTGGGCTTGGCAATCTAGTGTAGCTCCCTACTTGAGCTACTTGGGTTCTCTTGATGTAGGCCTGGAAGCTTGAGAGGCACAACTATGGTGTCTAAAAGTCAGCAGCTATGGAGTGGGGTGTCCCAGTTTTTGCTGTCTTGCACCCTTAGTTGAAATCGCGCGTGTCCAGTGGGAACTCACAGTGGCACCCAGGAACCGTCTGTTGGGAGAGCTCCCAGTGGCTCCCACTAGCACCCTGTGTGTAGATGGGCTCAGGGTGCCTACCTATTGTAAATTCCCTTCTGTGAAGGTGTGTTTGCAGGTGCACAGCTCTGACGCACTTTGAGGGACTCTGGCACTGAAGTTAAGCAGCTAGGGTGTATGTGGGAAGTTATTCAGGAGAAAGGAATTCAGAGTTTTTGCTGTGGGGCAGCGCGTCCTTGGCTGTACAGAATAACTCCCAGCAGGGGCTCACAGCAGCTCCCCAGAGAACACTGTGGATATATGGGCTTGGGGCGCCTTCCTTTGCTGTGGCTGTGAGTTTGCCAGCTCTGGGGTGTGCACGAACTGGTGGCGCACCCGCCGGCGCACACCTCTGACTCAATTTGAGAGACTCTGGCACTGAAGTTAAACAGCTAGGGTGTATGTGGGAAGGTATTCAGGAGAAAGGAGTTCAGAGTTTTTGCTGTGGGGCAGCGAGTCCTTGGATGTACAGAATCACTCCCAGCAGGGGCTCACAGCAGCTCCCCAGAGAACACTGTGGATATATGGGCTCGGGGCGCCTTCCTTTGCTGTGGCTGAGAGTTTGCCAGCCCTGGAGTGTGCGCGAACTTGTGGCGCACCCGCTGGCGCACACCTCTGACGCAATTTGAGAGACTCTGGCACTGAAGTTAAACAGCTAGGGTGTATGTGGGAAGGTATTTGGGAGATAGGAGCTCAGATTCTCTGCTGTGGGGCAGCGCGCCCTTGCCCGCACAGAATCACGCCCAGCAGGGGCTCAGAGCAGCTTTCCAGAGAACCTTGTGGATATATGGGCTCAGGGTGCCTTCCCCAGCCGTGGCCGTGAGTTTGCCAGCCCTTGGGTGTGCGCGAACTGGTGGCTAGCCCGCCGGCGCACACCTCTGACGCAATTTGAGAGACTCTGGTACTGAAGTTAAACAGCTAGGATGTATGTGGGAAGGTATTTGGGAGAAAGGAGTTCAGATTTTCTGCTGTGGGGCAGCGCGCCCTTGCCCGCACAGAATCACGCCCAGCAGGGGCCCAGAGCAGCTTTCCAGAGAACCCTGTGGATATATGGGCTCAGGGCGCCTTCCCCCGCTGTGGCCACGAGCTTGCCAGCCCTTGAGTTTGCCAGCCCCCCAGTGCGCGCGAACTGGTGGCGCGCCCGCCGGCGCAAAGCTCCGAAGCCCCCTGGCACTGAAGTTGCACCGCAGGGGTGTCCCTGGGCAGCTATTTAGGAAGAGGCAGTTCAGAGATTCTACTTAGGGCCGTGCACCCTTGACTTTGCAGAATAACCCCCTCAGGGGCTCTCAGTGGTTCCCAAGCACTGCCTGGGTAGTGGAGTGCCCGGGTGCCTATGGGCTGGGGACGCAGCAAGTCCTGAGTTCCGGCGCTGGGGAGGGGGAGGTTGCACTTACTGCTTTCAGCGGCGCACTTTTGGAGATGGAGGTCTCAGGGTTCTCGTTTCTGCAGCTGGGGTGGCAGGTCTTCTACCAGAGTGGCTGTAGTGCCCAGGTTTGCTTCCAAGACCAGACTAGGTGGTGGTAAGGTTAGGATTCTAGTCTCTAGCAGTTCCGTTCTTAAAGATGGCGGGGTCTCTGTGCCACTGGTGTCCTCCCTGGAGTGTTTGCAGCAGTCTCGGGGTTTTGCCAACCAAGATTGTCTGGATTGGATGCCCCCTGGAAGAACTGCAGGGTCTAACTGTCCCTATTTCATTCACACACACACCCACACAGGTCCACACACACCTCTGTCACTCCTTCACTCGATCACACGCTCACCCTCCCTACCTACCTGCCGGTCGCCATCTCGCTCCCCCCTCTGTAACTGTCATTATTTCTTCAAATAGATTTTCTAATCCCTGCTGCTCTTCTTGTCCTTCTGGCAGCCCTATTATACGCATGTTACTTCGTTTCATGTTGTCCCAAAGCTCCCTTAGGCTTTCCTCCTGCTTTTTAATTTTTTTCTCCAATTGCTGTTCAGATTGAGCTTGTTTCTGTACCTGATCTTCTAACTCACTAATTCGGTCCTCTGCTTCTTGTAGTCTACTGTTGAAACTTTCCATGGTGTTTTTGATTGTAGCTATATCACTTTTCATTTCTTCCTGATTCTTGCATAAGTTGTTGATTTTCTCATCCATCTGATGTATAAATTCCACGACCATTACTCTGAACTCTTTTCGGTCATGTTGCAAGCTTCTGTTTCACTAATTTCCTTTCTTGGCGACTCCTCATTTTCCTTCTTCTGTGAATTGTTTTGTCTCCCCATTCTGACTATCACCAGAAAGCTCAAGCTTCAGTTTGCGTGGACCTGGGCCATGTGCTGTGGGGACTTAGCTCCACCCGAGTTTCACTGAAGTGCTCTGATACTAGGATGTGTGGCTGCCGTTGGTTGGTGGGAACCAGGCTTGCCCAGGGTCAGTGTCCCCGGTGTTCCATGTGGTCTCGTGTGCACACTCAGAATCAGGGGCCCTGTCTGCACCACACTGTTGGTATGTGCCTAAAATGAGATCCTTAGCATGTGCCAGGAGTCAGAGTTTCCCTGTGTCTGCACCAAGAATCAAGTGTCAGAGTCTCTGTTGCATTGTGCAGTTTCTCATTGAGAATCAGGGTCCCTGTGTGTGCATGCACCACAATTGGAGTCACTGGCTCTTAGTGTGAATGTGCTGTGAGTCAGGGATCCCAGGCAGCTATGTCCAGCATGCCAAATTCCATGAAGTGGAGCTGCGTCCTGTGTGTGCTCTCTCTACTGAGCCAAATCAGCTAGGGCTTCGCATACTCTCAAATTCCTGAAGGGGAGCTGCCTCCATGCACTCTCCCAGATTCCCTGAAGGGGGGCAGAGTACTCCTGTGCGCCAAATTCCCCAAAGGGGAGCCCATCTGTGCATGCTCTAAGATTCCCCGAAGGGGAGCTGTGTCCCACAAGCAAAATTCCCCCAAATTCCCTGACGGGGAGCCCTCTGGGAGCGCTGTCAGATTTCCCCTAAGGGGAGCTACATCTATAACTCGCGCCAAATTCCATAAAGGGGAGTGTGTCAGTGTGCAGGTGCTCTGCAGCTTGGGAGAGGGGCGGGTCTATCAGTTACTATGGCGCTATCCGCGAGCCTGTGGGGAGAATAGGCTCTTTGACTCATGAAAATCAGCGGCCTTGAAGTCTGGATTCTTGTTGTCTGTTGGTCTGAAGCTGTGATAGCAGTTCTCTGTTCCCAGTGGATGCAGGGACCTGGTTTGTGTCTGAAGCCACTAGTTTCAGGCAGCTCTGTTTCTCAAGATGGCATGGTCTCCACGTCCTCACCAGCCTCCAAGATGTGTCCCCTTTGTGCACGGAGCTCCGCCATCTAGGACTGCCCAAATAGGCAGCCCCTTGGAAGACCTGCAGAATCTAACTGACCCTAGCTCATACACACACACACACCACAGATGTCTACACTCTCCTCTATGGGTTCCTAAATCACACTCTCTCTCTCCATACCTTCCTGCTGGTCACCATCTTTTCATAAGTCAGAAAAGCCTTTAAATAGAGCAAAGTGCACATTAAACCAGTCTTTGAAACCACAAGAATTCACTGAAAGGTAGCATTAAACGGTAAAACAGTTGAGAGATAAGTGTATATAGCTTTTGCAGTTCACAGAGGAGTGTACAAAGTTGTTTGTACATGTGGGGAAGTCCCATAAGTAGAGCAAAAGGCCAGTTATAAGACACTGCAAGAAACCAGTAGCAATTCAGAGCAAATAAAAATGAATATAACAGAATTGAGGGAGAACAAGTGGAAATGACATGAAAATGTAAGTCTAAAGTCTAGAAAGGATGTTGTACACTGCAGAAATCCTTGAAATAGAGCAAGTGCACATTAAACCGGTCTTTGAACCAGTAGAATTCACTGAAAAGTAGCATTAATCTGTAAAACATAGTTAAGGGACAAGTTAATAATGCTTCTCAACTTCAGAGAAGAGTGTAGAAAGCTGTTTGTACAATGCAGGTAAGTCTGATAACTGTAGCAAAAAGCCAATTGTAATACCTTGTAAGAAAGACTAGGAACTAAGTGCAAAATAGCAGTAAATTGAACAGAATGGTTCGATTATAACTGTACAATACATCACAATTTATGGGTATAGTAATGAAAGTGTTTCGTATATGCGGGATATCCTTGAAATCGAGCAGTAAGCACATTTAAGCAGCTTTAGAAACCACGACAATTCACTGAAGAGTAGCATTAAACTGTAAATCATATTCGGAGACAAGTGTATATTGCTTATATACTTCAGAGAAGAGTGTAGAAAGGTGTTTGTACAATGCAGGTAAGTCCGCTAATTACAGCAAAAAGCCAATTGTAAGACATGTAAGAAAGAGAAGGAACTAAGAGCAAAATAGCAATAAATTGAACAGAATAGTGACAGAGCAAGTGGAAAAGAGATCACCATGTTAGCATACAGTATGGAAAGTGTTTCATACAATGCGGGAAATCCTACAATAGAGCAAAGAGCACATTTAAGCAACTTTGGAAACCACTAGAATTCACTCAAAGTAGCATTGAACTGTAAAACAGTTGCGAGACAAGTGTATATAGCTTATCAAGTTCACAGAAGAGTGTACAAAGTGGTTTGTACATGTGCGGAAGTCCCATAAGTAGAGCAAAAGGCCAGTTATAAGACACTGCAAGAAACCACTAGCATTTCAGAGGAGATAATAATGAATATAACAGAATTGTGGGAGAACAAGTGGAAAAGACATCAAAATGTAAGTCTATAGTATAGAAAGGATGTTGTACACTGCAGAAATCCTTGAAATAGAGCAAGTGCACACTTAACCGGTCTTTGAAACCAGTAGAATTCACTGAAAAGTAGCATTAAACTGTAAATCATACTTGGGAGAAAAGTGTATATTGCTTCTCCACTTCAGAGAAGAGTGTAGAAAAGTGATTGTACAATTCAGGTAAGTCTGATAACTGTAGCAGAAAGCCAATTGTAATACATTGTAAGAAAGACTAGCAACTAACTGCAAAATAGCAGTAAATTGAACAGAATAATTAGATTATAAAGGGAAAATACATCACAATTTATGGGTATAGTAATGAAAGTGGTTCGTACTTGTGGGATATCCTTGAAATCGAGCAGTAAGCACATTTAGGCAGCTTTAGAAATCGCGACAATTCACTGAAAAGTAGCATTAAACTGTAAATCATACTTGGAAGACAAGTGTATATTGCTTCTCAACTTCAGAAAAGAGTGTAGAAAGGTGTTTGTACAATGTAGGTAAGTCCGGTAAGTATAGCAGAAAGCCAATTGTAAGACATTGTAAGAAAGACTAAGAACTAACTGTAAAATAGCAATAAATTGAACAGAATAGTGACAGAGCAAGTGGAAAAGAGATCACCATGTTAGAATACAGTATTGAAAGTGTTTCATACAATGCGGGAAATCCTAGAATAGAGCAAAAGCACATTTAAGCAACTGTGGAAACCACTAGAATTCACTTAAAGTAGCATTAAACTGTAAAAGAGTTGCGAGACAAGTGTATATAGCTTATCAAGTTCACAGAAGAGTGTACAAAGTGGTTTGTACATGTGGGGAAGTCCCATAAGTAGAGCAAAAGGCCAGTTATAGGACATTATAAGAAACCAGTAGCATTTCAGAGGAAATAATAATGCATATAACAGAATTGTGGGAGAACAAGTGGAAATGACATCAAAATGTAAGTCTAAAGTCTAGAAAGGATGTTGTACACTGCAGAAATCCTTGAAATAGAGCAAGTGCACATTTAACCGGTCTTTGAAACCAGTAGAATTCACTGAAAGGTAGCATTAAATTTTAAATCATACTTGGGAGACAAGTGTATATTGCTTCTCAACTTCAGAGAATAGTGTAGAAAGCTGTTTGTACAATGCAGGTAAGTCCGGAAGGACAGCAGAAAGCCAACTGTAAGACATTGTAAGAAAGACTAGGACTTAACGATAAAATAGCAGTAAATTGAAAAAAAATGGTTAGAGTATAAAGGGAAAATACATCACAATTTCTGGGTCTAGTAATGAAAGGGTTTCGTACATGTGGGATATCATTGAAATAGAGCAGTGAGCACAATTAAGCAGCTTTAGAAACCACTATAATTCACTGAAAAGTAGCATTAAACTGTAAATCATACCTGGGAAACAACTGTATATTGCTTTTCAACTTCAGAGAAGAGTGTAGAAAGGTGTTTGTACAATGCAGGTAAGTCCGGTAAGTACAGCAGAATGCCAATTGTAAGACATTGTAAGAAAGACTAAGAACTAACTGTAAAATAGCAATAAATTTAACAGAATAGTGACAGAGCAAGTGTATAATAAATCACCATGTTAGGATACAGTATTGAAAGTGTTTCATACAATGTGGGAAATCCTAGAATAGAGCAAAGAGCACATTTAAGCAACTTTGGAAACCACTAGAATTCACTTAAAGTAGCATTAGACTGTAAAGCAGTTGTGAGACAATTGAATATAGCTTATCAAGTTCACAGAAGAGTGTACAAAGTGGTTTGTACATGTGGGGAAGTCCCATAAGTAGAGCAAAGGCCAGTTATAGGACACTACAAGAAACCAATAGTAATTCAGAGCAAATAATAATGAATATAACAGAATTGTGTGAGAAAAAGAGTAAAAGACATCAAAATGTACATCTAAAGTCTAGAAAGGATGTTGTACACTGCAGAAATCCTTGAAATAGGACAAGTGCACATTAAACCAGTCTTTGTAACCACTAGAATTCAAAGAAAAGTAGCATTAATCTGTAAAACATAGTTAAGGGACAAGTGTATAATTCGTCTCAACTTCAGAGAAGAGTGTAGATAGCTGTTTGTACAATGCAGGTATATCCGGTAAGTACAGCAGAAAGCCAATTGTAAAACATTGTAAGAAAGACTAAGAACTAACTGTAAAATAGCAGTAAATTGAACAAAATAGATTATAAACGGAAAATACATCACAATTTCTGGGTATAGTAATGAAAGTGCTTGGTACATGCGGGATATCCTTGAAATAGAAGAGTAAGCACAATTAAGCAGCTTTAGAAACCACGACAATTCACTGAAAAGGAGCATTAAACTGTAAATCATACCTGGGAAACAACTGTATATTGCTGCTCAACTTCAGAGAAGAGTATAGAAAGGTGTTTGTACAATACAGGTAAGTCCGCTAAGTACAGTAAAAAGCCAATTGTAAGACATTGTAAGAAAGACTAAGAACTAACTGTAAAATAGCAATAAATTTAACAGAATAGTGACAGAGCAAGTGTAAAAGAAATCACCATGTTAGGATACAGTTTTTTTTTTTTGTTTGTTTGTTTATTTATTTATTTATTTATTTATTTAATTTCTTTATTGATTAAGGTGTCACATATTTGTCCTCATCCCCCCATTCCCATCCCACACCCCTCCCCACGGATGCCCCAACCCCCTGTTGAACTAAACCATTGGTTAGGCTCATATGCATGCACACAAAACCTTTGGTTGATCTCTCCCCCCTCCCCCCACCCTCCCCTATCCTCCCTCTGAGGCCCGATAGTCCGATCGATGCCTCCTTGTTTCTGGTTCTGTTCTTGTTCATCAGTCTATGTTGTTCATCATATCCCCTAGATGAGCAAGATCATGTGTCACTAGAGATATACTTATAAGAACTGAATGTGAGAAGAGCAATAATAGTTATGCTGACAGGCAAATGAATCAGTCTGTAGTGAGTTTCTTTCTGGACCAACAGTTCTTTTGAGACCCAATATCAATGTCCACCAGTTCCTTATGTGTACATGTTGGCACTGACGCCTCAGTTCTGGATGGTGGACAAATGGTGGTAATGCAGGTCCGAATCCCTCTGGCTTGGTCTCGGCCGGACCCAGGGGCACGGCTTCACCCGGACCCAGGGGCACGTGGCCTCACCCAGACCCAGGGGGTGCGTGGCCTCACCTGGACCCAGGTGCGCGTGGTTTCACCCGGACCCGGGACCCAGCCTCACCCAGATCCAGGGGTACACGGCCTCACCCGGACCCAGGATCCAGCTTCACCCGAACTCAGGAGCGCGTGGCCTCACCCGGACCCAGGGGCGCATGCCCTCTCCCAGACCCATGGGCGCGTGGCCTCACCCGGGCCCGGGACCCAGCCTCACCCGGATGCAGGGGCACACGGCCTCACCTGGACCCGGGATCCAGCTTCACCCGGCCCCAGAAGTGCATGGCCTCACCTGGACCCAGGGGAGCATGGCCTCACCAGGACCCAGGGGCGCGTGGCCTCTCCCAGACCCAGGGGCGCGTGGCCTCACCCGGACCCAGGGGAGCCAGGCCTCACCCGGACCCAGGGGTGCGTGGCCTCTCCCAGACCGAGGGGCGCGTGGCCTCTCCCGGATTGAGGGGCCCATGGCCTCACCCGGACCCGGGACCCAGCCTCACCCGGATCCAGGGGCACAGGGCCTCACCCGGACCCGGGATCTAGCTTCACCCGGACCCAGGGGCGCGTGGCCTCACCCTGATCGAAGGGCCCATGGCCTCACCTGGACCCGGGACCCAGCCTCACCAAGATTTAGGGGCACACGACCTCACCCAGACCCAGGATTCAGCTTCACCCGGACCCAGGGGCGCGTGGCCTCACCCGGGCCCGGAACCCAGCCTCACCCGGATCCAGGAGCACACGGCCTCATCCGGACCTGGGATCTAGCTTCCCCCGGACCCAGGGGCGAGTGGCCTCACCCAGACCCAGGGGCGCGTGGCCTCTCCCAGACCCAGGGTCGCGTGGCTTCACCCGGATCCAGGGGCCCACGGCCTCACCCGGACCCGAGACACTGCCTCACCCGGATCCAGGGGCACACAGCCTCGCCCAGACCCAGGATTCAGCTTCACCTGTTCCCAGGGGCGCATGGCCTCACCCGGACCCAGGGGCGCGTGGCCTCTCCCGGGCCCGGGACCCAGCCTCACCCAGATACAGGGGCACACGGCCTCGCCCAGACCCGGGATCTAGCTTCCCCCGGACCCAGGGGCGCGTGGCCTCACCCGGACCCAGGGGCCCGTGGCCTCTCCCAGACCCAGGGTCGCGTGGCCTCACCCAGATCCAGGGTCCCACGGCCTCACCCGGACCCGGGACCCTGCCTCACTCGGATCCAGGGGCACACGGCCTCGCCTAGACCCAGGATTCAGCTTCACCCAGACCCAGGGGCGCACGGCTTCACCCGGATCCAGGACTCAGCGGGGTTTCGTCTTCTTGATCCCAATTCCTGTTGGTCAATTCCCTCTCAGCAATTCCTTCGGCCATTTTCTCAGAGCTCCAGGGCAGCCGCCACAGAACTCATTGGGCGGCGGGCTCGGCGAAGCTCCGGTGTGCCCGGTGCGTGGCGGTGGGCTGTTCCGGGGTGGCTGCGTAGACCCTTGGGTCTGCAGCGGTGGCCGGTCGCCGAGAGTGCGCACCTGGCCGCTTCCGGGGCGTTAAGATTGTTGAAGGAATCGGAGGTCAGCAAGCGGGGAGTCTCCCACCCCATGTCTCCCAGGGGCTCGTCTGTCCGTGCTCGGCAGCGAGTGGAGCCGTCCCCTCAGCCGGAGAACGCCGGGGGAACTGCGCCGAGCACGTTCCAGGCCGCCATTGTGTCGCCTGAGCCATAGTTTTTAAAGTGTGATCTTTGGGTCACTGGCATCAGCATCATCCCGCGTACCCCTCTCTTTTATTCTAGTTGTAGACCATCTGCTCAGCCAGCCCTCAGGTGGTTCTGGATGGTGTCTGCTCTGAGGATACACTATTGAAAGTGTTTCATACAATGCGGGAAATCCTAGAATAGAGCAAAGAGCACATTTAAGCAACTTTGGAAACCACTAGAATTCACTTAAAGTAGCATTAGACTGTAAAGCAGTTGCGAGGCAATTGAATATAGCTTATCAAGTTCACAGAAGAGTGTACAAAGTGGTTTGTACATGTGGGGAAGTCCCATAAGTAGAGCAAAAGGCCAGTTATAGGACACTACAAGAAACCAGTAGTAATTCAGAGCAAATAATAATGAATAGAACAGAATTGTGAGAATACAAGTGGAAAAGACATCAAAATGTAAGTCTATAGTCTAGAAAGGTCTTTGTACACTGCAGAAAACACTTTAAATAGAGCAAAGTGCACATTAAACCGGTCTTTGATACCACTAGAATTCACGGAAAGGTAGCATTAAACTGTACAACAGTTGAGAGACAAGTGGATATAGCTTCGGCAGTTCACAGAGGAGTGTACAAAGTTGTTTGTACATTTGGGGAAGTCCCATAAGTAGAGCAAAAGGCCAGTTATAGGACACTTCAAGGAACCAGTAGTAATTCAGAGTAAATAATAATGAACATAACAGAATTGTGAGAGAACAAGTGGAAAAGACATCCAAATGTAAGCCTAATGTCTAGAATGGATGTTGTACACTGCAGAAATCCTTGAAATACAGCAAGTGCACATTAAACCAGTCTTTGTAGCCACTAGAATTCAAAGAAGAGTAGCATTAGTCTGTAAAACATCGTTAAGGGACAAGTGTATAATGCTTCTCAACTTTAGAGAAGTGTGTAGAAAGCTGTTTGTACAATGCAGGTAAGTCCGGTAAGTACAGCAGAAAGCCAACTGTAAGACATTGTAAGAAAGACTAGAAATTAACTATAAAATAGCAGTAAATTGACCAAAATAGTTAGAGTATAAAGGGAAAATACATCACAATTTCTGGGTGTAGTAATGAAAGGGTTTCGTTCATGTGGGATATTCTTGAAATAGAGCAGTAAGCAAAATTAAGCAGCTTTAGAAACCACTATAATTCACTGAAAAGTAGCATTAAAGTGTAAATCATACCTGGGAAACAAGTGTATATTGCTGCTCAACTTCAGAGAAGAGTATAGAAAGGTGTTTGTACAATGCAGGTAAGTCTGCTAATTACACCAGAAAGCCAATTGTAAGACATTGTAAGAAAGACTAGGAACTAAGAGCAAAATAGCAATAAATTGAACAGAATAGTGAGAGAGCAAGTGGAAAAGAGATCACCATGTTAGGATACAGTAATGAAAGTGTTTCATACAATGCGAGAAATCCTAGAATAGAGCAAAGAGCGCATTTAAGCAGCTTTGGAAACCACTAGAATTCACTCAAAGTAGCATTAAACTGTAAATCAGTTGCGAGACAAGTGTATATAACTTATCAAGTTCACAGAAGAGTGTACAAAGTGGTTTGTACATGTGGGGAAGTCCCATAAGTAGAGCCAAAGGCCAGTTATAGGACATTATAAGAAACCAGTAGCATTTCAGAGGAAATAATAATGCATATAACAGAATTGTGGGAGAACAAGTGGAAATGACATCATAATGTAAGTCTAAAGTCTAGAAAGGATGTTGTACACTGCAGAAATCCTTGAAATAGAGCAAGTGCACATTAAACCGGTCTTTGAACCAGTAGAATTCACTGAAAAGTAGCCTTAATCTGTAAAACATAGTTAAGGGACAAGTGTATAATGCTTCTCAACTTCAGAGAAGAGTGTAGAAAGCTGTTTGTACAATGCAGGTAAGTCTGATAACTGTAGCAAAAAGCCAATTGTAATACCTTGTAAGAAAGACTAGGAACTAAGTGCAAAATAGCAGTAAATTGAACAGAATGGTTCGATTATAACTGTACAATACATCACAATTTATGGGTATAGTAATGAAAGTGTTTCGTATATGCGGGATATCCTTGAAATCGAGCAGTAAGCACATTTAAGCAGCTTTAGAAACCACGACAATTCACTGAAGAGTAGCATTAAACTGTAAATCATATTCGGAGACAAGTGTATATTGCTTATATACTTCAGAGAAGAGTGTAGAAAGGTGTTTGTACAATGCAGGTAAGTCCGCTAATTACAGCAAAAAGCCAATTGTAAGACATGTAAGAAAGAGAAGGAACTAAGAGCAAAATAGCAATAAATTGAACAGAATAGTGACAGAGCAAGTGGAAAAGAGATCAGCATGTTGGCAAACAGCAATGAAAGTGTTTCCTACAATGCGGGAAATCCTAGAATAGAGGAAAGAGCACATTTAAGCAGCTTTGGAAAACACTAGAATTCACTCGAAGTAGTATTAAAATGTAAAACAGTTGAGAGACAAGTGTTTATAGCTTCTCAAGTACATAGAAGAGTGTACAAAGATGTTTGTACATGTGCGGAAGTCCCATAATTAGAGCACAAGGCAAATTATAGGGCACTGCAAGGAACCACTAATAATTCAGAGCAAATAATAGTGAATAGAACAGAATTGTGAGAATACAAGTGGAAAAGACATCAAAATGTAAGTCTATAGACTAGAAAGGTCTTTGTACACTGCAGAAAACACTTTAAATAGAGCAAAGTGCACATTAAACCAGTCTTTGAAACCACTAGAATTCACTGAAAGGTAGCATTAAACTGTACAACAGTTGAGAGACAAGTGGATATAGCTTCGGCAGTTCACAGAGGAGTGTACAAAGTTGTTTGTACATGTGGGGAAGTCCCATAAGTAGAGCAAAAGGCTAGTTATAGGACACTTAGAGAAACCAGTAGTAATTCAGAGTAAATAATAATGAACATAACAGAATTGTGAGAGAACAAGTGGAAAAGACATCCAAATGTAAGTCTAATGTCTAGAATGGATGTTGTACACTGCAGAAATCCTTGAAATACAGCAAGTGCACATTAAACCAGTCTTTGTAACCACTAGAATTCAAAGAAAAGTAGCATTAATCTGTAAAACATAGTTAAGGGACAAGTGTATAATGCTTCTCAACTTCAGAGAAGAGTGTAGAAAGCTGTTTGTACAATGCAGGTAAGTCCGGTAAGTACAGCAGAAAGCCAACTGTAAGACATTGTAAGAAAGACTAGGAATTAACTATAAAATAGCAGTAAATTGAACAAAATAGTTAGAGTATAAAGGTAAAATACATCACAATTTCTGGGTCTAGTAATGAAAGGGTTTCGTACATGTGGGATATTCTTGAAATAGAGCAGTAAGCAAAATTAAGCAGCTTTAGAAACCACTATAATTCACTGAAAAGTAGCATTAAACTGTAAATCATACCTGGGAAACAACTGTATATTGCTGCTCAACTTCAGAGAAGAGTATAGAAAGGTGTTTGTACAATGCGGGTAAGTCCGCTAAGTACAGTAGAAAGCCATTTGTAAGACATTGTAAGAAAGACTAAGAACTAACTGTAAAATAGCAATAAATTTAACAGAATAGTGTCAGAGCAAGTGTAAAAGAAATCACCATGTTAGGATACAGTATTTTTTGTTTGTTTCTTTATTTATTTATTTATTTTTAAATTTCTTTATTGATTAAGGTGTCACATATTTGTCCTCATCCCCCCATTCCCATCCCACACCCCTCCCCACGGATGCCCCAACCCCCTGTTGAACTAAACCATTGGTTAGGCTCATATGCATGCACACAAAACCTTTGGTTGATCTCTCCCCCCTCCCCCCACCCTCCCCTATCCTCCCTCTGAGGCCCGATAGTCCGATCGATGCCTCCTTGTTTCTGGTTCTGTTCTTGTTCATCAGTCTATGTTGTTCATCATTTCCCCAGATGAGCGAGATCATGTGTCACTAGAGATATACTTATAAGAACTGAATGTGAGAAGAGCAATAATAGTTATGCTGACAGGGAAATGAATCAGTCTGTAGTGAGTTTCTTTCTGGACCAACAGTTCTTTTGAGACCCAATATCAATGTCCACCAGTTCCTTATGTGTACATGTTGGCACTGACCCCTCAGCTCTGGATGGTGGACAAATGGTGGTAATGCAGGTCCGACTCCCTCAGGTTTGGTCTTAGCCGGACCCAGGGGCACAGCTTCACCCGGACCCAGGGGCACGTGGCCTCACCCGGACCCAGGGGCACGTGGCCTCACCCGGACCCCGGGTTGCGTGGCCTCACCTGGACCGAGGTGCGCGTGGCTTCACCCGGACCCGGGACCCAGCCTCACCCGGATCCAGGGGTACACAGCCTCACCCGGACCCGGGATCCAGCTTCACCCGGACTCAGGAGCACGTGGCCTCACCCGGACCCAGGGGCGCGTGGCCTCTCCCAGACCCAGGGGCGCGTGGCCTCACCCGGGCCCGGTACCCAGCCTCACCCGGATCCAGGGGCACACAGCCTCACCTGGACCCGGGATCCAGCTTTACCCGGCCCCAGGGGCGTATGGACTCACCGGGACCCAGGGGCACGTGGCCTCTCCCAGACCCAGGATTGCGTGGCCACACCCAGATCCAGGGACACACGGCCTCACCCGGGCCCGGGACCCAGCCTCACCCGGATCCAGGGGCACACAGCCTCACCCAGACCCAGGATTCAGCTTCACCTGTTCCCAGGGGCGCATGTCCTCACCCGGACCCAGGGGCGTGTGGCCTCTCCCCGGCTCGGGACCCAGCCTCACCCGGATCCAGGGGCACACGGTCTCGCCCGGACCCGGGATCTAGCTTCCCCAGGACCCAGGGGCGTGTGGCCTCTCCCAGACCCAGGGTGCGTGTCCTCACCCGGATCCAGGGGCGCACGGCTTCACCCGGATCCGGGACCCAGCGGGGTTTCGTCTTCTTGATCCCAATTCCTGTTGGTCAATTCCCTCTCAGCAATTCCTTGGGCCATTTTCTCAGAGCTTCAGGGCAGCCTCTGCAGAACTCATTGGGCGGCAGGCTCGGGGAAGCTCCGGTGTGTCCGTTGCTTGGCGGCGGGTTGTTCCGGGGTGGCTGCGTCGACCCTTGGGTCTGCAGCGGTGGCCGGTCGCCGAGAGTGCGCACCTGGCCGCTTCCGGGGCGTTGAGATTGTTGAAGGACTCGGAGGTCAGCAAGCGGGGAGTCTCCCACCCCATGTCTCCCAGGGGCTCGTCTGTCCGTGCTCGGCAGCGAGTGGAGCCGTCCCCTCAGCCGGAGAACGCCGGGGGAACTGCGCCGAGCACGTTCCAGGCCGCCATTGTGTCGCCTGAGCCGTAGTTTTTAAAGTGTGATCTTTGGGTCACCGGCATCAGCATCATCCCGTGTACCCCTCTCTTTTATTCTAGTTGTAGAGCATCTGCTCAGCCAGCCCTCCGGTGGTTCTGGATGGTGTCTGCTCTGAGGATACACTATTGAAAGTGTTTCATACAATGCGGGAAATCCTAGAATAGAGCAAAGAGCACATTTAAGCAACTTTGGAAACCACTAGAATTCACTTAAAGTAGCATTAGAGTGTAAAGCAGTTGCGAGACAATTGAATATAGCTTATCAAGTTCACAGAAGAGTGCACAAAGTGGTTTGTACATGTGGGGAAGTCCCATAAGTAGAGCAAAAGGCCAGTTATAGGACACTACAAGAAACCAGTAGTAATTCAGAGCAAATAATAATGAATAGAACAGAATTGTGAGAATACAAGTGGAAAAGACATCAAAATGTAAGTCTATAGTCTAGAAAGGTCTTTGTACACTGCAGAAAACACTTTAAATAGAGCAAAGTGCACATTAAACCGGTCTTTGAAACCACTAGAATTCACTGAAAGGTAGCATTAAACGGTACAACAGTTGAGAGACAAGTGTATATAACTTCGGCAGTTCACAGAGGAGTGTACAAAGTTGTTTGTACATGTGGGCAAGTCCCATAAGTAGAGCAAAAGGCCAGTTACAGGACACTTCAAGAAACCAGTAGTAATTCAGAGTAAATAATAATGAACATAACAGAATTGTGAGAGAACAAGTGGAAAAGACATCCAAATGTAAGTCTAATGTCTAGAATGGATGTTGTACACTGCAGAAATCCTTGAAATACAGCAAGTGCACATTAAACCAGTCTTTGTAACCACTAGAATTCAAAGAAAAGTAGCATTAATCTGTAAAACATAGTTAAGGGACAAGTGTATAATGCTTCTCAACTTCAGAGAAGAGTGTAGAAAGCTGTTTGTACAATGCAGGTAAGTCCGGTAGTACAGCAGAAAGCCAACTGTAAGACATTGTAAGAAAGACTAGGAATTAACTATAAAATAGCAGTAAATTGAACAAAATAGTTAGAGTATAAAGGTAAAATACATCACAATTTCTGGGTCTAGTAATGAAAGGGTTTCGTACATGTGGGATATCATTGAAATAGAGCAGTAAGCAAAATTAAGCAGCTTTAGAAACCACTATAATTCACTGAAAAGTAGCATTGAACTGTAAATCATACCTGGGAATCAACTGTATATTGCGGCTCAACTTCAGAGAAGAGTATAGAAAGGTGTTTGTACAATGCAGGTAAGTCCGCAAAGTACAGTAAAAAGCCAATTGTAAGACATTGTAAGAAAGCCTAAGAACTAACTGTAAAATAGCAATAAATTGAACAGAATAGTGACAGAGCAAGTGTAAAAGAAATCACCATGTTAGGATACAGTTTTTTTGTTTGTTTGTTTGTTTATTTATTTATTTATTTTTTAATTTCTTTATTGATTAAGGTGTCACATCCTTGTCCTTATCCTCCCATCCCATCCCACACCCCTCCCCACGGATGCCCCAACCCCCTGTTGAACTTAACCATTGTTAGGCTCATATGCATGCACACAAAACCTTTGGTTGATTTCTCCCCCCTCCCCCCACCCTCCCCTATCCTCCCTCTGAGGCCCGATAGTCCGATCGATGCCTCCTTGTTTCTGGTTCTGTTCTTGTTCATCAGTCTATGTTGTTCATCATTTTCCCTAGATGAGCGAGATCATGTGTCACTAGAGATATACTTATAAGAACTGAATGTGAGAAGAGCAATAATAGTTATGCTGACAGGCAAATGAATTAGTCTGTAGTGAGTTTCTTTCTGGACCAACAGTTCTTTTGAGACCCAATATCAATGTCCATCAGTTCATTATGTGTACATGTTGGCACTGACCCCTCAGCTCTGGATGGTGGACAAATGGTGGTAATGCATGTCCGACTCCCTCTGGTTTGGTCTCCGCCGGCCCCGGGGGCACGGCTTCACCCGGACCCAGGGGCACGTGGCCTCACCCAGACCCAGGGGGTGCGTGGCCTCACCTGGACCCAGGTGCGCGTGGCTTCACCCGGACCCGGGACCCAGCCTCACCCGGATCCAGGGGTACACGGCCTCATTTGGACCCGGGATCCAGCTTCACCCGGACTCAGGAGCGCGTGGCCTCACCCGGACCCAGAGGCGCATGGTCTAGCCCAGACCAAGGGGCGTGTGGCCTCACCCGGGCCTGGGACCCAGCCTTACCCGGATCCAGGGGCACATGGCCTCACCTGGACCCGGGATCCAGCTTCACCCGGCCCCAGGGGCGCATGGCCTCACCTGGACCCAGGGGAGCATGGCCTCACTGGGACCCAGGGGCGCATGGCCTCTCCCAGACCCAGAGGCGCGTGGCCTCACCTGGACAAAGGGGCGCGTGGCCTCACCCAGATCCAGGGTCATACAGCTTCACCCGGACACAGGGGCGCATGGCCTACCCGGACCCAGGGGCGCATGGCCTCACCCAGGCCCGGGACCCAGCGTCACCTGGATCCAGGGGCACACGGCCTCACCGGGACCCGGGATCTAGCTTCCCCCGGACCCAGGGCGCGTGGCCTCACCCGGACGCAGGGGCGCGTGGCCTCTCCCAGACCCAGGGGAACGTGGCCTCAACCTGATCCAGGGGCCCATGGCCTCACCCGGACCCAGAACCCAGCCTCACCCGGATCCAGGGGCACACGACCTCGCCCAGACCCAGGATTCTGCTTCACCCTGACCCAGGGGCGCGTGGCCTCTCCCAGACCCAGAGTCGTGTGGCCTCACCCGGATCCAGGAGCCCACGGCCTCACCCAGACCCGGAACCCAGCTCACCCGGATCCAGGGGCACACGGCCTCGCCCGGACCCGGGATCTAGCTTCCCCCAGACCCAGGGGCGCGTGGCCTCTCCCAGACCCAGGGTCGCGTGGCCTCACCCGGATCCAGGGGCGCACGGCCTCACCCGGACCCAGGATTCAGCTTCACCTGGACCCAGGGGTGCATGGCCTCACCTGGACACAGGGGAGAGTGGCCTCTCCTGGGCCTGGGACCCAGCGTTACCCGGATCCAGGGGCACACGGCCTCGTCCGGACCGGGGATCTAGCTTCCCCCGGACCCAGGGGCGCGTGGCCTCTACCGGGCCCGGGACCCAGCCTCACCCAGATCCAGGGGCACAGGGCCTCACCTGGACCTGGGATCCAGCTTCACCCGGACCCAGGGGCGCATGGCCTGACCCGGACCCAGGGGAGCGCGGCCTCACCCGGACCCAGGGGAGCGTGGCCTCTCTCAGACCCAGGGGCGCGTGGCCTCAGCCGGATTCAGGGGCCCATGGCCTCACCCGGACCCAGGACCCAGCCTCACCCGGTTCCAGGGGTACACGGCCTCACCCGGAAACGGGATCTAGCTTCACCCGGACCCAGGGGTGCGTGGCCTCATCCTGATCCAGGGGCCCATGGCCTCACCCGGACCCGGGACCCAGCCTCACCCGGATCCAGGGGCACACGACCTCGCCCAGACCCAGGATTCAGCTTCACCCGGACCTAGGGGCGCGTGGCCTCACCCAGGCCCGGGACCAAGCCTCACCCTGATCCAGGGGCACACGGCCTCGCCCAGACCCGGGATTTAGCTTCCCCCGGACCCGGGGGCGCGTGGCCTTTCCCGGACCCGGGACCCAGCCTCACCCGGATCCAGGGGCACACGGCCTCGCCCTGACCCGGGATCTGGCTTCCCCCGGACCCAGGGGTGGGTGGCCTCACCCGGACCCCGGGTCGCGTGGCCTCACCCGGATCCAGGGGCACACGGCCTCACCCGGGCCCGGGACCCAGCCTCACCCGGATCCAGGGGCCCACGGCCTCGCCCGGACCCGGGATCTAGCTTCCCCAGGACCCAGGTGCGCGTGGCCTCACCCGGACCCAGGGGCGCGTGGCCTCACCCGGACCCAGGGGCGCGTGGCCTCTCCCAGACCCAGGGTTGCGTGTCCTCTGCCGGATCCAGGGGCGCACGGCTACACCCGGATCCGGGACCCAGCGGGGTTTCATCTTCTTGATCACAATTCCTGTTGGTCAATTCCCTCTCAGCTTTTCCTTCGGCCATTTTCTCAGAGCTCCAGGGCAGCCGCCGCAGAACTCGTTAGGCGGCGGGCTCGGCGAAGCTCCGGTGTGCCCGGTGCGTGGGGGCGGGCTGTTCTGGGGTGCCTGCGTCGACCCTTGGGTCTGCAGCGGTGGCCGGTCGCCGAGAGTGCGCACCTGGCCGCTTCCGGGGCGTTGAGATTGTTGAAGGACTCGGAGGTCAGCAAGCGGGGAGTCTCCCACCCCATGTCTCCCAGGGGCTCGTCTGTCCGTGCTCGGCAGCGAGTGGAGCCGTCCCCTCAGCCGGAGACCGCCGGGGGAACTGCGCCGAGCACGTTCCAGGCCGCCCTTGTGTCGCCTGAACTGTAGTTTTTAAAGTGTGATCTTTGGGTCACCGGCATCAGCATCATCCCGCGTACCCCTCTCTTTTTTCTAGTTGTAGAGCATCTGCTCAGCCAGCCCTCCGGTGGTTCTGGATGGTGTCTGCTCTGAGGATACACTATTGAAAGTGTTTCATACAATGCGGGAAATCCTAGAATAGAGCAAAGAGCACATTTTAGCAACTTTGGAAACCACTAGAATTCACTTAAAGTAGCATTAGACTGTAAAGCAGTTGTGAGACAATTGAATATAGCTTATCAAGTTCACAGAAGAGTGTACAAAGTGGTTTGTACATGTGGGGAAGTCCCATAAGTAGAGCAAAAGGCCAGTTATAGGACACTACAAGAAACCAGTAGTAATTCAGAGCAAATAATAATGAATAGAACAGAATTGTGAGAATACAAGTGGAAAAGACATCAAAATGTAAGTCTATAGTCTAGAAAGGTCTTTGTACACTGCAGAAAACACTTTAAATAGAGCAAAGTGCACATTAAACCAGTCTTTGAAACCACTAGAATTCACTGAAAGGTAGCATTAAACTGTACAACAGTTGAGAGACAAGTGGATATAGCTTCGGCAGTTCACAGAGGAGTGTACAAAGTTGTTTGTACATGTGGGCAAGTCCCATAAGTAGAGCAAAAGGCCAGTTATAGGACACTTCAAGGAACCAGTAGTAATTCAGAGTAAATAATAATGAACATAACAGAATTGTGAGAGAACAAGTGGAAAAGACATCCAAATGTAAGTCTAATGTCTAGAATGGATGTTGTACACTGCAGAAATCCTTGAAATACAGCAAGTGCACATTAAACCAGTCTTTGTAACCACTAGAATTCAAAGAAGAGTAGCATTAGTCTGTAAAACATAGTTAAGGGACAAGTGTATAATGCTTCTCAACTTCAGAGAAGAGTGTAGAAAGCTGTTTGTACAATGCAGGTAAGTCCGGTAAGTACAGCAGAAAGCCAACTGTAAGACATTGTAAGAAAGACTAGAAATTAACCATAAAATAGCAGTAAATGGAACAAAATAGTTAGAGTATAAAGGGAAAATACATCACAATTTCTGGGTGTAGTAATGAAAGGGTTTCGTTCATGTGGGATATTCTTGAAATAGAGCAGTATGCAAAATTAAGCAGCTTTAGAAACCACTATAATTCACTGAAAAGTAGCATTAAACTGTAAATCATACCTGGGAAACAAGTGTATATTGCTGCTCAACTGCAGAGAAGAGTATAGTAAGGTGTTTGTACAATGCAGGTAAGTCCGCTAATTACAGCAGAAAGACAATTGTAAGACATTGTTAGAAAGACTAGGAACTAAGAGCAAAATAGCAATAAATTGAACAGAATAGTGAGAGAGCAAGTGGAAAAGAGATGACCACGTTAGGATACAGTAATGAAAGTGTTTCATACAATGCGGGAAATCCTAGAATAGAGCAAAGAGTGCATTTAAGCAGCTTTAGAAACCACTACAATTCACTGAAGTGTAGCATTAAACTGTAAATCATATTCGGAGACAAGTGTATATTGCTTATATACTTCAGAGAAGAGTGTAGAAAGTTGTTTGTACAATGCAGGTAAGTCCGCTATTACAGCAAAAAGCCAATTGTAAGACATGTAAGAAATAGGAGGAACTAAGAGCAAAATAGCAATAAATTGAAGAGAATAGTGAGAGAGCAAGTGGAAAAGAGATCACCACGTTAGAATACAGTATTGAAAGTGTTTCATACAATGCTGGAAATCTTAGAATAGAGCAGAGCGCATTTAAGCACCTTTGGAAACCACTAGAATTCACTCAAAGTAGCATTAAAATGTAAAACAGTTGCGAGACAAGTGTATATAGCTTATCAAGTTCACAGAAGAGTGTACAAAGTGGTTTGTACATGTGGGGAAGTCCCATAAGTAGAGCAAAAGGCCAGTTATAGGACACTTCAAGAAACCAGTAGTAATTCAGAGTAAATAATAATGAACATAACAGAATTGTGAGAGAACAAGTGGAAAAGACATCGAAATGTAAGTCTAATGTCTAGAATGGATGTTGTACACTGCAGAAATCCTTGAAATACAGCAAGTGCACATTAAACCAGTCTTTGTAGCCACTAGAATTCAAAGAAAAGTAGCATTAGTCTGTAAAACATAGTTAAGGGACAAGTGTATAATGCTTCTCAACTTCAGAGAAGAGTGTAGAAAGCTGTTTGTACAATGCAGGTAAGTCCGGTAAGTACAGCAGAAAGCCAACTGTAAGACATTGTAAGAAAGACTAGAAATTAACTATAAAATAGCAGTAAATTGAACAAAATAGTTAGAGTATAAAGGTAAAATACATCACAATTTCTGGGTCTAGTAATGAAAGGGTTTCGTTCATGTGGGATATCATTGAAATAGAGCAGTAAGCAAAATTAAGCAGCTTTAGAAACCACTATAATTCACTGAAAAGTAGCATTAAACTGTAAATCATACCTGGGAAACAACTGTATATTGTTGCTCAACTTCAGAGAAGAGTATAGAAAGGTGTTTGTACAATGCAGGTAAGTCCGCTAAGTACAGTAGAAACCAATTGTAAGACATTGTAAGAAAGACTAAGAACTAACTGTAAAATAGCAATAAATTTAACAGAATAGTGACAGAGCAAGTGTAAAAGAAATCACCATGTTAGAATACAGTATTTTTGTTTGTTTGTTTATTTATTTATTTTTCAAAATTTCTTTGCTGATTAAGGTGTCACATATTTGTCCTCATCCCCCCATTCCCATCCCACACCCCTCCCCACGGATGCCCCAACCCCCTGTTGAACTAAACCATTGGTTAGGCTCATATGCATGCACACAAAACCTTTGGTTGATCTCTCCCCCCTCCCCCCACCCTCCCCTATCCTCCCTCTGCGGCCCGATAGTCCGATCGATGCCTCCTTGTTTCTGGTTCTGTTCTTGTTCATCAGTCTATGTTGTTCATCATTTCCCGAGATGAGCGAGATCATGTGTCACTAGAGATATACTTATAAGAACTGAATGTGAGAAGAGCAATAATAGTTATGCTGACAGGGAAATGAATTAGTCTGTAGTGAGTTTCTTTCTGGACCAACAGTTCTTTTGAGACCCAATATCAATGTCCACCAGTTCCTTATGTGTACATGTTGGCACTGACCCCTCAGCTCTGGATGGTGGACAAATGGTGGTAATGCATGTCCGACTCCCTCTGGTTTGGTCTTAGCCGGACCCAGGGGCACAGCTTCACCCGGACCCAGGGGCACGTGGCCTCACCCGGACCCAGGGGGTGAGTGGCCTAACCTGGACCCAGGTGCGCGTGGCTTCACCCGGACCCGTGACCCAGCCTCACCCGGATTCGGGAGTACACGGCCTCACCCGGACCCGGCATCCAGCTTCACCTGGAGTCAGGAGCGCGTGGCCTCACCCGGACCCAGGGGCGCGTGGCCTCTCCCATACCCAGGGGCGCGTGGCCTCTCCCAGACCCAGGGGTGCGTGGTCTCACCTGGACCCAGGGGCGTGTGGCCTCTCCCAGACCCAGGGGCACGTGGCCTCACCCGGATCCAGGGTCACACAGCCTCACCCAAACCCAGGGGCACGTGGCCTCACCCGGACCTAGGTGTGCGCGGCCTCACCCAGACCCGGACCCAGCCTCACCCGGATCCAGGGGCACACGGCTTCACCCGGACCCGGAATCCAGCTTCACCCGGACCCAGGGGCGTGTGGCCTTACCCGGACCCAGGGGCACATGGCCTCACCCGGACTTGGGACCCAGCGTCACCCGGATCCAGGGGCACACGGCCTCACCCGGACCCGGGATATAGCTTCCCCCGGACCCAGGGCGCGTGGCCACACCCGGACCCAGGGGCGCGTGGCATCTCCCTGATCCAGGGGCGCGTGGCCTCAGCCGGACCCGGGACCCAGCCTCACCTGGATCCAGGGGCACACGACCTCACCCAGACCCAGGATTCAGCTTCACCCGGACCCAGGGGCGCGTGGCCTCTCCCAGACCCAGAGTCGTGTGGCCTCACCCGGATCCAGGAGCCCACGGCCTTACCCGGACCCGGAACTCAGCTCACCCGGATCCAGGGGCACACGTCCTCGCCCGGACCCGGGATCTAGCTTCCCCCAGACCCAGGGGCGCGTGGCCTCACCCGGACCCAGGGGTGCGTGACCTCTCCCAGACCCAGAGTCGTGTGGCCTCACCCGGATCCAGGGGCACACGGCCTCACCCGGACCCAGGATTCAGCTTCACCCGGACCCAGGGGCGCATCGCCTCACCTGGACCCAGGGGTGCGTGGCCTCTCCCGAGCCCGGGACCCAGCCTCACCCAGATCCAGGGACACACGGCCTCGGCCGGACCCGGGATCTAGCTTCCCCCGGACACAGGGCCCCGTGGCCTCTCCCGAGCCTGGGACCCAGCCTCAACCGGATCCAGGGCACACGGCCTCAGCTGGACCCAGGATCCAGCTTTACCCGGCCCCAGGGGCACATGGCCTCACCCGGACCCAGGGGAGCGCGGCCTCATCGGACCCAGGGGCACGTGGCCTCTCCCAGACCCAGGGGCGCGTGGCCTCACCCGGATTCAGGGGCCCATGGCCTCACCCGGACCCAGGACCCAGCCTCACCCGGATCCAGGGGCACACGGCCTCACCCGGACCCGGGATCTTGCTTCACCCGGACCCAGGGGCGCGTGGCCTCACCCTGATCCAGGGGCCCATGGCCTCACCTGGACCCGGGACCTGGCCTCACCTGGATCCAGGGGCACACGACCTCACCCAGACCCAGGATTCAGCTTCACCCGGGCCCAGGGGCGCGTGGCCTCACCCGGGCCCAGGACCCATCCTCACCCGGATCCAGGGGCACACGGCCTCGCCCAGACCTGGTATTTAGCTTCCCCCGGACCCAGGGGCGCGTGGCCTCTCCCGGGCACGGGACCCAGCCTCACCATGATCCAGGGGCACATGGCCTCGCCCGGACCCGGGATCTAGCTTCCCCCGGACCCAGGGTCGTGTGGCCTCTCCCAGACCCAGGGTCGCATGGCCTCACCCGGATCCAGGGCGCACGGCCTCACCCGGGCCCGGGACCCAGCCTCACCCGGATCCAGGGGCACACAGCCTCACCCAGACCCAGGATTCAGCTTCACCTGTTCCCAGGGGCGCATGGCCTCACCCGGACCCAGGGGCGCGTGGCCTCTCCCGGGCCCGGGACCCAGCCTCACCCAGATCCAGGGGCACACGGTCTCGCCCGGACCCGGGATATAGCTTCCCCCGGACCCAGGGGCGCGTGGCCTCACCCGGACCCAGGGGCGCGTGGCCTCTCCCAGACCCAGGGTTGCGTGTCCTCACCCGAATCCAGGGGCGCACGGCTTCACCCGGATCCGGGACCCAGCGAGGTTTCGTCTTCTTGATCCCAATTCCTCTTGGTCAATTCCCTCTCACCAATTCCTTCGGCCATTTTCTGAGCTTCAGGGCAGCCTCCGCAGAACTCGTTGGGTGGCGGGCTCGGTGAAGCTCCGGTGTGCCCGGTGCGTGGCGGCGGGCTGTTCCGGGGTGGCTGCGTCGACCCTTGGGTCTGCAGCGGTGGCCGGTCGCCGAGCGTGCGCACCTGGCCGCTTCCGGGGCGTTGAGATTGTTGAAGGACTCGGAGGTCAGCAAGTGGGGAGTCTCCCACCCCATGTCTCCCATGGGCTCGTCTGTCCGTGCTCGGCAGCGAGTGGAGCCGTCCCCTCAGCCGGAGAACGCCGGGGGAACTGCGCCGAGCACGTTCCAGGCCGCCATTGTGTCGCCTGAGCCGTAGTTTTTAAAGTGTGATCTTTGGGTCACCGGCATCAGCATCATCCCGCGTACCCCTCTCTTTTATTCTAGTTGTAGAGCATCTGCTCAGCCAGCCCTCCGGTGGTTCTGGATGGTGTCTGCTCTGAGGATACACTATTGAAAGTGTTTCATACAATGCGGGAAATCCTAGAATAGAGCAAAGAGCACATTTAAGCAACTTTGGAAACCACTAGAATTCACTTAAAGTAGCATTAGACTGTAAAGCAGTTGCGAGACAATTGAATATAGCTTATCAAGTTCACAGAAGAGTGTACAAAGTGGTTTGTACATGTGGGGAAGTCCCATAAGTAGAGCAAAAGGCCAGTTATAGGACACTACAAGAAACCAGTAGTAATTCAGAGCAAATAATAATGAATAGAACAGAATTGTGAGAATACAAGTGGAAAAGACATCAAAATGTAAGTCTATAGTCTAGAAAGGTCTTTGTACACTGCAGAAAACACTTTAAATAGAGCAAAGTGCACATTAAACCAGTCTTTGAAACCACTAGAATTCACTGAAAGGTAGCATTAAACTGTACAACAGTTGAGAGACAAGTGGATATAGCTTCGGCAGTTCACAGAGGAGTGTACAAAGTTGTTTGTACATGTGGGTAAGTCCCATAAGAAGAGCAAAAGGCCAGTTATAGGACACTTCAAGAAACCAGTAGTAATTCAGAGTAAATAATAATGAACATAACAGAATTGTGAGAGAACAAGTGGAAAAGACATCGAAATGTAAGTCTAATGTCTAGAATGGATGTTGTACACTGCAGAAATCCTTGAAATACAGCAAGTGCACATTAAACCAGTCTTTGTAACCACTAGAATTCAAAGAAAAGTAGCATTAATCTGTAAAACATAGTTAAGGGATAAGTGTATAATGCTTCTCAACTTCAGAGAAGAGTGTAGAAATCTGTTTGTACAATGCAGGTAAGTCCGGTAAGTACAGCAGAAAGCCAACTGTAAGACATTGTAAGAAAGACTAGAAATTAACTATAAAATAGCAGTAAATTGAACAAAATAGTTAGAGTATAAAGGGAAAATACATCACAATTTCTGGGTGTAGTAATGAAAGGGTTTTGTTCATGTGGGATATTCTTGAAATAGAGCAGTAAGCAAAATTAAGCAGCTTTAGAAACCACTATAATTCACTGAAAAGTAGCATTAAAGTGTAAATCATACCTGGGAAACAAGTGTATATTGCTGCTCAACTTCAGAGAAGAGTATAGAAAGGTGTTTGTACAATGCAGGTAAGTCCACTAATTACAGCAGAAAGCCAATTGTAAGACATGTAAGAAAGGAGGAACTAAGAGCAAAATAGCAATAAATTGAACAGAATAATGACAGAGCAAGTGGAAAAGAGATCACCATGTTAGGATACAGTAATGAAAGTGTTTGATACAATGCGGGAAATCCTAGAATAGAGCAAAGAGCACATTTAAGCAGCTTTGGAAAACACTAGAATTCACTCGAAGTAGCATTAAAATGTAAAACAGTTGAGAGACAAGTGTTTATAACTTCTCAAGTACATAGAAGAGCATACAAAGTTGTTTGTACATGTGGGGACATCCTATAATTAGAGCACAAGTCCAATTATAGGACACTGCAAGGAACCACTAGTAATTCAGAGCAAATAATAGTGAATTGAACAGAATTGTGAGAATACAAGTAGAAAAATATCAAAATGTAAGTCTATAGTCTAGAAACGTCTTTGTACACTGCAGAAAACCCTTTAAATAGAGCAAAGTGCACATTAAACAAGTCTTTGAAACCACTAGAATTCACTGATAGGTAGCATTAAACTGTACAACAGTTGAGAGACAAGTGTATAAAGCTTCTACAGTTCACAGAGGAGTGTACAAAGCTGTTTGTACATGTGGGGAAGTCCCATAAGTAGATAAAAAGGCCAGTTGTAGGACACTACAAGAAACCAGTAGTAATTCAGAGCATATAATAATGAATATAACAGAATTGTGAGAGAAAAAGAGGAAAAGACATCAAAATGTAAGTCTAAAGTCTAGAAAGTATGTTGTACACTGCAGAAATCCTTGAAATAGAACCAGTGCACATAAAACCAGTCTTTGTAACCACTAGAATTCAAAGAAAAGTAGCATTAATCTGTAAAACATAGTTAAGGGACAAGTGTACAATGCTTCTCAACTTCAGAGAAGAGTGTAGAAAGCTGTTTCTACAATGCAGGTAAGTCGGGTAAGTACAGCAGAAAGCCAATTGTAAGACATTGTAAGAAAGACTAAGAACTAACTGTAAAATAGCAGTAAATTGAACAAAATAGTTAGATTATAAAGGGAAAATACATCACAATTTCTGGGTATAGTAATGAAAGTGTTTCGTACATGTGGGATATCCTTGAAATAGAGCAGTTAGCAAAATTAAGCAGCTTTAGAAACCACTATAATTCACTGAAAAGTAGCATTAAACTGTAAATCATACCTGGGAAACAAGTGTATATTGCTTCTCAACTTCAGAGAAGAGTATAGAAAGGTGTTTGTACAATGCAGGTAAGTCCTCTAATTACAGCAGAAAGCCAATTGTAAGACATTTTAAGAAAGACTAGGAACTAAGAGCAAAATAGCAATAAATTGAACAGAATAGTGACAGAGCAAGGGGAAAAGAGATCACCATGTTAGCATACAGTAATGAAAGTGTTTCATACAATGCGGGATATTCTAGAATAGAACAAAGAGCACATTTAAGCAGCTTTGGAAACAACTAGAATCCACTCAAAGTAGCATTAAACTGTAAAACAGTTTAGAGACAAGTGTATATAGCTTCTCAAGTTCAAAGAAGAGTGTATACAGTTGTTTGTACATGTGGTGAAGTCTCATAAGTAGAGTAGAAGGCCAATTATAGGACACTGCAAAAAACCAGTAGTAATTCAGAGCAAATAATAATGAATATAAAAGAATTGTGAGAGAACAAGTTGAAAAGACATCAAAATGTAGGTCTATAGTCTAGAAAGGATGTTGTACACTGCAGAAATCCTTGAAATAGAGAAAGTGCACATTAAACCAGTCTTTGAAACCAATAGAATTCACTGCAAAGTAGCATTCAACTGTACAACAGTGGAGAGACAAGTGTACATGTTGGTACAAGGACCGAGCACAAGGTCGCGGCGTCGACCCAACGGGGCCCCGAGAGTGCCCCCAACTTCACGGGTCTCGGGTCCGAGGAGCCTGCGCGAGAGCAGCGGCGACGGCCCCAGGAGCCATCCCGGCCCAAGCCTCAGTCCAACCTCAGGGAGGTCGCGTGTGCGGTGCCCGCCGAAGCCGTCCTCATTCACCAGTCCCGGGACCGAGGGGGCACGGCCGACCGCCTGCTCAACCATGCAGCCGGGGACGTCCTCCCCGGGGGGGCCAAGGGCACTGGCCAAGGCCCTGGTCCCAGAGGGGGAGCCAAGGCGAACAGGAAGAAGAAGAAGAAGCAGGGGCACAGGTCCGTGCCCGCGTGCCAGTGATGCCAGCAGCAGGAGTGGCCCAGGAGCCTGTGGGAGTGCCTTGAGCTGAGCGCTGAGGGGTTGGGGTTGGGGGGGGGGGAGGGCGGGCGTGGTGGGCGTGGTGCGGGGGGATTGGGAGGGTGTGTGGAAGTGTGTGTGTGTGTGTGTGTGTGTGTGTGCTACTTTCCAGGGTGCCGGGTCAAGGGTCAGTGATGGGCGGCACAAAATCGCAATTTTGGCAAAGTTGGATACTCCTGAACCCATGTAGGGGGGTGAGGGGCGAGAGAAAGGGGGCGACAGGAGGAAGGTGGAAGGAGGAGGAAGGGGCGTGGTTGTGCGCATTGATTTTAGTCTCTCTGTTCACGTGCCCCGCGTCCTGAAGCCCATTAGCCCATCAGCCCATCAGCCCTTGACGTCCGCTTCCCAGATCTGCCTGCACTCCCAGGCCCCAGTTCTGCCCCGTGGGGGAGCTGGGTCTCCACTCCTGTGACTAATCACTGGAATGGCTCGATGTCCCCCTCCCGAGGCGCATGCCCAGCTGTGCTGATGTGAACCCGGGTGGATCATGCCCGCAGGGTGGCCACGACTGCAGGCAAACGTCCCGGCGCCCTCCCAGGATCCCAGGATCGGCAGCCCAGCACAGCCGGGGAGGCTTGTGTGGCTCACGAGAGCCCCCAAAACATTTCTAACCCCTCCCTGGTGGGCTGTCACTGCTCTTGCCACCCTGGAGAGGCCGGGAAATGTGTGACCAGCTGCCCCAGAGTCCTCCAGGTTTTGCACCGCAGCCCCCAGCCCCCGGGTCCGTCCGCCATTGCCAAAGAGGGTTGTCCTGGGCCCACCCGATCCTGTCTAAACATGTGTGGTCGCCTCTCCGACCCAGCAAACGGTGGTGCCGCCCTGCAAGACGTGGAGAAGGTGTCCTGCGGGGGTCCTCGGGCACCTGCGGAATCTCCCAAGTCCTCTCTAAGCCCGGGAAACGCTTCGGCAGGCCCGTGGCGCCCTCTGCTGGTCGATGAGCGCTAATGCGTGTGTGTGTGTGTGTGTGTGTGTGTGTGTGTGTGTGTGTGTCCGCCCCGCAGCCTCCTCTGGGGGAGGCAGAGCCAGGTGCCTGGACCTCTCCAGGTCTGGGGAGACCCGAGGGGGTGGCGGGGGTGGGGTGGGGGGGCTGGAGGGGGACGAGCGAACGTCCTGCAAGGAGCGCTGTCTATGAGAATGCAGGGACTTGCGGGGACAGGGGGGGGGGGGCGGGGGGGTGTTTGGCGCGAGGCGACTGGTGGTAGGTGGGGGGAGGGGCGTGCTCATGGATGCGTTCAGAGCACTCAATCAGCGAGTGTGCCTGGGAGACCGCTGACGAACACGCGAACACGTGGCAGCACAAGGACGGCTACCAAGATTTCTGCCGAGTGATCCACGTCTGGGAGATTCACCGTGGCTGTTTTCCTCGTGGCTTGGGCCTGCGTATGATATTTGGCGCTCACGCGAGATTGTGATCACATGTACAGGAAAACTGACCTCATTCGATTAAATGGTTTTGAGAGACAGACGTCGTGCAGCCCGTCTTAAGGACGGCATCCTATGCCTTTCCTAGATTCGCCATGTCCCGCTACCACCAACGAGGTGGCGTACCAGAAGAGAAAGGCATTCCCCGAGAGTCCAGATGGCAGAAGTCAAAAATCAAGGTGCCAGCGGGACCCCTTTCCGTCTGAGGTCTCTGAGGTCGCTGGGCGGGGCCGCTGGTGGCCTCTGGTGTCGCTGGCCCAGTGCCTTCAACTCCAGCGTCCGCCTCCCACGACCTCCAAGGCCAGCTTCGGTGTGTCTGCGTCTCCCGTCTCCCTCCCCTTTCTTCGAGGAACACCAGGCGTGGGGCGCGGAGACCAGCCTCTGTTCAGGAGCACCTTTTCTCGAGACCCTTGCGTTAATCCCACCTGAAAGGTGTGCCTGGGTCCGCCTGGGGCAGGAGGGCCCACACCCTAAAGTTGATTCCATCAAGCCTGGGGGCCACTGATTGGTGGAGCTCGTGGCTCCTCCCAGCACGCTCTGGGCCTATAAAAGGGCGGGTGGGGCGGCCAGGGCCTTCATTCTCAGACCTCCTCTGCCCCGGACGCTTCGTTCTCCAAGGGAGCTTTCAGGGGAGAGAGCTCGCGAAGGCCCTGTCCGCGGACATGGAGGCCGCTTCTGCGCACCGGGAAGAGGAGCTTCAGCTCAGGCACCCCCCGAAGGTCGAATCCGCTGGATTCGGTGATGGGGCCGCGGAAGTCCACTGTGGCCCCCGCGGGCCTCAGGAACCACCACTGCCCCGGGAGAGCGGGTGCGCCCCGCGGGGCCCACTGGCTCCCGCCGACACCCCTCCTCCGAGTGGGAGCTGGAGCCCGGGGAGACCCCACGCGGTGGGGGCCGGGCTTCAGAACCTGGGCAACACCTGCTACGCGAACGCGGCCCTGCAGTGCCTCAGCTACACCCCGCCCCTGGCCCGCTACCTGCTGTCCGGGCGGCACTCGGGGGCCTGCGGGCGGCGGGCGTCCTGCGCCCTGTGCGCCCTGCAGGCTCACGTGACCCGGGCCCTCCTGCGCCCCGGGGACGTCATCGTGCCCGAGGGGGAGCTGCTCGCGGGCTTCCACGCGTACCGGCAGGAGGACGCCCACGAGTTCCTCCTGTTCACGCTGGACGCCCTGCAGCGGGCCTGTGTGCCTGAGGAGCGGCCGCCGTCGCCGCCGGGCCGGCCCTCCCAGGAGGACGCCACCCTGATCCGTCGGGTCTTTGGAGGCCACTGGAGATCTCGGATCCAGTGCCTCCGCTGCCAGGGCGTGTCCGACACCCTGGACCCTTACCTGGACATTGGCCTGGACATCCAGGCGGCGCAGAGCGTGACCCAGGCCCTGGAGCTGCTGGTGAGGCCCGAGCGGCTGGGCGGGGCCGACGGCTACCAGTGCGGCAAGTGCCGCCGGAAGGTGCCGGCCACCAAGACGCTGCGCCTGCACGCGGCCTCCAGGGTGCTCACGCTCGTGCTGAAGCGGTTCTCGGCGCTCGCGGACAGCAAGGTGGAGCGGGACGTGCGCTACCCGGAGCACCTGGACCTGCGGCCCTACCTGTCCCAGGGGCGCCACGCGGGCCCGCTGCTGTACCGGCTCTACGCCGTGCTGGTCCACTCGGGCCGCACCTGCCACAGCGGCCACTACTTCTGCTACGTCCGAACCGCGGGCGGCCGGTGGTTTAAGATGGACGACGCCCAGGTGACCGCCTGCGACGCTTCTGAGGCCCTGAGCCAACGCGCCTATGTGCTCTTTTACGTCCAGACCAGTGAACTGGAAGGAGACAGTGGGAAACCCACATGCCCCGGGACCGAGCACAAGGTCGCGGCGTCGACCCAACGGGGTCCCGAGAGTGCCCCCAACTTCACGGGTCCCGGGTCCGAGGAGCCCGTGTGAGAGCAGCGGCGACGGCCCCAGGAGCCATCCCGGCCCAAGCCTCAGTCCAACCTCAGGGAGGTCGCGTGTGCGGTGCCCGCCGAAGCCGTCCTCATTCACCAGTCCCGGGACCGAGGGGGCACGGCGGACTGCCTGCTCAACCATCCAGCCGGGGACTTCCTCCCCGGGGGGGCCAAGGGCACTGGCCAAGGCCCTGGTCCCAGAGGGGGAGCCAAGGCGAACAGGAAGAAGAAGAAGAAGCAGGGGCACAGGTCCGTGCCCGCGTGCCAGTGATGCCAGCAGCAGGAGTGGCCCAGGAGCCTGCAGGAGAGCCTTGGGCTGAGCGCTGAAGGGTGGGGGGGGGGGGGAGAGGGCGGGCGTGGTGGGCGTGGTGCAGGGGCGATTGGGAGGGTGTGTGGAAGTGGGGGGCGGGTACACTTTTCAAGGGGCCAGATCAAGGGTGTTGAGCAGCATCTGTGTCCTGTATACAACATGTGTGGGGAGCAACACAGCTGCAGAGGCTGCCACACACTCCCGGGGCCCAACCCACCCCAGGACCTGGTGCTGCCTTTTTTTTTTTGGTTAATCCCCACCACGTATAGGGATATAGGGGATATAACGGATATAAGGGATATTGGAAATGGGGATATGGGGATATAATCGACATAGGGATATAGGGATAAAGTGATATAGAGATATAAGGGATATAGCGATATAAGGGATATAGGGATATAAGGGATCAAGGCATATAAGGGATAAAGGGATATAGCGATATAAGGGATAAAGGGATATAAGGGATAATGGGATATAGAGATATAAGGGATATAGGAATATAGGTATATAAGGGTAAATGTATAAAGGGATATAAGGGATATAGGGATATAGGGGATATAAAAGATATAGGGATATGGGGCTATAAGGGACTAGGGATATAATCCAGTCTTGTATCAGGGACCCAGACCTCCCTCCCTGGTCTGAACTGCCGTCCTAGGACCCAGACCTCCATCCGGGTCCCAGACCATCATGGCGGGTCCGAGAAGATTATCCCGGTTCCCAGGTTTCTAACACATAATCCAGTTGGGAACTGGGGCCTCTGTGTGCCTTGCAGGGTGTTGAGCAGCATCTGTGGCCTCTATACAACACGTGCGGGGAGCAACACAACTGCAGAGGCTGTCACACACCCCTGGGGGCCAACCCACCCCAGGTGCTAGTGCTGCCATTTTATAATTTTTTGGTTAATCCTCACTGGGGATAGGGATATAGGGGATATAGAGATATAGGGGATATAAGGGATATAGGGGATATAAGGGATATAGGGATTTAAGGGATTAGGGATATAATACAGTCTTGTATCAGGGATGTAGTTCTCTATCTGTAACCCAGACCACCATTCCATAACCCAGATGTCCAGGTGAGGTACCAGACCGCCCCCTGGGACCCAGACCTCCCTCCCTTGTCTGAACTACCATCCTAGGACCAAGACCTCCATCCGAGTCCCAGACCATCATGGCGGGGCCGAGAAGATTATCACAGGGCCCAGGTCTCTAACACAGAATCCAGTAGAGAACTACACCCCCAATACAAGACTAGATTCATGATGGGGCCGAGAAGATTATCCTGGGGCAAGGTCTCAAACACAGAATCCAGTCTTGTATCAGGGGTGTACTTCTCTATCTGTTACCCAGACCACCATTCCAAAACCCAGATGTCCAGGTGAGGTACCAGACCTCTCTCCCTGGCCCGAACTGCCCTCCTAGGACCCAGACCTCCATCTGGGTCCCAGACCATCATGGCTGGGCCAAGAAGATTATCCTGGGGTAAGGCCTCAAACACAGAATCTTGTATCAGGGGTGTAGTTCTCCATCTGTAACCCAGACCATCATAACATAACCCAGATGTCCATGTGCGGTACCAGACCTCCCCCTGGGGCCTAGACTTCGCTCCCTGGCCCGAAGTATCCTCTCAGAACACATTCCTCTATCTGGGGCTCAGAACTACATCCGGGTCCCAGACCATCAGGGCAGGTCCGAGAAGATTATCCCGGGGCCCAGGTCTCTAACACAAAATCCAGTCTTGTATCAGGGGTGTACTTCTCTATCTGTAACCCAGACCACCATTCCATAACCCAGATGTCCAGGTGAGGTACCAGACCGCCCCAGGGGCCCAGACCTCCCTCCCTGTCCCGAATTGCCCTCCTAGGACCTATTCCTCTATCCGGGGCTCAGAACTACATCTGGGTCCCAGACCATCAGGGCAGGTCCGAGAAGATTATCCCGGGGCCCAGGTCTCTAACACAAAATCCAGTCTTGTATCAGGGGTGTAGTTCTCTATCTGTAACCCAGACCACCATTCCATAACCCAGATGTCCAGGTGAGGTACCAGACCGCCCCAGGGGCCCAGACCTCCCTCCCTGTCCCGAATTGCCCTCCTAGGACCTATTCCTCTATAAGGGACTCAGACCATCAGGGCAGGTCCGAGAAGATTATCCCGGGGCCCAGGTCTCTAACACAAAATCCAGTCTTGTATCAGGGGTGTACTTCTCTATCTGTAACCCAGACCACCATTCCATAACCCAGATGTCCAGGTGAGGTACCAGAACTCCCCCCGGAGCCAGACTTTGCTCCCTGGCCCGAACTATCCTCTCAGAACCCATTCCTCTATCCAGGGCTCAGACCTACATCCATGTCCCAGTCCATCATGGCGGGTCCAAGAAGATTATCCCGGGGCCCAGGTTTCTAACACATAATCCGGTTGGGAACTGGGGCCTCTGTGTGCCTTGCAGGGTGTTGAGCAGCATCTGTGGCCTGTATACAACACGTGTGGGGAGCAACACAACTGCAGAGGCTGCCACACACCCCCGGGGGCCAACCCACCCCAGGTGCTAGTCCTGCCATTTTTTTCTTTTTTGTTTAATCCTCACCAGGGATAGGGATATAGGGGATATAATAGATATAAAGATCATGGGAAATGGGGATAAAAGGGATATAGGGATATAGCAATAAAGGGATATAGCAATATAAGGGATATAGGGATATAAGGAATATAAGGGATATAAGGTATATATGGGATATGAGGAATATAAGGGATATAAGGTATATATGGGATATAAGGAATATAGGGATATAAGGATATAGAGATATAGCGATAAAGGAATATAGGGATATAAGGAATATAAGGGATATAGGGATGTAGAAATATAGGGATATAAGGGATAAAAGTAATATACGGTATATAAGGGATGTAAGAAATATAGGGATATAGTTCTCCATCTGTAACCCAGACCATCATAACATAACCCAGATGTCCATGTGCGGTACCAGACCTCCCCCTGGGGCCTAGACTTCGCTCCCTGGCCCGAAGTATCCTCTCAGAACACATTCCTCTATCTGGGGCTCAGAACTACATCCGGGTCCCAGACCATCAGGGCAGGTCCGAGAAGATTATCCCGGGGCCCAGGTCTCTAACACAAAATCCAGTCTTGTATCAGGGGTGTACTTCTCTATCTGTAACCCAGACCACCATTCCATAACCCAGATGTCCAGGTGAGGTAAAAAACCACGCCCTGGGGCCCAGACCTCCCTCCCTGGCCCGAACTGCCCTCCTGGGACCCATTCCTCTATCTGGGGCTCAGACCTACATCCTGGTCTCAGACCATCAGAAGATTACCCAGGGGCCCTGGTTTCTAACACATAATCCGGTTGGGAACTGGGGCCTCTGTGTGCCTTGCAGGGTGTTGAGCAGCATCTGTGGCCTGTACACAACATGTGTGGGGAGAAACACAGCTGCAGAGGCTGCCACACACTCCCGGGGCCAAACCCACCCCATGTTCGAGTGCTGCCATTTTTTTCTTTTTTGGTTAATCCTCACCAGAGATAGGGATATAGGGGATATAGGGATATAAGGTATATAAGGGATATAAGGAATATAGGGATATAGAAATATAGGTATATAGGTATATACGGATAAAGGGATATAACGGATACAAGGGTAAAGGGATAAAGAGGTATAGAGGAAATAGGGATATAAGAAATTAGGGATATAATCCAGTCTTGTATCAGGGGTGTAGTTCTCTAACCCAGACCACCATTCCATAACCCAGATGTCCAGGTGAGGTACCAGACCGCCCCAGGGGCCCAGACCTCCCTCCCTGTCCCGAATTGCCCTCCTAGGACCTATTCCTCTATCCGGGACTCAGAACTACATCCGGGTCCCAGACCATCAGGGCAGGTCCGAGAAGATTATCCCGGGGCCCAGGTCTCTAACACAAAATCCAGTCTTGTATCAGGGGTGTAGTTCTCTATCTGTAACCCAGACCATCATTCCATAACCCAGTTGTCCAGGTGAGGTACCAAAACTCCCCCCGGGGCCAGACTTTGCTCCCTGGCCCAAACTATCCTCTCAGAACCCATTCCTCTATCCGGGGCTCAGACCTACATCCATGTCCCAGTCCATCATGGCGGGTCCAAGAAGATTATCCCGGGGCCCAGGTTTCTAACACATAATCCGGTTGGGAACTGGGGCCTCTGTGTGCCTTGCAGGGTGTTGAGCAGCATCTGTGGCCTGTATACAACAAGTGTGGGGAGCAACACAACTGCAGAGGCTGCACGATACCCACTGTCGAAAAAAGAGCGGAATACGTATAACTGCCTGCCTCGAGGACTGCAGCCTCCAACCTCCTGGCTGTCTCAGTAGAGGCGGCCGGCACCTGCCTGCCTGCCAGGGTAAAGGCCCCGTGCCCAGTACTGGCTGCCTTGTTAGCAGGGGCCTCTGCTGTACGGAATGTCCCAGTAATGTCGGCCTGCCCGCTATGGCCTGCCTCAATAATGGCAGCCTCTCGTGGTACTCAGCACCTCGCTGTAAGGATTGACTGCCTCAATAATGACGGCCTGCACCGTACCCACTGCTGCAATGCTATCGGGCTCCGTGTAATTGCATTCCTCGAGGACAGTGACCTCACCGGTTCTGGGTGCTTCAAAAACGGCTGCCTTTAGGGTATGGAGTGACATACTGAACGCACAGGTTCACCATGTCAGTGCAGCAGCCCTTTGCAGGGCTGGGCTGTGAACGGGTGCAAAATCCAGGCTAGTAACTTTAGTCCATCCAGGGAAGGAATGACTCCCGCCCTGGACAGACTTGATGATTTTGAGGGATTTTCTTTTTTTCTGGGTGTTTGTTTGTTTTGAGGTAGAATTATTTGTTGCGTTCACGGGGCATTAGCTGGAATTTCAGCACCATGGACAGAAGCACACAGTGTTATTTCGTGAATGGCCACAACAGTAACTAGGAACCAGTAACCTGGTAGCCAATAACCAGTCACCTGGTAACCAGTTAACTGGTAAGTAGTAAACCAATAACTAGTGACCCGGTAAAAGGTTAGCAGGGGCGGTGGCGGGGCCTTCGCCTTACAGAAGGTCTCTGTAATGACGGCATGCTGAATATGGCGTGCCTCAATTACAGCAGCATCTCGGGAGGGCGCTGCATCTTGCAGTACTCAGTACCTAGCTGTACGGACTGGCTGCCTGAATAATGGCAGCTAGCACAGTACCAATTACCAAAACCTGAGTGGCATCCTTTTTTCTGCCTGCCTCCAGGAAAGCGGCCTCCAAACTCTTGGCTGCCTCAGTAGAGGAGGCCTGCACCCGCCTGCCTGCCAGGATGAAGACCCCGTGCCCTTTACTGACTGTGTCATTAGCAGGGGGCCTCTTCCGCATGAAAGGTCTCAGTAATGTAGGCCTGCCACATTCGTCCTGCCTCAATAATCGCGGCTTCTCGTGAGGACAGTGCTTCTCGTGGTACTCAACACCTTGCTGTACGAACTGCCTGACCCAATTATGGCGCCAGCACGATACCCACTAGCAAAACCAGAGTGGGCTTCTTATAATTGCCTGCCTTGAGGACTGCAGCCTCCAAACTTCTGGCTGCCTCAGTAGAGGCGGCCTGCACCTGCCTGCCTGCTAGGGTAAAGACCCCATGCCCCGTACTGGCTGCCTTGTTAGCAGGGGACTCTACTGTATGGCAGGTCTCAGTAATGTCGGCCTGCAGCATTCGGCCTGCCTCAATAATGGCGGCCTCTCGCGAGGACGCTGTGTCTCACGTTATTCAGCACCTCACTGTACGGAATTGCTGCCTGAATAATGTCGGCCTGCTCGGTACCACAGCAGCAACCCAATAAAACTCTGTATAACTGGCTGTGTCGAGGCCTGTGGCCTCCAAACTCCTGGCAGCCTTAGTAGAGTGAACCTGCACCTGCCTGCCTCCCAGGGTAAAGGCCCCGTGACCTCAACTGGCAGTCTCATTAGCGGGGGAGTCTGCTGTACGGCAGGTCTCAGTAATGTCGGCCTGCAACAGACGGCCTGCCTCAATAATGGCAGGCTCTCGCGAGGACTCTGCGTCTGGCAGAATTCAGCACTTCGCCTTATAGACTGGCTGCCTCAATAATGGTGGCCTTCTGGGTACCACAGCAGCAACCCGATAAAACTCCGGATAACTGGTTGCCTCGAGCCCTGTGTTCTGCAACCTGCTGGCAGCCTCAGTAGAGGCCGCTTGCACCTGCCTGCCTGCCACGGTAAAGGCCCCAGGCCCCGTACCGGCTGCCTCATTAGGGGGCGGCCTTCGCCTCACGGAAATTCTCAGTCATGGAGGCCTGCGGCGTAAGGCATGCATCCATTAAGGCGGCCTCTGGTGAGCACGCTGCGTCTCGCGGGACTCAGCACCTCGCTGCATGGACTAGCTTCCTCAACAATGGCGGCCTGTACCGTACACAATGCCGCAGCCCGAGCGGGCTCTGTAAAACTGCCTGCTACCCCCTGGCTGCATGAGTAGAGGAGGCCTGCACCTGGCGGCCTGCCAGGGTAAAGGCCCTGTGCCCAGTACTGGCTGCGTGGATGGTGGGGGCCTGCGCCGTAAGGAAGGTCTCAGTCATGGCGGCCTGCAGCGAATACCTTGAGTCAATTAAGGCGGCCTCTCGCATCCACGCTGCATTTCGCGGGTCTCACCACCTCTCAGTTCAGACTGGCTGCCTCAATATTGGTGGCTTCTAGGTTTCCAAAGGGTTCATGATGTCAGCGCAGCAGCCGAGGCCTCCCTTTGCAAAGAGGGAGCAGGAAGCGGTGAAGTACCCACAACTGTGACTTTGCTCCATCCAGGGACGGAATGCATGCCGCCCTGCCCAGCCTCTCTGATCTTGTCACCCTTTTTTCCTGGGTAGAATTTTCGGTGGAGTTCACAGGGCTTTAGCGGGAATGTCAGCACCAGGGACAGAGGCACAGCGTGTTATTCCTGAAATGGCCACAGGAGGGCAGCAAAGGATAGTTTTTGCCTGACAGCTTCCTTTTGAGGTCCAGTGGAATAAGTATATGGTTCCATAGACAGACGTGTACAGTATAATCAGTAACTTACTTGAAAGAAAATGAAAACATTTATCTGATAAAAGTCGTGCTTAACCCTGGTCTATAATCATAAACATTATGATAAATCACAAAATAGGGTGTACTTACTATTAGCACATTTCTATAACTCCCTGCCAAGGGGACAGCAGCCTCCACACCCCTGGTTGCCTCAGTAGAGGCGGCCTGCACCTGCCGGCCCGCCAGTGTAAAGACCTTGTGCCCACAACAGGGGGGTGGGGACATTTGTGGGGAGGGGTGTGGGCTGGGAATGGGGGGATGAGGAGAAATATGTGATACCTCAATCAATAAAGAAATTAAAATAAATACATAAATAAAATTTAGTTTAGGTCTAGGGTTATGGCTAGTTTTAGGGTTAAGGTTAGGCCTAGGGTAAGGGTTGGGTTTAGGGTTAGGTTTAGGGCTTGGGATAGGGGTAGGTTTAGGGTTAGGGTTAGGGTTAAGGCTATTGTTGGGGCTGGGTTTAGGCCTAAGTTTAGATTAGGGTTAGGGTTAGGGCTAGGGTCAGGACTAAGGCTAGTGCTAGGGTTAGGGTTAGGGTTGGGGTTATTTTTAGGGTTAGGGCTAGGGTTATGGTTGGGGTTATGGATAGTGCTAGGGTTAGGGTTAGGTTTATGGTTAGGGCTTGGGTTAGCCTTAAAGTTAGTGTTAGGGCTAGGGCTAGGGTAATGACTATGCATAGGGTTAGTATTAGGTTTAGGGCTATGATTAATGTTTGGGTTAGTGTTCGGGCTAGTGTTATGGTTAAGGTTAGGTTTAGGACTAGGGCTAGGGCTAGGGTTAGATTTAGGGCTATTGTTACGAAGAGGGCTCGATTTATGGGTAGTGTTATGTTTAGATTTAGGGTTAGGTTTATGGTTAGGGTAGTGTTAGGGGTAGGTTTAGGATTAGGATTACGTCTAAAATTAGATTTAAAAAAACACACAAACAAACAAACAAAAAGACCCCGTGCCCGTACTGGCTGTGTCGTTCGCGGGAAGGGGTGTGGGGAGGGCCTCTGCTGTACGGAAGGTCTCAGTAATGTCGGCCTGCAGCATTCGGCCTTCCTCAATAATGGTGGCCTCTCGCGAGGACGCTGTGTCTCATGGTACTCAGCACCTTGCTGTACGAACCTGCTGACTCATTTATGGCGGCCTGCACGATACCCAATGCTGAAACCAGAGCATGCTTCGTATAACTGCCTGCCTCGAGGACTGCAGCTTCCAAACTTCTGGCTGCCTCAGTAGAGGTGGCCTGCATCTGCCTTCCTGCCAGGAAAAAGGCCCCGTGATCCGTACTGGCTGTCTCATTAGCAGGGGCGTCTGCCGTACGGCAGGTCTCAGTAATGTCGGCCTGCAGCATTCGGCCTGCCTCAATAATGGTAGCCTCTCGCGAGGACGCTGTATCTCCCAGTACTCAGCACCTCGCTGTACGGACTGGCTGCCTGAATAATGGCGGTCTGCACCGTACCAATTGCTGCAACCTGAGCGGGATCCATTTTTCTGCCTTCTTCCAGGAAAGCGGCCTCCAACCTCTTGGCTGCCTGAATAGAGGAGGCCTGCACATGCCTGCCTGCTAGGCTAAAGGTCCCGTGCCCCGTACTGGCTGCCTTGTTAGCAGGGGCCTCTGCTGTACGAAAGGTCTCAGTAATGTCGGCCTGTCCGCTATGGCCTGCCTCAATAATGGCAGCCTCTCATGGTACTCAGCACCTCGCTGTAAGGACTGACTGCCTCAATAATGACGGCCTGCACCATACCCACTGCCGCAATGCTATAGGGCTTCGTGTAATTGCATTCCTCGAGGATGGTGACCTCATCGGTTCTGGGTGCTTCAAAAATGGCTCCCTTTAGGGTATGGACTGACATAGTGAACGCACACGTTCACCATGTCAGTGCAGCAGCCCTTTGCAGGGCTGGGCTATGAACGGGTGCAAACTCCAGGCTAGTGACTTTAGTACACCCAGGGAAGGAATGACTCCCGCCCTGGACAGACTTGATGATTTTGAGGGATTTTCTTTTTTTCTGGGTGTTTGTTTGTTTTGGGGTAGAATTATTTGTTGAGTTCACAGGGCATTAGCTGGAAATTCAGCACCATGGACAGAAGCACACGGTGTTATTTCTTGAATGGCCACAACAGTAACTTGGTAACGAGGAACCAGTAACCTGGTAACCAGTAACCAGTCACCTTGTAACCAGTTAACTGGTAAGTAGTAAACCAATAACTAGTGACCCGGTAAAAGGTTAGCAGGGGCGGTGGTGGGGCCTTCGCCGTACAGAAGGTCTCAGTAATGACGGCATGCTGAGTATGGCGTGCCTCAATTACAGCGGCATCTCGAGAGGGTGCTGCATCTCGCAGTACTCAGTACCTCGCTGTACTGACTGGCTGCCTCAATAATGGCGGCCTGCACAGTACCCATTGGTACAACCTGAGCGGGCTCCGTTTTTCAGCCTGCCTCCAGGAAAGCTGCCTCCAACCTCTTGGATGCCTGAGAAGAGGAGGCCTGCACCTGCCTGCCTGCTAGGGTAAAGGTCCCGTGTCCCGTACTGGCTGCCTTGTTAGCAGGGGCCTCTGCTGTACGAAAGGTCTCAGTAATGTCGGCCTGTCCGCTATGGCCTGCCTCAATAATGGCAGCCTCTCATGGTACTCAGCACCTCGCTGTAAGGACTGACTGCCTCAATAATGACGGCCTGCACCATACCCACTGCCGCAATGCTATAGGGCTTCGTGTAATTGCATTCCTCGAGGATGGTGACCTCATCGGTTCTGGGTGCTTCAAAAATGGCTCCCTTTAGGGTATGGACTGACATAGTGAACGCACACGTTCACCATGTCAGTGCAGCAGCCCTTTGCAGGGCTGGGCTGTGAACGGGTGCAAACTCCAGGCTAGTGACTTTAGTACACCCAGGGAAGGAATGACTCCCGCCCTGGACAGACTTGATGATTTTGAGGGATTTTCTTTTTTTTTCTGGGTGTTTGTTTGTTTGTTTTGGGGTAGAATTATTTGTTGCGTTCACAGGGCATTAGCTGGAAATTCAGCACCATGGACAGAAGCACACGGTGTTATTTCTTGAATGGCCACAACAGTAACTTGGTAACGAGGAACCAGTAACCTGGTAACCAGTAACCAGTCACCTTGTAACCAGTTAACTGGTAAGTAGTAAACCAATAACTAGTGACCCGGTAAAAGGTTAGCAAGGCTGGTGGCGGGGCCTTCGCCGTACAGAACGTCTCAGTAATGACGGCATGCTGAGTATGGCGTGCCTCAATTACAGCGGCATCTCGCGAGGGTGCTGCATCTTGCAGTACTCAGTACCTCGCTGTACTGACTGGCTGCCTCAATAATGGCGGCCTGCACAGTACCCATTGGTACAACCTGAGCGGGCTCCGTTTTTCAGCCTGCCTCCAGGAAAGCTGCCTCCAACCTCTTGGATGCCTGAGAAGAGGAGGCCTGCACCTGCCTGCCTGCCAGGGTAAAGGCCCCGTGCCCCGTACTGGCTGTCTCGTTAGCGGGGGCCTCTGTGGTGCGGCAGGTCTCAGTAATGTCGGCATGCAGCATTCGGCCTTCCTCAATAATCGCGGCCTCTCGCGAGGATGCTGTGTCTCACGGTACTCAGCATCTTGCTGTACGAACTGGCTGACTCAATTATGGCGGCCTGCACGATACCCACTGCCAAAACAAGAGCAGGCTTCGTATAACTGCCTGCCTGGAAGACTGCAAGCTCCAACCTCCTGGCTTCCTGGGTAGAGGTGGCCTGCACCTGCCTGCCTGCTAGGGTAAAGGCCCCGTGCCCCGTACTGGCTGCCTTGTTAGCAGGGGCCTCTGCTGTACGGCAGGCCTTAGTAATCTCGGCCTGCAGCATTCGGCTTGCCTCAATAATGGCAGCCTCTCTTGGTACTCAGCACCTCGCTGTAAGGACTGACTGCCTCAATAATGACGGCCTGCACCGTACCCACTGCCGCAATGCTATAGGGCTTCGTGTAATTGCATTCCTCGAGGATGGTGACCTCATCGGTTCTGGGTGCTTCAAAAATGGCTCCCTTTAGGGTATGGACTGTCATAGTGAACGCACACGTTCACCATTTCAGTGCAGCAGCCCTTTGCAGGGCTGGGCTATGAACGGGTGCAAACTCCAGGCTAGTGACTTTAGTGCATCCAGGGAAGGAATGACTCCCGCCCTGGACAGACTTGATGATTTTGAGGGATTTTCTTTTTTTTCTGGGTGTTTGTTTGTTTGTTTGGGGGTAGAATTATTTGTTGCGTTCATAGGGCATTAGCTGGAAATCCAGCACCATGGACAGAAGCACACGGTGTTATTTCTTGAATGGCCACAACAGTAACTTGGTAACTAGGAACCAGTAACCTGGTAACCAGTAACCAGTCACCTTGTAACCAGTTAACTGGTAAGTAGTAAACCAATAACTAGTGACCCGGTAAAAGGTTAGCAGGGGCGGTGGCGGGGCCTTCGCTGTACAGAAGGTCTCAGTAATGACGGCATGCTGAGTATGGCGTGCCTCAATTACAGCGGCATCTCGCGAGGGTGCTGCATCTTGCAGTACTCAGTACCTCGCTGTACTGACTGGCTGCCTGAATAATGGCGGCCTGCACAGTACCCATTGTCGCAACCTGAGCGGCCTTCGTTTTTCTGCCTTCCTCCAGGAAAGCTGCCTCCAACATCCTAGCTGCCTCAGTCGAGGCGGCGTACACCTGCCTGCCTGCCAGGTTAAAGGCCCCGTGCCCTCTGCTAACTGGGTCGTTAGCGGGAGCCTCTGCCGCATGAAAGGTCTCAGTAATGTTGGCCTGCAGCATTTGGCCTGCCTCAATAATGGCAACCTCTCGTGAGGACGCTGTATCTCGCAGTACTCAGCACCTCGCTGTACAGACTGGCTGCCTGAATAATGGCGGCCTGCACCGTACCCATTGCTACAACCTGAGCGGGCTCCGTTTTTCAGCCTGCCTCCAGGAAAGCGGCCTCCAACCTCTTGGATGCCTGAGAAGAGGAGGCCTGCACCTGCCTGCCTGCCAGGGTAAAGGCCCCGTGCCCCGTACTGGCTGTCTCGTTAGCGGGGGCCTCTGTGGTGTGGCAGGTCTCTGTAATGTCGGCATGCAGCATTCGGCCTCCCTCAATAATGGCGGCCTCTGGCGAGGATGCTGTGTCTCATAGTACTCAGCATCTTGCTGTACGAACTGGCTGACTCAATTATGGCGGCCTGCACGATACCCACTGCCAAAACAATAGCGGGCTTCCTATAACTTCCTGCCTGGAAGACTGCAAGCTCCAACCTCCTGGCTGCCTGGGTAGAGGTGGCCTGCACCTGCCTGCCTGCTAGGGTAAAGGCCCCGTGCCCCGTACTGGCTGCCTTGTTAGCAGGGGCCTCTGCTGTACGGCAGGCCTTAGTAATCTCGGCCTGCAGCATTCGGCTTGCCTCAATAATGGCAGCCTCTCTTGGTACTCAGCACCTCGCTGTAAGGACTGACTGCCTCAATAATGACGGCCTGCACCGTACCCATTGCCGCAATGCTATAGGGCTTCGTGTAATTGCATTCCTCGAGGACGGTGACCTCATCGGTTCTGGGTGCTTCAAAAATGGCTGCCTTTAGGGTATGGACTGACATAGTGAACGCACAGGTTCACAATGTCAGTGCAACAGCCCTTTGCACAGCTGGGCTGTGAAGGGGTGCAAAATCCAGGCTAGTGACTTTAGTCCATCCAGGGAAGGAATGACTCCCGCCCAGGACAGACTTGATGATTTTGAGGGATTTTCTTTTTTTCTGGGTGTTTGTTTGTTTGTTTTGGGGTAGAATTATTTGTTGCGTTCACAGGGCATTAGCTGGAAATTCAAGCACCATGGACAGAAGTACACGGTGTTATATCTTGAATGGCCTCAACAGTAACTTGGTGACTAGGAACCAGTAACCTGGTAACCAGTCACCTGGTAACCAGTCAACTGGTAAGTAGTAAACCAATAACTAGTGACCCGGTAAAAGGTTAGCAAGGCTGGTGGCGGGGCCTTCGCCGTACAGAACGTCTCAGTAATGACGGCATGCTGAGTATGGTGTGCCTCAATTACAGCGGCATCTCGCGAGGGTGCTGCATCTTGCAGTACTCAGTACCTCGCTGTACTGACTGGCTGCCTGAATAATGGCGGCCTGCACAGTACCCATTGCCTCAACCTGAGCGGCCTCCGTTTTTCTACCTGCCTCCAGGAAAGCAGCCTCCAACCTCCTAGCTGCCTCAGTCGAGGCGGCCTACACCTGCCTGCCTACCAGGGTAAAGGCCCCCTGCCCCGTACTGGCTGTCTCGTTAGCAGGTGCCTCTGTCGTACGGCAGGTCTCAGTAATGTCGGCCAGCAGCATTCGGCCTGCTTCAATAATGGCAACCTCTCATGAGGACGCTGTATCTCGCAGTACTCAGCACCTCGCTGTACAGACTGCCAGCCTGAATAATGGCGGCCTGCACCGTACCCATTGCTGCAACCTGAGTGGCTCAGTTTTTCTGCTGCCTCCAGGAAAGCGGCCTCCAATCTCTTGGATGCCTGAGTAGAGGAGGCCTGCAGCTGCCTGCCTGCCAGGGTAAAGGCCCCGTGCCCCGTACTGGCTGTCTCGTTAGTGGGGGCCTCTGTGGTGCGGCAGGTCTCAGTAATGTCGGCATGCAGCATTCGGCCTCCCTCAATAATGGCGGCCTCTGGCGAGGATGCTGTGTCTCATAGTACTCAGCATCTTGCTGTACGAACTGGCTGACTCAATTATGGCGGCCTGCACGATACCCACTGCCAAAATAAGAGCGGGCTTCGTATAACTGCCTGCCGGGAGGACTGTAGCCTCCAACCTCCTGGCTGCCTCAGTAGAGGCGGCGTGCACCTGCCTGCCTGCTAGGGTAACGGCCCCGTGCCCCATACTGGCTGCCTTGTTAGCAGGGGCTTCTGCTGTACTGAAGGTCTCAATAAGGTAGGCCTGCAGCAGATGGCCTGCCTCAATAATGGCAGGCTCTCACGAGCACTTTGCGTCTCGCAGAATTCAGCACCTCGCTGTATAGACTGGCTGCTTCAATAATGGCGCCCGTCTGGGTACCACAGCAGCAACCTGATAAAACTTCGAATAACTGGCTGCCTAGAGCCCTGTGGCCTCCAACCTGCTGGCAGCCTCAGTAGAGGCCGCTTGTACCTGCGTGCCTGCCAGGGTAAAGAACACGAACCCCGTACTAGTTGCCTCGTTAGGGGGCGGCCTTCGCCTTACGGAAATTCTCAGTCATGGCGGCCTAATGTGTAAGGCATGCATCCATGAAGGCGGCCTCTGGCGAGCACGCTGCGTCTCGCGGGAATCAGCACCTGGCTGCACAGACTAGCTTCCTCAACAATGGCGGCCTGTACCGTACCCACTGCCGCAGCCTGAGCGGGCTGCAGCATTCGGCTTGCCTCAATAATGGCAGCCTGTCTTGGTACTCAGTACCTCGCTGTAAGGACTGACTGCCTCAATAATCACGGCCTGCAATGTACCAACTGCTGCAATGCTATCGGGCTCCGTGTAATTGGATTCCTCGAGGACGGTGACCTCACCGGTTCTGGGTGCTTCAAAAATGGCTGCCTTTAGGGTATGGACTGACGTAGTGAACGCACACGTTCACCATGTCAGTGCAGCAGCCTTTTGCAGGGCTGGGCTGTGATCGAGTGCAAACTCCAGGCTAGTGACTTTAGTGCATCCAGGGAAGGAATGACTCCCGCCCTGGACAGACTTGATGATTTTGAGGGATTTTCTTTTTTTCTGGGTGTTTGTTTGTTTGTTTGGGGGTAGAATTATTTTTTGCGTTCACAGGGCATTAGCTGGGATTTCAGCACCATGGACAGAAGCACACGATGCTATTTCTTGAATGGCCATAACAGTAACTTGGTAACGAGGAACCAGTAACCTGGTAACCAGTAACCAGTCACCTGGTAACCAGTCAACTGGTAAGTAGTAAACCAATAAGTAGTGACCCGGTAAAAGGTTAGCAGGGGTGGTGGCGGGGCCTTCGACGTACAGAAGGTCTCAGTAATGACGGCATGCTGAGTATGGCGTGCCTCAATTACATTGGTATCTCGGGAGGGCGCTGCATCTTGCAGTACTCAGTACCTTGCTGTACTTACTGGCTGCCTGAATAATGGCGGCCTGCACAGTACCCATTGCCTCAACCTGAGCGGCCTCCGTTTTTCTACCTGCCTCCAGGAAAGCAGCCTCCAACCTCCTAGCGGCCTGCCCAGTACCCATTGCCGCAACCTGAGCGGCCTCTGTTTTTCTGTCTGCCTCCAGGAAAGCGGCCTCCAACCACCTGGCTGCCTCAGTAGAGGAGGCCCACACCTGCCTGCCTGGCAGGGTAGAGGCCTCAGGTCCCGTAATGGTCACCTCGTGAGGGGGCAGCCTACGGCATACGAAAGGTCGCAGTCACAGCGGCCTGTGGCGTATGTCATGCATTAATTAATGTTTCTGTATCATAGATGTTTGTAACTCTCTATCCCTCTCATTTCCTCTCTGAAAAATCAATAAAATATATTTTAAAAAAATATAAAAGAAAATCCCATATATTTAATCCCATCAGTAAATCCCAATATACTAATCCCATCAGTAAAAACCACATATATTAATCCCATCAGTAAAAAATCTCTCACATGCTAATCCCATCAGTAAAAAATCCCATATATTTATACCATCAGTAAAATCCAATATAGTAATTCTATCTGTGAAATCCAATATATATAATCCCATATATCTAATCCCAGGTATCACTCATGGCGGCCTGAAGCGAATATCAAGATTCAATTAAATTGGCCTCTTGTATACACGATGCTTTTCGCGGGTCTCAGGACCTCGCTGTTCGCAATGGCTGCCTCAATATTGCTGGCTTCTAGGTTTCCAAAGGGTTCATGATGTCAGCGCAGCAGCCCAGGCCTCCCTTTACAGGGACGGAGGAGGAAGCGGTGAAGAACCCATAACGGTGACTTCGGTCCATCCAGGCATGGAATGAATGCCGCTTTGCCCAGCCTCTCTCATCTTGTGATTCTTTTTTCCTGGGTACAATTTTTGGTCCAGTTCACAGGGCTTTAGTTGGAATTTCAGCATCAGGGACAGAGGCACAGCATGTTATTCCTGGAAAGGCCAATAGAGGGCAACAAAGGATAGTATTTGCCTTACAGCTTCCTTCTGAGGGCCAGTGTAATAAGAATATAGTTCCATAGACAGACGTGTACAGTATAATCAGTAACTTACTTGAAAGAAAATGAAAACATTTATCTTATAAAACCACTATATAATCATGCTCTATGATTACATTCTGATAAATCACAAAATAAGGAGGACTTACTATTAGCATATTGCTATAACTCCCTGCCAAGGGTACGTCAGCCTCCAACCCCCTGGCTGCCTCAGTGGAGGCGGCCTGCACCTGCCTGCCTGACAGGGTAAAAGCTCTGTGCCCAGTACTGGCTTCCTGGATAGCGGGGACTTGCGCTGTATAGAAGGTCTCATTCATGGCGGCCTGTGGCATAGCGCATGCGTCCATTAAGGCGGCTCTCCCGATGACGACGCTGCGTCTTGCGGGACTCAGCACCTCGCTGCACAGACTGGCTGCCTCAACAATGGCGGCCTGTACCGCAGCCCAAGCGGGCTCCTTAAAACTGCCTGCCACGAGGACGGCGGCCTCCCACCCCCTGGCTGCATGAGTAGAGGAGGCCTGCATCTGCCGGCCTGCCAGGGGAAAGGTTCTGTGCCCAGGACTGGCTGCCTGGGTAGAAGAGGCCTGCGCCATACGGAAGGTCTCAGTCATGGCGGCCAGTGGCAGATGGCATGCGTCCATTAAGGCAGCCTCTCGCGAGCATCCTGTGTCTCCCGGGCCTCAATACCTCGCTGGGCAGACTGGCTGCCTGAAAAATGGCGGCTTGCGCCGTACCCACTACCGCATCCCGAAAGGGCTGCCAATAACTGCCTACCAAGAGGACGGCGGCCTCCAACCCCCTGGCTGCATGAGTAGAGGAGGCTTGCAACTGCCGGTCGGTCAGGGTAAAGGCCCCGGGCCCCCTACTGGCTGCCTCGTGGGGGGGTGGGGCGGGCTACGCCGTAGGGAAGGTCTCAGTCATGGCGAATTGCAGCGTATGGCAAGCGTCAATTAATGTTTCTCTCTTATCTATGTTTCTATCTGTCTATCCCTCTCCAGTCCTCTCTGTGAAAAATCAATAAAATATATTTTTTAAAAAATAAAAAAATAAAAGCAGATATATGTAATCCTATCATTCAAAATCCCATATATTGATCCCATCGATAAAATCCCATCACCCTAAACCCATCAACCAAAGCCCATCACCCTAACCCCATCACCATAAATCCATCAACCTAATCCTATCAGCATGAACCCATCAACCTAATTTAAATGATGGTGGCAAATGATGGGGCCAGGTGATGGTGCCATATGATGGGGCCATATGATGGTGCCAAATGATAGTGCCATACGATGGGGACAAATAATGGGGACAAATGATGGGGCCAGGTGATGGGGCTAAATGATACATTTGGTTAATCCTCACACGAGCATAGTTTTTCCATTGATTTTTAGAGAGACAGCGGTAGCGGGGAGGGTGACAGAGAGAGAGAGAGAGATGGTTTGTTTGCCTCTTGCACACACCCCAACCAGGACAGGGATCAAGCCTGCAGCCCAGGCACATGCTCTGGCCCGGGAATCAAACCGGAGACTCTTCGATGTACAGGATGCTCTAACCACGGATCCACACCGGCCAGGGCCAACACCATTTTTAAAAGTAAGTTAGGGAGTGTGGACAGGGGCGCAGCGCATCGGGGTAGCCCTGCATCCCAGGACTTGATCGAGGCGACGGTCCCTTACCTCAAGTTTCCTCCTGGCCATGGTCATGTCCTCACGGGAAGCTCAGGGATGCCCCACCCCCGCCCCGACCCACCCCATCTGGACCTGGGAGGCCAGCCCAAAAGTCTGGGACAAAGTCCTTTTGAGGAAAGCGACTGAGGAACATTCTGGGAGCTTTGCGGGGTCTGGAACTTACCTCCTGGTCCACCTGGGAGGCATTGGCAGCCCTTAAAATGGACGCGAAGCCTGAAGTTCCCTTTCGGGGACACCTGACACCCGGTGGACCATCGACTGGTCGCAGGCCCTCCGGCAGCCGGTGTGGAAGCATGGGGCCGTGTCACCGGATGGTGAACAAGACCCGGGCGTCCCGGGAGGCATACAGACTTGCCCGGGAAGGTGCTCTGGAGGCTTTGCCACTGGAGGTGTGGGCATCTACCTGACACTGAGCCTTGAGTGGGGCCCAGGGGCCTGTGTGAGCTCAGATACAAAGGGTGAATACAGTGACCAGGTGTGGGAGGAAGGAAGAGGCAGCGCCACAACTGGCCGTGGCATGTGCAAAGGCCTTGGGGCAGAGCAAGCCGGAAAGAAGGCAGGTGGCCGGGCATGGACAGTGACGTGTGTGTGCAAGGGCAGGCGGAAGCCAGACCCCACTGGAAAGTTTTGCTTCATGTAGGGAAAGAGATGTAAGGTGACACGGTCCTTGCATCTGTAGGGGCTAGCAAGCCTGGCACCCTACCCACACAGATTTCCCAGGCCTGCTTGTATGGCAACTAATCAGTATAACGAGAGCAGCCCCTGCCTACAGAGCTTTCCCAGGGTTTGTTTATATGACTGCTATTAGTAGGATAAGAGGTAGTTTCATGGCTTCCCAAGAAATATGTATCCAACTAGTGAGAAAGAATGTTTTCCTTGTGATTGATTCCCTGCTTAGTGTCTTATGTATAAAAAGCACTGTATTACTAATAAAAGTTGCCAGAGCTCCTCGAGAGTTTGTGCACCTCCCGAATCCCGCTGTCCTGTCTTCCTTTCTTTTCTGAAATCCCACCTCCCTACCTCAGCCCAGTTCAACCCATCATGCTGGACCTGATAAAAGATGACTTTGATTTGCTAAAGATGAATTTGAAGGGTAAAAGGGGAATTTGTGTTGCAAAATGTGAATGACTCTGTATTTGAGAAGCATCCAAATGAGTCGCTCTTTCCAGGATGCTAGTAAATTCCAACATTGCTCCATATTTTTTCAAGTTACTTCTTTGTTATTAAAGTTATTATTACTGAGCACTTGTTTATTCTAGTAAATTAGTTGTAAACAAGTTTTTTTTCTGATTAAAATATTCTAGTTAATAGTTTGGTGTTGCAATACAGTCATTTTGAAACGTGTTCGTGTAACTTAAGGGGTTCTGTTTGATACCTATGCCTGTCTCTTTTAGAATGAAAGATAAAATAATTCTGTAGAAATGTGCTAAGAGGAAGGACTCCTTCTTTTGTGATTTATCACAATGTAATCATAGAGCAGGGTTATATACTGGTTTTATAAGATAAACGCTTTCATTTTCTTTCAAGTAAGTTACTGATTATACTGTACACATCTGTCTATGGAACTATATACTTATTACCCTGGAGCTCAAAAGGAATCTGTCAGGCAAAAAACTATCCTCTGCTGCTGTCCTGTGTCCATTCAAAAATAAAACGCTGTGCCTCTGTCCCTGGTGCTGACATTCCAGCTAAAGCCCTGTGAACTCTACCGAAAATTCTACCCAGGAAAATAGGGTCACAAGATCAGCGAGGCTTGGCAGGGCGGCATTCATAGTTGTGGGTTCTTCACCGTTTCCTGCTCCCTCCCTGCAAAGGGAGGCCTCGGTTGCTGCGCTGACATCATGAACCCTTTGGAAACCTAGAAGCCAACAATATTGAGGAAGCCAGTCTCAACAGCGAGGTGCTAAGACTGAAAATGCAGCGTGGATGCGAGAGGCCGCCTTAATTGACTCATGTTATTCGCTGCAGGCCGCCATGACTGAGACCTTCCCTATGGCATAGGCCCCTGCTATCCAGGCAGCCAGTATTGGGCACAGAGCCTTTACCCTGTCAGGCCAGCAGGTGCAGGCATCCTCTACTCATGCAGCCAGGGGGTGGGAGGACACCGTCCTCGTGGCAGGCAGTTTTACGGAGCCCACTCGGCTGTGGCAGTGGGTATCGTGCAGGCCGCCATTGTTGAAGCAGGCCAAATGCTGCAGGCCGACATTACTGAAACCTTCCGTATGGCAGAGGCCCCCCATCTAACAAGGCATCCGGTGTGGGGCACGGGGCCTTTACACTGGTAGGCAGGCAGGTGCAGGCTGACTCTACTGAGGCTGCCAGGAGATTGGAGGACACAGGCCTCGACACAGCCATTTTGGGGTTTCTGCTGTGGTACCCAGCAGGCCGCCATTATTGATGCAGCCAGTCCATACAGCGAGTTGCTGAGTACTGTGAGATACAGAGTCCTCTTGAGATGCCGCCATTATTGAGGCAGTCCGTATGCAGTAGGTTGACATTACTGAGACCTTCAGTACAGCAGAGGCGCCTGCTAACAAGGCAGCCAGTACAGAGCACGGGGCCTTTACCCTGGCAGGCAGGCAGGTGCAGGCCTCCTCTATTGAGGCAGGCAAGAGGTTGGAGGCTGCTTTCCTGGAGGCAGTCAGAAAAATGGAGTCCGGGGCCCAGACTTCGCTCTCTGACCTGAATGATCCTCTCAGAACCCATTCCTCTATCCAGGGCTCACACCTACATCTGGGTCCCAGACCATCAGGGCGGGTCCGACAAGATTATCCCGGGGCCCAGCATTCTAACACAGAATCCAGTCTTGAATTAGGGGCATAGTTCTCTATCTGTAACCCAGACCAACATTCCATAACCCAGATGTCCAAGTGAGGTCCCAGACCGCCCCCCAGGGGCCCAGACCTCCCTTCCTTGCCTGAACTGCCCTCATAAGACCCAGAACTCTATCCGAGGCTCAAACCTACATCCGGGTCCCAGACCATCATGGTGGGGCCGAGAATATTATCCAGGGGCCCAGGTTTCTAACACAGAATCTAGTCTTGTATCAGGGGTGTAGTTCTCCATCTGTAACCCAGACCATCATAATGAAATCCAGATGTCCATGTGAGGTACCAGACCTCCCCCGGGGCCCAGACTTCACTCCCTGGCCCAAACGATCCTCTCAGAACCCATTCCTCTATCCGGAGCTCAGACCTACATCTGGGTCCCAGACCATCATGACGGGGCCGAGAAGATTATCCCGGGGCCCAGGTTTCTAACACAGAATCCAGTCTTGTATCAGGGGTGTAGTTCTCCATCTGTAATCCAGTCCACCATTCTATAACCCAGATGTCCAGGTGAGGAAGCAAACCGCCCCTCGGGGCCCAGACCTCCATCCCTGGTCCGAATTGTCCTTCTAGAACACAGACTTCAATCCGGGGCTCAGACCTACATCCAGGTCCTCGACCATCATGAAAGGGCCAAGAAGATTATCCCGGGGTCTAGGTTTCTAACACAGAATCCAGTCTTGTATCAGAGGTGTAGTTCTTTATCTGTAACACAGACCACCATTCCATAACCCAGATGTCCAGGTGAGGTACCAGTCCGCCTCCCGGGGCCCAGACTTCCCTCCCTGGCCCGAAATGCCCTCCTGGTACCCAGACCTTAATCTGGGGTTCAGACCTACACCCGGGTCCCAGACCATCATGGCTGGTCCGAGAAGATTATCCCTGGACCCAGGTTTCTAACACAGAATCCAATCTTGTATTAGTGGTGTAGTTCTCTATCTGTAACCCAGACCACCATTCCATAAACACATGTCCAGGTGAGTCACCAGAACTTCCCCCGGGGGCCCAGAGTTTGCTCCCTGGCCTGAATGATCCTCTGAGAACCCATTCCTCTATCCAGGGCTTAGACCTATATCCGGGTCCTTGACCATTATGGCTGGTCTGAGATTATCCGGGGGCCCAGGACTCTAACATTTAGAATCCAGTCTTGTATCAGGGGTGTAGGTCTCTTTCTGCAACCCAGACCGCCATTCCATAATCCAGATGTCCAGGTGAGGTACCAGACCGCTCCCTGGGGCCCAGACTTCCTTCCCTGGCCCAAACTGCCTTCCTAGGACCCAGACCTACATCCGTGGCTCAGACCTCCATTCGGGTCCCAGACCATCATTGTAGGTCCGAGAAGATTATCCCGGGGCCCAGGTCTCTAACACAGAATCCAGTCTTGTATCAGGGGTGTAGTTCTCCATCTGTAACCCAGACCATTATAACATAACCCAGATGTCCATGTTAGGTACCAGAAATCCCCCCGGGGCCCAGACCTCCCTCCCTGGACCGAACGATCCTCTGAGAACCCATTCCTCTATCCGTGGCTCAGACCTACAACGGGTCCCAGACCATCATGTCGGGTCCGAGAAGATTATCCCTGGGCCCAGGTTTCTAACATATAATCCGGTTGTGAACTGTGGCCTCTGTGTGCCTTGCAGGGTGTTGAGCAGCATCTGTGGCCTGTATCCAACACATTCGAGGAGTAACAGAGCTGCAGAGGCTGCCACATGCCCCTGGGGCCCAACCCACCCCAGGTGCGAGTGCTGCCTTTTTTTTCTTTTTTGGTTAATATTCACCAGGGATAGGGATATAAGGGACATAAGGGATATGGGATATGGGATATGGGAAATGTGGATATTGATATATAAGGGATATAGGGATACAGGGATATAGGGATAAAGGGATAAGGGATATAAGTGATATAAGGAATATGGGGATATAGGGTTATAAGGGATAAAGGGATAAAGGGATATAATGGATAAAGGGATATAGGTATATGGCATATAGGGATATAAGGGATATAGAAATATAAGGGATGTAAGGGATATAGGGATATAAGGGATATAGGGTTATAGGAATATAGGGATATAAGGGATATAGGGTTATAAGGGATAAAGGCATAAAGGGATATAATGGATAAAGGGATATAGGTATATGGCATATAAGGATATAAGAGATATAGGGATATAAGGGATATAGGGATATAGGGGATATAGGGTTATAGGAATATAGTGATATAAGGGATATAGGGATATAAGGGATATAGGGATATAAGGGATATAAGGGAAATAGGGATATAAGGGATATAAGGGATTACGGATATAATCCAGTCTTGTTTCAGGGGTGTAGTTCTCTATCTGTAACCCAGACCACCATTCCATAACCCAGATGTCTAGGTGAGGTACCAGACTGCCCCCCGGGGCACAGACCTCCCACCCTGGCCCGAATGATCCTCTCAGAACACATTCCTCTATCTGGGGTTCAGACGTACATCCGGGTCCCAGACCATCATGGCCGGTCTGAGATTATCCCGGGGCCCAGGTTTCTAACACAGAATCCAGTCTTGTATCAGAGGTGTAGTTCTCTATCTGTAACCCAGACCAACATTCCACAACCCAGATGTCCAGGTGATGTAAGAGACCGCCCCCCGGGGCCCATACCTCCTTCCCTGGACCGAATGCCCTCCTGGTACACAGACCTGTTACCCAGAGCCTGCGGTGACCGCTGTGCAGAGAGGCTGAGGGTGGAGCCGCGTGGACGTGAGTGGCAGGGTGTTCCCAGTTTGCCAGAGCCAGGCAGCCCCAGGGCTGTGAGGGTCATGACCCGGCTGACGTGGCCCCCACTCCAGGAGTGTGATGGGATTATGGTTGATGGGTTTAGGGAGATGGCTTTAGGGTGATGGGTTTATGGTGATGGGATTAGGGTGATGGGATTTTACTGATGGTATTAGTATATGGGATTTTTACTGATTAGATATATTAGATTTTCTTTTTCTTTTTAAAAAATATATTTAATGATTTTTCACAGAGGAATTGAGAGGGATAGAGAGATAGAAACATCGATGAGAGAGAAATATTAATTGACGCATGCTGTATGCCTTAATTGACACAAGCTATACGCTGCAGGCCGCCATGACTGAGACTTTCCGCACGGCGTAGGCACCCCCCCCCTCACGAGGCAGCCAGTATGGGGCCCGGGGCCTTTACCCTGACCGACTGGCAGTTGCAGGCCTCTTGTACTCATGCAGCCAGGGCGTTGGAGGCGGCCGTCCTCGTGGCAGGCAGTTTTACGGAGCCCGCTCTGGCTGCGGCAGTGGGTACGGTACAGGCCGCCATTGTTGAGGCAGCCAGTCCGTGCAGCTAGGTGGTGCTGAGTCCCGCGAGACGCAGCGTGCTCGCGAGAGGTCGCCTTATTGGACATATGTCTTACGCTGCAGGCTGCCATGACTAAGAACTTCCGTAAGGCAAAGGCCGCCCCCTAACAACGTAGTCAGTACGGAGCCCAGGGTCTTTACGCAGGTGGACCGTCAGGTGCAGGTCGCCTCTACTGAGGCAGCCAGGGGTTTGGAGGCCTCCGTCCCCTTGGCAGGGAGCTATAGCAATGTGCTAATAGTAAGTCCTCCTTATTTTGTGATTTATCAGAATGTAATCATAGAGCAGGGTTATACAGTGGTTTTATAAGGTAAATGTTTTCATTTTCTTTCAAGTAAGTTACTGATTATACTGTACACGTCTGTCTATGGAACCATATACTTATTCCACTGGACCTCACAAGGAAGCTGTCAGGCAAAAGCTTTCCTTTGCTGCCCTCCTGTGGCCATTTCAGGAATAACACGCTGTGCCTCTGTCCCTGGTGCTGAAATTGAGCTAAAGCCCTGTGAACTCGACCAAAAATTGTACCCATGAAAAAAGGGTCCAAAAAAAAAAAAAAAAGAAAGAAAGAAAAGAAAGAAAGAAGAAAGAAAGAAAGAAAGAAAGAAAGAAAGAAAGAAAGAAAGAAAGAAAGAAAGAAAGAAAGAAGAAAGAAAGAAAATAAAAAGAAAAAAGGGTCACAAGATCAGAGAGGCTGGGCAGGGCGTCATTCGTTCCGTCCCCGGATGGACCAAAGTCACAGTTGTGGGTTTTTCGCCACTTCCTGCTACTTCCCTGCAAAGGGAGGCCTCGGCTGCTGCGCTGACATCATGAAATCTTTGGAAACCTATAAGCCACCAATATTGAGGCAGCCAGTCCCAAAAGCGAGGTGCTGAGACCTACGAAATGCAGTGTGGATGCGGCAGGCCACCTTAATTGACTCATGCTATTCGCTGCAGGCAGCCATGAGTGAGACCTTTTATACGGCACAGGCCCCCGCCATCCAGGTAGCCAGTTCTGGGCACATAGCCTTTACCCTGGTAGGCCAGCAGGTGCAGGCCTCCTCTACTCATGCAGTCAGGGGGTGGGAGGCTGCCATCCTCATTGCATGCAGTTTTACAGAGCCCGCTCGGGCTGCGGCAGTGGGTACAGTACAGGCCGCCATTGTTGAGGAAGCTAGTCCATGCAGTGAGGTATTGAATTCCGTGAGATGCAGTGTCCTCGCAAGAGCCGTCTGCTGCAGGCCTACATTACTGAGACCTTCAGTATAGCAGAGGTTGCTGCTAATAAGGCAGCCAGTACAGTGCATGAGGCCTTTACCCTGGCAGGCAGGCAGGTGCAGGCAGCCTCTACTGAGGCAGCCAGGAGGTTAGAGGCCTTAGTCCTCGAGGCAGGGAGTTATACGAAGCCCGCTCTGGTTTTGGCAGTGGGTATCGTGCAGACCGCCATTATTGAGGCAGGCCGTATGCTGCAGGCCGACTTTACTGAGACCTTCCGAATGGCAGACGCCCCCCCTTGCTAAGAAGGCAGCTAGTACGGGGCAAGGGGCATTTACCCTGGCAGGCAGGCAGGTGCAGCCATTCTGTACTGAGGCTGCCAGCAGGTTGTAGCCTGCAGCCTCGAGGCAGGCAGTTAAACGGAGCCTGCTCTGGTTTTGGCAGTGGGTATCGTGCATGCCAGTATTATTGAGTCAGAGAGTCCGTACAGAGAGTGCTGAGTACCCTAGAAGCACTGTCCTCACGAGAGGCCGCCAATATTGAGGCAGGATGAATGGTGCAGGCCGACATTACTGAGACCTTCAGTATGGCAGAGGCACGCCGCTAACGAGACAGCAAGTACAGGGCACAGTCCTTTAGTCTGTCAGTCCGTACCCTAGATGCTGCGATTATTGAAGGCGTGTGTACTGGGGAGGCGTGTGTACAGTTGTGGACAGGTGTCGTTTCCTGATGCAGCCAGTACCCTTTCGGCTTCGTTTCTTGATGGTCCCTTCTGATGCATGGTTCTCATGGGAACGTGTTTGTATCACGAATAAAAAATTGAAGTCAGTCAAAGTTTTGTGTGTAAACATTGTTTTATTTTTAGCAGTATATATATTTCCTATTTCCTAAAGTAAGAGAGAGGGAGAGAGTAACGTCCATGATGAGTGATCATCGTCGATGGGCTGGCTTTTGCCAGAAGAAAGTGGTGTATTTGGTCTCATCTGGTAAGTGGAAGGAATCGGCCCTAGCCAGTGTTGGTCGCTGGTTCTAGTTTTGGATGCTTAGCGGTGGAATTCCTGGTCCTGAGCACATCCTGGGATTCAGGTTTCATTGCCAGGCGTGGCCTGTTTTGCTGTGTCAAGGAAAAATCCAATGGTGTCTGGCATCTTCCTTTCTGCTTTTTTGTTCCCTCTCTCTCCTCTCCTCTCCTTCCCTCCCTCCCTCCCTCCCTCCCTACCTCCCTCCCTCCCAGTGTCTCTTAAAACGTCAATTGGAAAAATATATTTTCTGTTAAGAATTACTCAATAGATATACATGAGAAAAGTACAAAGAAGGAAAAGGTGTGGAGGGTGTTCCAAACAGCATCCCCCTACCAGAAAGGCTGCATCCGGAGCAGAGCCCTGAGGTACGGTGATGTTTTTCAAGGTGATGTTTGTAGAAGCTAAAAATAAAATGTCCAAGTGTCCCTGAGCTGGCAAGGTGGTGACAGAACACAAGGAAGCCGCTGTAGGGAGTTCCCTGGAGGTTGTCTTAAGCCACCACGTTAGTGACACTGATGAGTCTTTGTTGGTAGCCAGGGAGGGGCAGGGGAAAGTCAGGTGTGAGGGAGGCAGGGAATGGAGAGAGGTGTGGCCCGCACATGCTCCCCTGCAGTGGCCCGTACCGCTGGTCCCTGAGCCACCCACTGTGAGAAGATGCGAGCAGACTCAGGTGATGTCATTGTTTGAGGGACATGCTGGGGAAAGGACACATATCCTGAGGGCCGGCTAGATGACGGGGCCGCAGTGGCCTGGAGAGATGAGTTGTGTGAAGTTGTGGCCAGCATGTGGTTTCCCTCTGTCTTCCCCTAGGTACCTTCTCGTTGGTTGAGGACTCCAGAACCCTGTCTTCCATTGCCACAGACTCCACCTCCTTCATGGCGACTGTGTGCAAGACACAAGAGCTGTATGGATATGTATTTGCACAAGAGTGGTATTGGGAAGTGATGTGAAAGTTATTGTCTCTAGTTCTTATTTGGAGACTAAATCCTAGCAAAGCGGTTATCTGTTTGATGTCTGAAATATTTGTATTCCAAATAGTTTTTATTTCAGTGAATAACATTTCTTGTACCAAGTTGGTTTCCTAAGTCTAATGAAATGATTAAGTGGCAAATGTTTGTAAATTTGGTAATGATCACTGTCTATTGCTGGCTACTGTAGTTTTTGGGGTGATGTGTGGAATGTCCTCCTCTTCTCCGCCCAGAATATATCCTGTGTTAGTGCAAGCATCTATGACTTTTCTTCCTTAGTCTTCGTGAGAATTGGTTTTCATGAATGTTCCCAGTATCTCCCTTTAAAACTCTTGTGCAAAATACACACAAACAGCTGAGCATCCCATCCTGGATCCTTTTTAGTTGTTTTCAAAGGAATGCAGATTGCTCGTGATTGTAGGTGGATGGTGAAGCACTGAGGCTCCTTGGTGAGTCCCAATAGAGACATGAATGGAAGAGACTAGAATGCTTGTGAAGAGACCCAAATGCTAAGGTTTGTGTTTTTTATGATCCATGTTTCTCCTGAGGCCATTTGAAAAGCATGGCATTCTGTAGTCAATGGTATTGTGACTCGAGTCAAGGTGCACATCGCTGATAAAAGTCAAAGTGCAGTCGTATCCCGTGTCTTCAGCGGTTGGAGTGCCGTCCATGTGCGAGGCCGAGAGTGAGGTGAGCCGTGCGTGCAGGACATGAGGAGAACCCCCAGGTGTGATGTGGCAGGTGACCCAGTGTCCCGGAGGAGCGGTGGGGGCTGCAGGTGATGGCGCTGAGCCTTGGTTGCCAGCTAGAGCATGTTGTTCCCCAGCTCCTCGGCGAGAGGTGGCCATGGGTGAGGCATCCATTCCCCTGGAGGCCAGTGCGATTGAGGCAGTGATTCCCTTGCAGGTGGTCCTGAGGGAAGCAGCCATCCATGTAGGTGGAGGTCGCCATGGTGGAGGCAGTGATGTATTTATTGCTTGAGGTATTTCATGCATTTTTTATCATGTGAAGGTGTTGCGTGGAGAAAAGAAGATTCTGGTAAATAGGTATGTGGTAAAACAAAATGTTTGTTAAGTTTCTTAAAAAGTAATTTTATTATTTCCTCAAGGAAGAGAGAGGAGGGAGACATGTGCATGCTGCGATAGAATCCACGATGAGGGAGAATGCCTCTAAGTCAGTGTTGCTACTGTTGGTTGTGCACCCCTTCCCTCCCATTGCTGTCAAGGGTCGTGGCAGAGACTGTTGTGTGGAAGTTTCCCGTGAGGTGAGCGAGTGCCCCCCCCCCCTGACTAAGATGCTCTGCTATTTTTCCCTTTTAAAGACAAGTAGAGAGTGTTTAGTTGTGGTTTTTGTAAGTTGATGCTGTAATCATTGAGTACTCATGATCTAGTGGCCTTATTGTCTGTGAAAGATGTGACATGGAACCCTTTCCCTCCCAGCCGTCCTGAGTGTCCATCATGCAGTTGTCCCGCTCCCGTTTGTAGCACGTGTCATCCCTAGGCATTGTAGTTGAATCTGTCATTTGTTCCCTTAGGATGGATGTGTCCTTTTCCGTGTCCTAAATTTGGAAACGTATTTGTTGATGAATTTTCTGAATGCTGTGACATTGAAAGGCCACATGGACTATGTGTTCGAAATAAAGGGATGAAAGAGAAGCGATGTTTTTTGAAACATAAAGGTTTGCATGGTAGTTTATTTTGTTGCAGTATGTGTGTGAATATTATATTACTAAAATTATATATATTTTTAAAGGAAACATATATTCTTATTGAAAATATGTTTATTGGAATTGAAGGGCAGGAGAGCAGAAAAGTCTACTATTGGCAACTTGCTGTCAGGAATGTCTGTTTGAGCCCTTGTGTGTCTGTCCAAGGTTTTGTGAGGACTTCAGTTGTCAAGCCCCTGCCCGGCTTCCTCAGCAGGTGTCGCCAAGTCCTCTTTGAGGAGACATGTTTGTGTATTTGCTTTGCCGGATTGATTTCCGTGTGATCCATGAGGTGAGGATCCCGACGGGGCAGTGAGGCCAGTTGTGCCGTGTCCCTTTGTATCGTGTGTGTGTGAAAGGGGGTATGTTGTGAGCGCCTCCCAGGTGAGGTGTTGCTAAGGGAAAAGGTGTGATGGTAGTTGGCAGGTCCCATGAGGCACGTGGTGATTCTGTCCTTTTTTTTGTGCAGGTCCTGGGTGTCCCCACTCATGAGTGTTGGATTGCAGGCGAGTATTGTGAAATGTTGTCAGTATTGGTTTGTGTGGAGGGAGGGTTCTGTTTTTTAAATTGTAAATGAAATAGGATGATGGTAGAGTTGAAAGAGGTGTAGTCCTAGGGTTGGATCCATGAAGAGCATGATTCCATTGCCATGTGCAGCATGTGAAGGTGTTTGCCTGTCATGAGTGTTGTCGTTGGGAGGTGTTGTCCCCCGTGTCCCCCTCCCCCCCAGGCTTCCCGTTGGATACCCATTCACGTGCAGGTGTTTCAGCTCCTGCGTTGAGCAGCTCTGGTGGGGTGTGTGTTGTCTGTACGGTTTGCACATTGAAGTGCTCTCTGCCATTGGACATGCCTGCATTCCCCATCGCCCCTCCCTCCCATGTTGCGGTTTGAACCCGAGGATCGAGTGACCAGTTGGCCTCCCTCCCTGATGCCATGGAAGTGCGTTGAGCCTTTTTCGTTAGGAGAAAGCTGATGGGGTGTTTGTCGTGCGGTGACTCGTGGATGTGTTTCCTGTGTGGTTTCCAGGCATGTTTCCCCGAGTCAGTGAGGGAAGTGCTGCTCGGGAGCCTCCGCGACCGAAGAGAGCTAAAGTAAGGTCCCAGGCTGTCCTTGAAAGCAAACGTTGACATGGGAAGGAGTTGCTCCTGGTTAGCTATGTCTTTGGGAAATCTCTTTCCCGAGGACGATCGATGTTCCTGTTTAGCGGCTTATTGTCCTTTTGCCTATGAGAGGACCGAGTTGTGAATTTGGTTATTCAGTTTGAAGTATCTTTTTTCTTTCCTCTTGATGGCGCAGCCCCAGCTCCATGTCGTGGAGTAGAAGTGTTTGTATTGTTCTTGTGAGCCTGTTAACGGTTGAGCGTTAAGTCATCTTCAGTCAGAATTTTTTTTTTTTTTTTGTAAAAAAAGCTTATTTTTTTATTTTAACCTTTATGGTTTGGGTTCATTACTCATAGTTATTTTGATTGTCTTAACTTATGTTTGATTGAATACTGCTTTCCTGATGTTTTGAATGTCCTATTTATTGTGATCGCACTGGTTCTCGAGGTCCATTCCTGGGAAAGCAGACAGCTCCATGATTGTCCATTGTGTCTGTAGCTACAGGTCATGCATTCCTCTTGACTCAGTGATCCCAGAATCTGGAGAGCATATTTATTCTCCCTTGTGTATGTGGGCTTAGATAATGCTCATGTTTTTCCATTAATTCAGTGATTCCTAGAAGACTAAGTTGGTCTTATTGTGCTTTTGTGAAAATGCTTTTTTGCCAAATAGGTTCCTTATTTCAGCCCGAAAGATGCAATGCAAAGTTTAGTGATGTTCTTGCCATCTAAGGCATGCGTGTGCAACTGTTGGTGTCTGCCAGATTTGTATCTTTATTTCCTTTTATGCCAGCATCCGTTCTTCAATGACTCGATCATGTGAATTTTTTGAGGCTTTATTTGTAATACGGGGCTTCCACTCCCACAGTAGGGAACCACAGAGGTTTGTGTGCTTTGCTTTGTCCCACGTCCTCCATGTCCGTCTGCTTCTTTGTGTTAAAATGTAGAAAAGAACGTGTTAGCAATCACCATTTTGTAGAGCACTCTCTCCATTCCCGGCTATTGTTGTGTGAGTCATTTTTGTTGTGTTGTTGTCATCGTCGTGGAGAAGCTACGTGTTTGTGTGTAGGTGTGAGGAGAGATGTTTCTGGAGGCAGCAGCGCCGCCGTGTCATGGTATTGAAAGCTTTCTATTTTTAAGCAATGATGGCATGAGATTGTCCTATGAGTATGTTTGCTCTTTTGTCTGTTTTGTACCGTGGACACCGCCTATGTAGGTCCAGTGAGTCTTGGGGAGGCTGTCGTTTGTAGGGTTTTGGTTGTTCGAAGCAGGTATTTTGTATGATGCGAGTGTTTTATTTTGTGGATGCAAAGATTCTTTTGACTAGGTTGCTGTAGAGAGATAGTGTTTATTTTCTTTGAGTCCAAGGTGATTCGTTCCCAAAGGAAGAGGGAGGGAGAAAGTGAGGAGGCTCAAAGAAGTCATTGCAATGTAATTCTGTCATTGGAGGCTAGTGACCTGCATGCCAGTCAGTGTCCAGAGGGAGGGCTATTGTTAGAGAGATTCTGATCCTTCAAACAATGCAGGAGGAGAGCTTGGAGAGACTTTATTCACTGCGGTGGGCTTAGAGAAAATGAATTTAAATTTTAAGCAAAGGTATAAGCAGAACTTCCCTTTTTCTTCTGGAGCCAGGTCTATGTGCACTTAGTGGTTATGTTGCTACTGGCCTGGAAACAACAGAGTTCTATGCAATGAAAGAATGCACCTGGCATGGCATTGAAATTCTGTGCATATGTAGTTTATAGCCTATAAGGTCAGGCAGCTAAGTTTATTTTCCTCATTATTCAAGCAGGTGAAAGCAAAGTTATTTTTTTAATAATAAGTGTCTGTCCAAAACAAGAGCATAGAATTCCAAAGAGTAGTTTTATAAAATAGGGGTTTTTCCTTGTCACTATTTGTTGTGACACCAGGCCAGACCCTCAGATCTGTCTTGGAGACCCACCTCCAACACCCGGCGGCCTTCTTGCAAGGCCCGTGAAAAGGATGGGAAGCGTCATGTATGTTGTTGGTGAAGTATGGTAGCAAGCATAGTTGTTTAAAAACTGGTGTTTTAATTTGCACCCTGCTATTGTGGCTTCTGCACACACTTAGTTGCTTCAAGAGTAGGGTCGTTCCTTCAGCTTCCAGACTGAGACCTGAAAAGTCAGCAAGGTCCTTTTGCTGTGCCTGTGGACCAGAAGTGCAGGAGATGGATTGCCAATGATTCGGTAGGTGCAGGGTTCGAAATTGTAGGTAACCTTTCAAGATGAGTCACTGTGCTTCATTGTGCTTTTGCAAGATAGGGCCCTCTGGCTGTGTCAAGCATGATGTGTGTGGGAATCCCCCTGCGGTCTGTTGCCAGCAATTTTAATTGAGAATTGAGAATCAAGGAAAATGTGGTTTAGAGCTTTCAAAGGCCCGCCTCCATCTGTCACATCGCATTCATGATTGTGTCCCCCACTTGCATGTGGTGTTCTCGCGGCTGTCCCGGCTAGTTCAGGAAATATTTGCCTTATTTTTGTAATCCATCCACAGCCTCCCGTGGTCTTGTGATTGCAGGGTTTGAGCCCACCACAGTGGGGGAAAGTTGACAGGGAGGGACATGTAAGGGTTGGGGTGCCCATGCATGTGTCTCCATTGAGATTTGGAAGGGCGTTTCCCGCGTTGGCCGGCGTTCTTCAACAGTGTTCCTCCTCTGTCCTCAGAAGCGTCCTTGGTCCTGTAGGTTGTCTGCAACCCAAGAAATAGGCATGGTTCGTTGGAATCCATGATCCGTGAGAATTTTCAGAAGTCACCGTGAAGCCTCTGGGTTGTGTAGGCCCTCCCTGCCATCCCTGCCAAGGGGTTTGGGGGTGGTTTCCCGGAGACTGTTGTATGGAAGTTGTGTGTTCGATGTCTTGCATTCTTAAGCCGATATTTTTTGGCCTTTGTAAGGAAAAGAGTTTTTTGAGTCGTGTATGTTGTAAGTTGATGTATTAGTGAGCACTAGCAGCATACTGGTCCTATTGACTGCGAAAGATGTGACATGGATCCGAAACGGGTTTTGTTCAGTGGATAGAGCGTCAGCCTGCGGACGGTGGGGTCCCGGGTTCGATTCTGGTCAGAGGCACGTACTTTGGTTTTGGGTGCATCCCCGGTGGTGGGTGTGCAGGAGGCTGCCGATTGATGTTTGTAACTCTGTATCTGTCTCCCTTCCTCTCTGTAAGGAAAAAAAAAAAATTAAAAAAACCTTTTAAGAAAAAGATGTAAAATTGAAAGCATTCCTTCCCATCTGCTGTGAGTGGAAATTCACACGTTGTCTTGCTCATCATGCTCTTGTTTTCTGCACGTGGTATTCCTAGGCATTGGATTTGGAAATTTCATTTGATAAAGTATGATTGATGTGTTGTTTTTTGCATGTGACATGTGAAATCCTCGTAGTTGAGGAACTTTGAGAATGCTGTGAAACTCAAAGGCCCAATTCACTAAGTGTGTCAAGTGTAAAGGCGAAAGAGAAGCGATGTTTTTTGAAACCGAAGGCTGTAATGGTAGTTTATTTTGTTTCACTCCATGGGGCAATCGTTTTTTACAAAAATAAGATTTTTTTAAAAGAAAACATGCCTTCGTATTGAACATCTGTTGCTTGGCATGAAATGATATAGGAGAGTCGAACCCCCTATGTTTGCGACGTTCTTCCCAGGAACCTTCGTGCATGCGAGCCACTGTGTGTTTCCGGTGTTGAGAGGATTCCATTTGTGAAGCCATTGTCCAGCTTCCCCAGCAGGTGGCGCCAAGTCTTCGTTGAAGAGAAATGTCTGCGTATGAGTGTTTTCTTTTTTTTTCCTAAATATTGTATAGATTTTTTATAGAAAAGAAGGGAAAGGGATAGAAAGTTCGAAACCTTGATAAGAGAGCAACGATCAGTCGCCTCCTGCACCCTCCTGGGTATGTGGGCGCCCCCAAGGTCCATGTCTTTGACCGGCAGTGAACCCGGGATCCTCGAGTCCGCAGGCTGACGCTTCTCCACTGAACGAAAGCGGTTCGGGCTGTGTTTGAATTTTTGATGGAGGGATTTCCTCTTGAAATATGATGCCAGGATCCCTGCGGGGCAGTGAGAGTGGATGTGGCCCTTTGTAGCGTGTGTGTGAAAGGTGGGATCCTGTGAGCGGCCCGCAGGTGAGGCGTTTGTAAGGGAAAAGGCGTGTTGGTATTTTTCACGTCCCGTGAGGCCCATGGCGACCCTGTGCCTTTTTTTGTGTAGGTCACGGTTGCCTGCCTCCATGCAAGTGTGTTGGAAACGAGGCGAGCATCCCGAGATGTTGTGAGGAGTGGCTTGTGTGAAGTGTTTTTTTTTTGTAATTGTGAATGAAATGCGATGATGTGTGAGTTGGAAGAGTTCTAGTTGTAGTTTGGTATTCTTTGACGATTTGAAGTCATTTTTATGTGAATTGTGTGAAGCTGTTTCCCCGGCATGAGTTTTGTGTTTCTTGAAGGTGATGTCCGTCAGCTATGTGAGGAGGCTATCTCCCCCGGTTGCACCCAGTGTGGCCCAAGTCCCCTTCCCCCGCAGGCTTCCCGTTGGAAGCCTACACATCACAGGTGGTTTAGGGTCTCTCAAGTCCCCCCGAAGCATGGCCTTCGAAGGCAAAGCTTGAAATGCCACAGAGCTGGTGCTGGGTAGGGAAGTCCTCGGGGCATGTTTTCCCTGAGGACGAGGCATTTGTATGTTGATGTGGCTATTGTCCTTTTGTGTATGAGAGTAAGTATTTGTGAAATGTCCTATTTTTTTTGAAGTTCCGTTTTATCGCCCCCTTGAGGGCACAGCCCCGGCCTCCTGGCGCGCAATGGAAGTGTCTGCATTGTTGCGATCCTGTGAATGTTGACCGTGAAGTCCTCTCAAGCTATCTAATTTTTTTTATTCTTTGTAGCCCACCCACCCCCGAGGTGTGTGTGGTTGTCTTTGTCCCCCGTCCCCAATGTCCATGTCCTTCTTTGAGTGCAAAATGTGTAAAGTAAGAGGTGAAACCCCCCTTGTGGACAGCACTTTTTGTTGTGTGATGGTGATGTTCGTGTCAAAGGTATGTGTTAGCGTGTAGGTGTCAGGGGATACGTTGTTTGAATGTTAATGTCGTCGTGTAAGGTGATTGCAAGGTTTTTCTCCTGAAGAAATGCCATGAGATTGGCCTATGTGTTTGTATTTGTGTAAGTTTTGTATCCGTTTTGTAGCTGGCATGTTTTCTCGGTGTGTCTCTCCGTCCCAGTCCCTGCTTCGTCCCAGTCCTTCCGTAGTGTTTGATCATGTGGAAGTTAGACCTTGTGTCAGTTGTGTTTTGGGTATCTATAGATTTTGTGGAACTCTTTCCTTTGTTTGTGTGTGGCACTGTTTAAATTTGAAGTCGTCCGGAAAAGCATTGTTGCACCTGCAGACTGTTGGGCAAAGGCAGAGAGTTCCCGTAACGCTTGCAAGAATGTTGACGAGCATGCCGAATCTTAGATTGTGTGTTCCGTCCTTTCTGTCTTATTTTTGATTTTGATTTTTGGAAAGTGTCCTAAATGGTTTCCCGGTTTCGGTTTCATTTTGTTCTCCGAGAACACAAGCCTTTGCCATTGTGGAGGAAGGCGGAGTCCTTTAGCATGCTAATGGGAGAGAGTCTGGGCTCTGTGGGGAGTTGTTGTCAGAATCTTGAAGGAGGAAGTGCCCGGGGTTGTTTGAAAGGGCAGGAAGGGGGTTGGATGACTTCCCCTTTTGGTCAAGTGAGGGAGAGCATCCCAAAGAATGGCAGGTAGCCTGTTGAGTAAAGTTGCGGAAAGCTTGTTTTTCCCGTGTTAACGAAAAAAACCATTGAAACCTGTAAAGAATTTTAGTGAGTTTATTTGAGCCAAACTGTCGACATATGCCGGGAAGCAGAACCTCAATGAATTGAGATTATGCTCCGAAGAATGGTGGGTTACATCTGTATTTATGCATTGCCATCAAAGGAGGGACATAGGTGGGCTACATGAAATTCATTGGATAAAGTCAAATGGTGGGAAACACCTGGGATTGGACAAAAAGTAAAATGATGGACACATACTTAGGTGGGTACAGGAACAATTAACATGATAATGAAGGAATTTGAGGCATCTGTCCTGGCGCCTACCACATTTGGTTGTGCCCCAGGGGCTCCAGCAAAAGAAGGAAGTTACAAGTTACCCAGACATCTCACAGATATGTTATCTCAGAGGCAAAAAGGCAAATGGGCTCAGGAAAGAAGATCTAAGTTGATCTTTGTCAGGGAAGGTATCAGCTTAGGAATGACTGCCCACTATAACCTGTTTGTAGTTAAATATTTAATTTTCAAACCATCCTTTGTGGTTATTCCAGGTCTCTGAGTTTGCAAGACTGCCACGCAGGCCTCCCCTGAGCTTGTCAGGTTAGCATGTGGCTCCTTTCATCCACACCAGGTTGAATGTGTTGTATTGGTGAAGGTGTTATCGATTTTCTAGGAGATTTTTGGCACCCGTCCATGTGTTTTGAGTTGAGTTGCGTTGTCTTTAAAGTAGGGATATGTTAGTATTCTCTTTCTATATTTTGTGATCACGGAGGGAGTTTCTGGATCTTTTTCCCCTCATGTGGTAGATAGGTTAGAAGGGAGTGTGTGTTTTGTAGGTATGGATGGAGGGAGAGGGAGAGAGCGAGAGCGAGAGATGGGGGACAGTTTAACGGTGATGTGAGAGATACATGAGTTGTGTTTCGTATGTGTATAGACATGTCGGTATGCTGGCATCCTTGCGTTTTGAAGGGTTTCATTTGGGAGTCTTTTAGCCTCCCCCCCCGCCCCCCCCCCGCCGATCCTCTCGTTCTGTGTTGTGTTGTTTGTTTTAGTGGCTTCCTAATGAAATGTCTGTTTTTATGCTAAGAAGCTGTCTTGTTTTCTTCCCGGTGATTGGTTCCTTGGAGAAGTGTGATTCTCCCAGTTTCAGGGGTTTCTTGTTAGGTTTGCTTGAGCCATTGAGCAGATAGCCTTTTCCGGAGAAGTGGCTTTTGAAGTCACTTGACCTTGGCTAGTCCCTTTGTTGAAGAGCAGTTCTCATTGTGGGTGAGCACATTCCATCTTTCCCTCCGGGTATGCATGATGAAGTCTCCGCCCTTGAACATCCCGCCCAAAGCCCTTTTGAAGCGAGTGATTGTTTTCCTTGGTTGCTGGAACCATCCCGGCTCAGCTGTGTGGTGTGTGGAGGATGGAATGAATGAGTTCTCCCTCAGGTACCTGGTCTTGTGAGTTCGTCTCTCAGCAACCTCCATCTCCCTGCTCGTATTCCTTCCACAGGACTATGTCCATCTGTTGTAGTAGGGAGCCGTGGTGGATTTGTTTGTTTGAGCGGCTTTGTGGAGATGTCTTTGTGTAGGGTCGGACAAACCCGCATGTGGTGTGTATGCTCTGTGTTGGCTTTCTGCCATGTGTTTAGAAGTTTGGTCTCCTAATGTTGTTGTTGTTGTTTGTTTTTTGTAGGCCAAGTCCTTCCAGGCGAAGTGTCTGTCCAGCCACGTCAGCCTGACCTTGTTTTTGCCATGGCCATTGTGTTTTTCTGCGTATGCGTTCCTGTTGTCCACAGGTAAGAAAGTGTCACGGTCAGTCGCATGAATGATCGACTTAAATGGATATTTAGATTAGAGATGATGAGTTCTTGTTCAAATGTTAGTGGGATAGTAATAGAAAAGAATTAAAAAGAAGGAGTAACTATTGCAAGTGAAGTATGGTAGCAACCATACTTGGGTAAAAATAGGTGTTTGCATTTTCACCGTGCTATTTTCGCTTCTGCGTGCAGTTACTTTCTTCAACAATAGGGTAGTTCCCTCAGGTTCCAGATGGAGACTTGGAAACTCCCTGCCCCCCTCCCCCCACATTACAAAGGCGATTCTCCTTTGCCTGTGGACCAGAAGCACAGGAGATTGATTTCTATTGACTCAGTCGCTCCAGGAGTATAAATTGTAGATCACCTTTCTAGAAGGTGAAATTTGCTCCGTTGCACTTCTTCATGTCAACGTCCAGCAGGATGTGCTTCCAGAATTTAGAAGAAATAAAATTTCTTGTGTTGTCGACTTTTCAAAGCACCTCCTACACCTGGGACGGCGCGTCGTTGAGGGTGGCCACCTGCGCGTGGTGCTCTGGCGGCCGTCCTGGCCAGTTCCCTCAATCCTTTCCTGGTGTTTTAATGAATCGGCAGCCTCCGGTTATCTTATTTTTGACTCCAGGGTCGACCCTAGAAGAAGTGCATTCTCTTGACAGAGTTTATGAGCACGGAGTGAGTATTTATGGACATTTTTTCCATCATGTCCTAGATAGGGTCGAAGGGAGTGTGTGTTTTTGAGGGCAGGAGGTCGGGAGGGCGGGAGGGAGGGAGAGAGAGAGAAATGGGGGAGAGGAGAGAGCACGCTGATGTGAGAGCTACATGAGCTGTGTTTAGTATTTGCATAGACGTGTTTGTAGGGTGGTATTCTTGCATTTTTAAGGCTTTCCTTTGGGAGCCTTTTAGCCCCCACCCCCAGGTCCTCTCTGTTTGTGTTTTTATGTTTTTTTTTGTGGCGTCGAAATGAAATGGTGGTTGTGTCGAAGATAACCAGCTGTGTTGTTGAAGTCCCGGTGATTGGTTCCTTGGAGAAGTGTGAGTCTCCCGTTTTCAGGGTTTTCTTGTTAGGGTTGCTTGAGCCATTGAGTAGATATTTTTTTTGACGAGAAGTGTCTTTTCAAGTCACTTGACCTTGGATAGTCCCTTTGCTGAAGACCAGTTATCATTTTCGTTGAGCACATTGCCTTGTTTCCCCTTCGGGCATGCATGAAGCAGTCTCCGCCCCTCCAAAGCTCACTCAAAGTCCTTTCTAAGCAACTGATTGTTGTCCTTGGGTGCCGGAGTTATCCCGGCTCAGCTTTGTGGTGTGTGGGTGATGGAAAGAATGCATCACCCCTCACCCCTCACCCCTCACTTGTCTGGCCTCGTGAGTTTCTCTCCCAGGAACCTAAATCCCCCTCCTCCTATTCCTTGGATAGGACCGTGTCCTGGTGTTGTATGTAGCTGGGGTGTATTTGTTTGAGGCGGACAGCCCCGATTTGGTTCTTGTGCAGGCATGTGAGGCTCCCCTCGTGTCGTGTGTATGCTATGTTTTGGCTCTCCCATCCGCCTTGAAGTCTCCTCTGTGTATTTTCTTTTTTTTGTAGGCGAAGTTATTCTAGGCGAAGCATTTGTTTGTCAAGCCGTGTCAGCCTGCCCTCGTTTTTGCGATGGCCATTGTGTTTTTCTGCATATGCGTTCCTCTTGTCCACAGGTAGGCAAGTGTGATGTTTAGTCGCATGAATGGCCGAGTTACAGTGACATTTTGATTAGAGATGATGGGTATTTGGTGAAATGCCAGTGGACTGTTAAGAGAAGTGTTGAATGTCCTGATGTTTGTGCAAGAATTCAACAGAACGAGGAAGAGAACAATGGAAAGTGTATGCCAGGAGGATGTGCTATGTGTGTTGAGAAAAAGGCTGTTTCAGCTGTTGAGTTGCATTCCCTGCAGTTTCCTGTTGATGTCTGTGTTTGTGAGTTTGAATCGCTGAAGCCGTTCCCTTTGTTTCCTATGTGAAAGAGAAGCGTGAAGAAGGTCCGTGTCCATTCAGCATTCCCTATAGCAGGAAGTTTGGGTATCTCTGTTTTTAGTTTGAGTAGGTTGTTGCCCTTGTGCTCTGCCTTTTTTGTGATGAGATGTAATGTTTGTATCAGGGTACAGAGAGGCCGCTTCATCCCTGAAACCTTGTCGTCTTCCAATGTCTCTAAGATGTCTTTGAAGGTAGGAATGTGACCAGTGACATTGTCTTTATCTTTTTGAATAGTAAGTGTGTGATGGTTGTTACCCATTGCGTCTCTTATTGCATGAGATGGCCAAGGTATTTAGAAATTTCAAATAACATGGATTCCTATCCTTTGATAGTTAGATCCACAGGTCAGCGTGAGACATGTGGCGTGTAGGCGAGTTGAAGTCAGTCGTTGATGGATGCAAACGAGAAAGGGACATGAAGAGAACCATGTTTTCTCTAATTTGTCCATTCTCCTGAGTTCTGAAAGTGTTTTTGATAGGCCATGGCTCCGTTCTCAGTGGGATAGAGGGCAAGGGAGATGTTGATGTGCCCATTCAAAGTAGGCACGGTGAAGGATCTCAAGGGCCTTTTGTGGAAGCATCTATGGCCATGGGTTTTGAAAGTCATGGGTCAGGATTGTGTTTTTGTGCCATGTAGTGTATTTGTTTACGTGGTGGTCTGTTATGGAAGCATGAAGATGTTACAGTTTGATCAGATGTGTGTGAGAAAGCCAGGGCCGTGCATGTCCTGACGGTTTCTAGTGCCCGTGTCCCTAGGATGGATTTGAGCCAATGTGCCTTGCCCGTGTCCTTAAAGTATATTTTTCTGTGAGTCTGTCCTAATGGAATCTCTTGTGAATTTTTAGTGTGCATGACACCATGGCCAGTGTCGATGTGTTACCCAGATGTGTGAACGGTGTGTGATGTGTTGAGTTTAGTATGTAGTCATGACGTTGTAGAGCAAGTTTGTGTTGGATTCATTTAAAAAAGAAGTCAATGTGTATTTTCTGTAGCGCCCGTATTATTTTTTCTGACACTTGTGTGCTGATTGTTGTTTGTATGTATTTCTTTTGTGCCGTCTGAATCGTTAGCCGTGTAGTATTTTTGCCTCGTGATGGATGGCTCCAGCGGTGGTTGATGTCCCAGCCTCCCGTGAGGAGTTTGCACCCCAGCGACTGCTTTTTCCAGGTGTTATCGGATGTGTGCGGCACGGCTGCGATCGAAGGAAAGCATCTTGTAGAACGTCGATGTCCTTTTCGATGGCGTTTCATCTTACCACCGTCTTTTCTGCCCCTCAGAACTGCCACTTCCTCTCAAAAATGCACCTCTTCCGTGACAAGCGAGCGTCCCACATGGCTCCTTTTGTGCAAGACCTGCGCAGTGACTATGTGTACTTGTCAAAGAATGAAGGTGAAGGCTGCTCATGGAAACGTAGGAACCGTGGAAGTCCGAACGGCATCGTAAGTGCTGTCCTATCTCGGTAGGTTGTGTTGTTGAATGTGCTTCTGTGTTCATGGATGGAGGCATTTTGAGATTTCTGAAGCGTTCCATGGGTCTGGCCATTGGAAGGAAGCATGTGTGTCCTTTTTAATTGTGATTGTGTTAGCCAGCTACTTGTGCTCCTGAGAGAACTACAGAAAATTATTAGAGGAATGATTTTTGAAGGGTAACGCCTGTGGGGACTGTTGAAAAAACCATGCATGGTTTTCTTAAATTGCCATGGTCCTTAGAAAAATGATGTATTTCTGTCCCAATTTCTCCTTCAGGGACGTAAGCACAGGTGACCAAGGGTGCCTCAGCCAGTCTCTAAACTGACACGTACGACCCAAAGTACTTACTTAATATTGACCGAGCATAAATTACACAGGAGACAGACATGCAATGCACGAATCACACACGGTTTATTTACCAGAGTCCTGGTGGTTTCCAGACCTCGGCAGGCCACCCGGGGATTCGCGCCGACAGACACACACACTGGACGTTGGACGTTGCAGCTGCGGCTCGGCGTCTTGTTTGAGGCCTCAGTTTCCGGCTCACTGTTTGGACTCACGGTCCACGGCAGAGCTTGGGCAGATGCAGGAAGGGGGGTGGAGAGTGACCGTCTGTGGAGGAGCAGAGCAGGCCTCTCTGATCTTCTTCTGGTACTTCCTCTTTTTATGTGCCTAGATGGGCGTCTTCAGTGTGTCTTATCAGCGGGTCCCAGGAGCCTTGCATATCTGGTTTTACATATGGGGAGCAGATCACTTTTATCTATTTTCTACATACAGGCCACTCAGGGGTGTTTAATCAGCCTGTTTACATTACATTCAATACTTTTTAACATCATACTTTAATATCACACTGTAATTCCACAGTTTGATACTTATTTTATATTATTCTTATCACTATTACTATAACAATTTCCCTGTCCATTTTTACTCCTTCATCGGTGTCAGTGTTTGTGCATGTACCGTGTCCCCACGTTGTAGGTTTTATTCATTGCCAAGGTGCTATCCAATGCATTAGGTAATCGAAACGAAGTTTTTCTCTCCCATCTTTTTTTTTTTTTTTTTTAATCGTCTTTCCTTGATTGCAGTATCTGTAAAAAGCAGTTGAAGAAGTGTTTTTTGTACAGGAAATATGTTTTTATTGTGTTATTTTATTTTTATACTTTGTAAATGTGTTATTCATGATACAAAGATGTCAGGAAACACTGTTTATGTGATGAGTCTGTTTGGAAGTGTATTTTTTCATATTTGTTTTGATGGCATGTGTTTCAGATGGAGAGATTTCCTTGGACGGAGCTGCAGCGGGAGTGTCCGGACGAGGCAGCCACCGGCCGTGAATCTGTGTTAGCTGAGTCTTGGGAGGTCTGACGGATTGGCCACCCGTTCCCCGGCTTGTATACGATCATCGCTACACTCATCGTCGCCGTTTGTTTGTAGAGCACGACTCAGAGCACGAGCATCAGGTAACGTTTAGAGTGTTTACGTAGGCGTGTCCCGCGATTCTGCGTCCAACAGGGATCCCTAAGACATGACGTTTTATGCAGCCCTGCCTTGTTGTGCAGGTTGGGTCCTTTTCTGCACAGTGACAGGTGAAGTCATAGTATTTGTTTATGTAAAGGAATTGTCATGTGATAGTACTTTTAGGAAACAGAAGCTTATGTGATACAATGTAAAGGCATCTGTCCAGCATGATGGGTCATCCCATTCACGGTTCTTGGAATATTCCCCCCAGGTGTGGAAGTGCCACGCACGATGTTTTTATGTTTCAGTGACTATGTTCCCTGTGGGAAATCAGTATCGTGAGGTGCATTGCATTTTGTAGGCTGTTTGTTATGGTGTTATTCTCTTCCTGTAAGGTGGTCTTGGGATTGTGGCCCGAGCGTGTTTCTAGGAAGATTCTTACCTACTGAGTTTGAATCGTTGAGTCGTTTTTAAATTGTTTGTTGAACCTTGGGAGCTGCCAAGTCATTTTCCAAAATTGGTCCATTTCTTGAGTGAGTGTGTGCTTACCAGTGTCTGTTTATGGTCCTGTTGGAAGCTCCTTTTCCCACGTGTCATCCTGAGGGCCTGTCATTTTTACCGTATCGGTGATTGTATTCCATTTTATTTTTTGGATGCTGTTCTTGTTCCCCTGGGCCCCTCATGCCATGCCCCTTCCCCTGCCCCTTGCAAGGCGCGTCAGACTTGTTTATGTACTGTAAATGCACTAGTGCACCTGTAATTTAGGAAAGAATTGTCAGCGCCTCCTAGGACATGCCTCTCTTGTTGTATGGCAGGGGCCGGTTGAGGTTTTCAGTAGGCACAGTGCTTTCAAGGTTCGATAGTGCAGGAGACAGACAGCTGTGATAGGCTTTTGAATAGTCCATGTGAGATTGGACTAGGCCCGGTGTTCAGTGCACATTTTTGGGATTGTCTGTGAGTGTCGTTTTTTCCCATGCCTCTCTCTCTCCCGTTGCCATCTCTTTAGTCCCAGGTCTTGTTTCATTGTAGCCCTTGGGACAGAATAAGGGCATGTGTGGTGTGTGTGTGTGTTGTAGGCCACAGAGTATCCTTTTAGCAAGAAAAGTTTTTCCAGAGGTCCCTGTTTGAGCGTGATTGAGGTAGAGTCCTTTAGGATGTCAGTCATCAGTGCCAGTGGGATGTTGGGAAAGTTCCTAGGGGTAGCCGTCCGCAGGTCTCTTGTTGTGTGGATCGTGCCTCCTATGGAGAAGCCAGTCCATGTGATGTGTTACGGTGCATGCGTTGGTCTTTAAGAAGCAGCCTACATGGCTATCTCGTTCTATATGTAGCTGAGAGCCGCCTCCTCTACCGTTGTGCAGTCCTTGAAAGTGAAGGTCATTGCACGGAAGCCAGCGTAGCTGTGAGGTGTGCAAGGTCATCTCGGTAGCCGTATCGATTCTCCAAGGGATGATCTCATTTTATATTAGCTCTAAGGGGTCTGAAGCATTCCTAATTGGTGTTGTTAAATGTTAAGCAAATTGTAGTGTAATTTATGTCCTTGTAGTCTTGTAGAGTTTGCTTGGGGCTTGTGCGTAAGTGTTATTTGTCTATATAGCATGCTGAACTCCATGTGTCTGGTGGTTGGATGGATGGGTGGATGGGTAGATTTGTGGATGTATGGATGGGTGGATGTATGTGGATGGATGGATGGATGGATGGATGGATGGATGGATGGTTGGGTGGGTGTGTGTCTGGCTTATTTATGGGCCTATCCTGTCTTGAGTCTTGTTATCCTGTTGCTTTTTGATGACACTATATATTGTTATTGTTTTTTATAGGTTTTTCTTCTCCTGGTTTCTACGTCGTCTGTTGTCTACATCCTCAGCTCTCATGGTGCTGTTGTCCTGGAGGGATCCACGCCTTCCCGTTTACTTTCTGTAGTGACCTTTGTTATCACCCGCTTGGTGTAGTTGCTGTGCCATTCTATGTATGGTATGCCAGCGTATTCTAGTTCCTCCCCGTCTTTTCTCTCCTTGTAACCTTGCACACTCGTGAGTGCTGTGCCCCTTTCCCTGCAGTAGAAATGAATGGAAAGTGCTCGTCTGCTGGCTGCTGTTGCACTAATGTGATGGCGCACATTTATGGGGTTGTGCAGCTTCATGAAAGCCTGTGGCACTAAGTGGAGCTTGTCTCCTTCATAGCTGTGTGCAAGAGCACTAACCCCACCCCCACCATTTTGCTAGTCATGAGCTATCATTGCTGCACCTGTGCTGTGAGTCCTGCATGCAAGACTGGTCTCTGCTTTTCATCCCTCGAAGTATCACGCCAGTCCAGTTTCTCCCATGGGGAACTTGTGCTACTGGAGTATGTAGATCCGAATGAGCTCAGAATGTGGAGTTGGATTTGCTGTTTGATATCATAGCAGTATTTTTTTTCGCTGCAGCCTCCTCCTCCCTCCATGGGAGTTGTTTGTCAGTATCTGTTGTGTCCTCATCCTTGGCTGTATCATCATTTGTAGTTCCCACCTTCCAACAGTGCTGCTACCAGTAATTATGTTATAGTGAAAGGCTAACACCCTTTCAAAATGTACTGCTTTATCAGTTGTATGGGCTTGGATATTGCTGTTATGATTTTGTATCAGCAGTGTGTAAGCCTAAATCTTGTACAGAATAACTCCCATGTCATGCTCCAAGAACTTTTTTGTTGCTCATCCAAGTTCCACCTGATGACTCAGTTAGTGGAGGATGGATGTGCGTGTCTGCAGTTCAGTGTATTGTTTTGGCCAGCCGCAGGTGTTAGTGTTGTCTTGCAGCAGTTGTTGTGCGGTGTCACTGTGTTGCTGTATCGTAGCCTACTCCCCCACCCTAACTGTGTCCTCTGGGGTACCTTTCCCTGCAGCTGAGAGGAGTGGCAAGTATGGCCTCCTGGATTTTTCTCCAGCACCAATAGATTGTACATGTCCCTCTCCATGGGCTTATTGTTCCTGTTTAGTTGCAGGGGAAGCTTGTGATATGAAGTGCAGCTTGTCCCCTTCTGTCATAAGTGTGTCAGTGTGCTTCTCCCTAGCAACATTTTCCTAGTCTTGGAGTATAACTGCTACCCCCGTCTACTGACTCCTGCAAACCTGGTCTTTGGACTGCTTTTCATCCCTCCATCATATCGTCACAGTTTGTAGTTTCTCCTGTGGGTACCTGCTGCTATTGGAGTATGCAGTCTGAAATCTGAAACAGCCCAGAAATTGCAGTTAGATGTGCATTGCAGCATGTCAGCAGCATCTGTGGTATCCTCATCTTGCGTTGCACCCGACCGCCCCTCCACCCACCCAATGTGCATTGTGAACCAGAAGTCCCTAAAATGTTTGTTGCAGGACATGTCATTTTTCCTGCCATTTGTGTGTATTCTGGTGATGTGTGCATTTTCTGAGCCACTTTTACCTGCCTTGGGGATCTTTGTGCCTTGCTGTAATCCTTTCTTAAGTATGAGTTGTGGAACACAGGAGACCCTTTTTGAAACAGTACTCATGGTTGCATTGACATCAGCGATCAAGGTATACAACTTGCAGTATTTTCAGGTGTTGGGGTCTTACAGGTAAGTAAGTGTATGGATTTTTGTCAGTCTGTGTGCCTGATCTGTGAAATCAGTGTAATGTTCTCCTCTCATCTGTATTGCCCCCTCACAGCTCTGTTAGACCTAATTGACTGCATCACAGTGCTGGCTGCTCAGTGGCAGGGTATATTCTGTGCCAGCTGAGAATCTGTGAGTACTGAGTAGTATCTCAAGGTGGGGTATGCCCTTTCAATTTGTGTTTTTTCTTTTTCCTAAGTCCTCCTATAACAGTGCAGTGTCCCCCCTGCTGTGTGCTGTTTAAAGGATGTGCGTGCACCCCTGTGGGTCGAGCAGCCTGCTGTGTGATCCTCTGCATCCTCATGGACTCTGTGTTCTGTGGATGTTTTTAGTAGTGTGTAAGTGTCATGTCATGTCTGGGTGAGTGAGCATGCTCTCCATTTGTCACCTATGGTAGCAGTTCATGGTACTGTACATTTCTGGCATGATTCTGTATGTGTAGTGTGTAATACTGTATGCCATACTTCTGCCATGCTGCACGTCTTCCTTTGTTGCTCATTCATGTCCTACCTCAGTCTTCAGTTTCCTCTAAGTGGCGGTCTGTTCCTGTTGTACTGTCACGCCTGGCTCGCTGCTTTCTGTATGTGAAGTGAATGGATTGGAGCATGTAGTGTTTGTGGTGGCCTTTTTTAATTTTTTTTTTTTGTTGGGAAGCCCCAGGTGTCAGTGTATGCCTGGTGCGTTTGCGGTGCTATTCTAGCTGTGGTGTGTGAGTCCCCTACTGTGTCCTAGCGTAGTTTTCTGCTGCCCCCCACTGCAACTCTCTGGGCTGCTGTGCCCCTTTCCATGCTGCTGCAATGAATGGCAGGCATTCTAGCCTACTGTCTGCTTGCCCAGTACCCGCAGATGGTGCATCTTCATGGGCTTCTGTGTGCTGTGCAGTTGCAGGGGAAGCTTTTGACAGTTCATCCAAAGCATTATCTTTGGACTGCTTTTCACCCACCCCTCAGGTATCCTGCCCTTGCAGTTTCTCTAAGGGGGATGTGCCGCTATTGCATTACGCAGAGTAGAATCAATCCTGAATCTGCAGTAGGATCTGTAGTGCCACCTTGTAGTGCAATCCTGAATCTGCAGTAGGATCTTGTGAGCCACCTTAACCGTTGTGATTCCATGTGCTGTGACCCCATCCTTCTGTATTTCACCACCTTATGCACACAGGAGGTTGCGTTTGATGTTCTCATGTTTGCATTCACAACATCTTGGACATTGGAAGGCATGCTACTCTCCGTATTTTTAGGCTTTTTGGTGTTCCTGCTAAGCAAGTCTGGATTCTTCTTGGGAGTTTTTGCTCCTGATCTGTGGAATAGAGTCCACTCTGTGGACATTGTGGTGGTCCCCATCTTTATTCCTGCACCCCTTCCTCAGCTCTAGTTGACCCCATCACACTGCTGTCTGCTCAGTGTTGGTATTTTTTTGTGAGCTGGGATTTCGTGAGTGCCGATGACTATGTAAAGGTGGTGCATGCCCTTGCAGGTGGTGAGCTTTGCTGTGTGCCGTCCGTGGCTGCCCATTGTCTTTTTGCATGTGTGCCTCAGATATGTGTGCTAACGACAAGCAGCCCTGATCCCCCCTCCAGTCTATCTGTGTTTATGCTGTGCAGTTTTCCTTCCCTGTCCTCCTCTTCTCTTCCCCTGGTGTTGTCATGACCGTGTCATGGCCCCCTTCCCCCTTGCTGCTTGTGAAAGGTTGTGCGAGCACTTTTGTTGTTAGCACAAGGTGGTCTCGCTGATGTCTATCTTCAAGGGCTGTGTTGTGCAGATGTTGGAGCAGAGTGTGAGATGACTGAGCTTGCCCTCCATTTTTTGCCTCTACTGATGCTGCGATTAGTATTGCCCCTGGCCTGGTATTCTGATTTCTGAGTCTCCCTGGCACTCAATAGTCAGTCTCTATTACACTCCACATCCACCTCCTCCTGTATGGTTCATGTGTGCTCACGGGAGCATCAAGTAACGGATGGATGACAGTCAGCACACATTGTGGAGTAAGTCATGTATCATCAGCATGGCTGCAGCAGGTCTCGGCTCATGCTTTGGTGTCCTGTGCCTCCACTCTCCCCCAAACTCACCTGTGTGATTTCTCAGACAGTAGTACTTTTGGATGCAGCTATAGGCTCTTGTGTGCCACTCACATCATGTCACTGCCCCTGCTCACAGCACGGTTGTGGTACACCTGGAGTACATGAGTCATTTTAACAGCTGTGTGGTCCTTCCAGTTTTCTGCCATTGCCCATCCCCCTGCTACTGACTTTTGATTGGAAAGCCACCTCTTCCATGCCAGTCCCCATGTTGCAGTGAAAGGATGCCATTGTAAAAACCAGTTTATGGTCCTGGACATTTCTAGTAGGATACATCTTGCAAACTGTGTAAGCTTAAATCTTGTACACAGTATGTCTTATCCCATGGTGAAAGCAATCTTTTGTTGGTCGGCCATCTCTCACCTGATTTCTGTTTTTCTCCTGTTGGCTATTCTCGTAAGTGGTGGTCTGTTCCTGTTGTACCATCACTGTTGGCTTTCATCCAAATTGAATGAAGTGGAATATGTGGTGTGTGTGGTAGTATTTCATTCTTCAATTTCGTGGCCAGCCCGTGCTGTTATTGCATGCTTGGTGGAGTTGCTGTGCTGTTCTGTGTGTCCGTGTGCTACCGTTGCCTAGTCTAGTTTCCCATTCCCACTGCAATCCTCTGGACTTTTGTACCCCTTTCCATGCAGTTGAGAAGAGTGGCAAGTGTGGAACTGAGTGGAGTTTGTTCCTTTCATAGGTGTGTGCAAGAGTACCCCTCCTCACCATTTTCATTGCCATGAGCTGCCCCTGCCTTGTGAGTCCTGCAAGCCTGGTTTTTGGGGTGCTTTTCGGCCCTTGAAGTATCACGTCATTCCAGTTTGCAGCATGGGACCTTCTGCTACTGGAGTATGCACATCAGAATCATTCCAGAATCTGGAGTTGGATGTGCTGTGCCAGATTGTAGCAGCATTTGTGATGGCAGCAGCCTCTTACTCCCTCCATGAGAGCCTTATCCCAGCATCTGTTGTGTCCTCATCCTTGGCTGTATCATCATGTCTACTTCCCACCTCCCAACAGTGCTGTTGCAGGACACCTGCAACATGTGACTTTTCATCAGCCTTTTAGTTCGTTTTCCATTGCTCCTTGGTAATGAGTTCTGGTCATGTCCCTGCACCTCTGCTTCTAGTGTCTATGTTGCAGTGAAAGGCTAATACCCCTTTAAAAGCACTGGTTTTTCCAGTTGTATGGGCTTGGATCATTCTGGTATGATTTTGCATCACCAGTGTGTAACCCTAAACCTTGTACAGAACAAGTCATATCTTATGGCAGAAGCATTCTTTTGTTGCTCAGCCATGTCCCATCTGAGTACTCAGTGCAGCATGTATGTGTGTGGCTGCAGTTCAGTGTATTGCTTTGGACAGCCCCAGGCGTTAGTGTTTCCTTGGTGCAGTTGCTGTGCTGTTCTAGCTGTGTGTTGTGCCTAGTCCCCCACCCGTACTGCAACTTCTGGGGTGTCTTTCCGTGCATCAGAGCAGAGTGGCAAGTATGGCCTCCTGGCTGGTTTTGCAGCACGAAGAGATGGCACATGTCCATGTCCATGGGCTTATTGTTGATGTTTCGTTGCAGGGGAAGCTGGTTATATTAATGCAGCTTGTCCCCTTCCTTCATAAGTATGTCAAAATGTGCCCCCCCCCCCCACCATTTTCCTAGTGTTGCATCAGTGCTACTGCTGTCTATTGACTTTCAAATCTCGTCCTTGGACTGCTTTTCATCCCTCAATTATCCCCTCAGTCTGCATTTATCCCGTGGGTACCTGCTGGTACTGGAGTATGCAGACTGAAATCAGAAGCATTCCAGAAACTGCACTTTGTCATCCATTGCCACCTTGTTCCAGTAGTTTTGCTGGCAGCAGTGTCTTCCTTCCTCAGATCTGTATGTGTGCAATATCTGTGGTGTCCTCATCCTCACTGGTACCATCATGTCCCTCTCCCCACAAACGTTGTTCTGTGACACTTGTACTATGTGACTTGTTTTTATCAGCCTCACAGTTCCTCCACTTTTCCATCATCTCTCACCCCCAGGGTTACTCACCTAGGATTGTCTCCATCAGCAGCCAGCGTGTCTGGACTCACTATGATTTTGCAAAAGGATGTACACCATCCTGAAAGCATTGCTACTTCTAGTTGTATGATGTGCGGTGTTCTCGGTATGATTCTGCATCCCGTGTGTTATCCTAATTCCTGTACAGAATCCCCCCCTCATTCACTGCTGCATTCTTATTTTTCTGATCCATGTCCTGCTTGAGTATTCACTTGGTTTTTTTCCTTGAATATTCTAAGTGGTCGTGTGTTTGTGTTTTCCCATTATGTTTTTGTGTATTTCCTGTATCCTCATTGAATGTAGGAACATGGAGGTTTTCTTTTTGGGTCAATGCTGATGTTGTTGGTCAGCCCCAGATCTTAGTATGTGTGTGGTGTTTTTGCTGTGCTATCCAGTCTGGGGCGTACATTTGGGATGCTGTATTCCAATTTCCTGCCTGACCTCTTCCTTAAACCCCAATGCAAGCTGTGGCGTGCTCTGCTGCTTTCCCTGCACCTGGCATGGCTGGACAGTATGTTTGAGTCCCTGCTGCTCTCCTAGCACCCAGATGCCACACCATGGGCTGTGTATTGCTGTGCAGCTGCATGGACAACCTGTGGTATTAATTGTGCCATGTATCCTTCATAAGTGCTGTGGTGTGTGCTGTCATGGGTAGCTTCTGCTGCTGTTGTGCCATGCCTGCTGGAATGAGGGCAGAATCTGGCATTGCATGTGCACTGCTGTAAGTGTGTTGTGTGGTGGCAGCAGCCTCTTCCTCCCCTCCCAGAAGAGTTGGATACCAGAAGCTTCTGCAGTGTCATCCTTGTCTGCATCATCTGTGCTGCTGCATTGCAGCCTAGTCCACTACCTTTACTGCAACCTCTGGGTTACCTTTCACTGCAGCTGAGATGAGTGGCAAGTATAGTCTCCTGGCTGCGTCTCAAGCATCAAGAGATGGCATATCTCCATCTCCATGGGCTTATTGTTGCTGTGTCGTTGCAAGGGAAGCTGGTGATATTGATGCAGCTTGTCCTCTTCCTTCATAAGTCTGTGAAAGTGTGCTCCCCCCATTACCATTTTCCTAGTGTTGTGGTATCACTGGTACCGCTGTGTAGTGGCTCTTTTAAATCTCGTCCTTGGACTGCTTTTCATCCCTCAATCATCCTGTCACAGTCTGCAGTTTATCCTGTGGGTACCTGCCGCTATTGGAGTATGCAGACCGAAATCAGAAGCAGCCCAGCAACTGCTTTTAGACGTGCATTGGCATCTCATTGCATTAGTTGTGCTGGCAGCAGTGCCTTCCTTCCTCAGAGCTGTATGCCTGCAGCATTTGTGCTGTCCTCATCCTCACCTGCATTATCATGCCCCCCCCCCCCCCCCCAGCCAACGTTGTTGCGGGACAACTGTGCCGTGTGACTTAGTTTTGGCAGCCTCACAGTCCCTGCAATTTCCATCATCTCTCACCCCCAGGGTGACTCACCTCGGATTGTGTCCCTGCCTCTCCGTCAGCATCCAGAGCGTCTGCACTCAGTAAGATCTTGCAAAAGGATGTAGACCATCCCAAAAGTATTGCTAGTTCTAGTTGCATGGTGCAGGGTGTTCCCGGTATGAATCTGCATTGAATGTAGGAGCACGGTGGTTTTGTTTTTGGGTCAATGCTTATGTTGTTGTGCAGCCCCAGTTGTTTGTATGTGCGTGGTGCATTTGCTGTGCTATCTAATGTGGGGCGTGCAAGTGGGATGCTGTGTCCCAATTTTCTGCCTCACCTCCTCCTTAAATCCCAACTCAAGCTCTGGACTGCTCTGCTGCTTTGCCTGCACCTGGCATGGCTGGACAGTATGCTTGACTCCTGGCTGTTCTCCTCCTTGCATGCAGATGCCACATCATGGTCTGTGTAGGGTTGTGCAGCTGCATGGAAAGCCTGTGGTATTAAGTGTACCTTGTACCCTTCATAGGTGTGTGTGTGTAAGGGCACACCCCTCCTCTCCTCCACCAGCATTCTTCCATTCACCTATCACTGCTGCCCCTGCCCTGTGAGTCATGCAAGATTGGTCTTTGGACTGCTTTTCATCCCTCAGGTTTCCTGCCATGGTCTCTGCTGTCATGGGGATCTTCTGCTGCTGTTGTACTATGCAGGCTGGAAGGAGGGCAGAATCTGGTGTTGCATGTGCTCTGCTGTAGCAGTATCCTGTGGTAGCAGCAGTCTCTTCTTCCCCTCCCTGAAGAGTTGGATACCAGAAGCATCTGTAGTGTCCTCATCCTTGCCTGCATCATCAATTCTGTCCCCCCTTCAGCAATGCTGTTGGTGGACGCCTGTATCATGTGATTTATCTTTAACCACTTTGCAGTCCCTCCCCTTTTCTGCCATCACTCGTCCCTGGTACTGAATTCCGATTCTGCCCCCCTTTTTCTGATGCCAGTCCCCATCATCCAATGAAAGGACGCCATTCTAAATAGCATTGCTTGTTCCCGTTTTCTGGTGTTGGATATTTCCAATTGATTTTTGCTTCCACAGTGTATGGTCCTAAAGTCTGTATTGAAGAGTTTGTTTGTGTGCAGCAAGTATTGCTTTGTTTGTCAGCTCTGTTCCTGAGTCTGCACGTCATTGCTTTTTGTTGGCTGGACGCAGGTCCCATCATATGCTTGTTGCAATTTTTGTACTGTTTTAGCTGTGGTGTGTCAGAGCCATACCGTGTACCAGTGTAATTCCCCATACCCAGTGCAGCCTCGTGGTTGCTGTGTTCCTTCTCTTGCTTCTGAGATGATTGGCAAACTATGCCTGGCTACTGCCCCAGTACACAAATGGTCTACATTGTCACTGGCTGCCACTTGCTGTGTAGCCGGTCCCCTTCATAGCTGGAGTAAGGAGTCCCCCCTCCCAATTTTCCTCAGTCGTTAGCTGCCATTGGTGACGCAAGCGCCCCACCCCCATCTTGTAAGTGAGGCGCATGTGGGCTGCTTTTCATCCCTCAAAGTGTCCTGCCATGATCTGGAGTTTCTCTCATGCGCACCTGCTGCTATTGGGGTATGCATACCGAAATCAGAAGCAGGCCAGAAACTGCAGTTACACGTGTATTGCTCTCTTGCTGCACTGGCCATACTTGCAGCGGTCTCTTCCTCCCCTCCGAGGTGTATGTCAGCAGCATCTGTGGTGTACTATCCCTCAGCTGCACCTGCCCACTGTGCATTGTGAACCACAAGTCCCTAAAATGTTGGTTGCAGCGCATGTCATATTCCCTAGCATTTGTGTTGATTCTGGTTATTTGTGCATCTTCTTAGCCACTTTTACCTGTGCTCTGGATCTCTGTGCCTTGCTGTCCTATTTTCCTAATCTTTACCTTTTGAACACAGGAGATCCTGTTTGTAGCACTCCTCATGTTTGTATTGATGTCTGTGATAAAGCTTTGCAACCTGCATTATTTTCAGGTATTTTCAGCTAAGCAAGTGTATGGATTTGTGGCAGTCTGTGTGGCTGACATGTGGAATCGTAGCCTCACCTGCTACTCACCTGTATTGCCCCCTCACCCCTCCGTTAGACCCATTTGGCTGCATCACACTGCTGCTTGCTCAATGCCAGCTTATTTTCCGTGCTAGCTGAAAATCAGTGAGTGCTGAGTATTTTTTCAAGGTGGGTCATGCCTTTTCAATTGGTGATTTTTCCCCCCATTCCATTCCCTGGTTGCTTATTGTGTTTGCATATGTATGTCAGGCATGTGTGCTAGCAAAGGTCCCCCCCAGTTGGCCTACAGCCTATGGTGGTTTTTGTGATCATTTTTGTCCTTCTCTTACCTTCTGTAACCTTCCCCAATTACTTCCACGGCAGTGTAGTATGCCCTCCTCCTGGGTTCGTTTGAAGGGATGTGCGAGTACTCCTGTGGTTTGACCAACCTGCTCTCTGCCCTTCTCTATCCTCATGGCCTTTGTGTTGTGCAGATGCCGCAGTAGTGTGTACGTGTCATGTCTGGCTGAGTGAGTATGCTCTCCAGTTGTCCCACAATTGCTGCTGCAACCATTCTTAATACCTGCCCGGTATTCTCAGTCCTGGAAATCTCCCTGCCACTCCTCAACAGTCACGATCCATCACCCAGCACCCCTCAAACCCCTACTCCACGGTTTTATGGGAGTGGCAGACACCGGATGATGGGATGAGAATCGGCACACATTCTGGAGGAAGACATGCAGCATTAGGCTGAACCAGGTCTTGGCTGATGCCTCAGTGTCGTTCACCCCCCTGTCCCCCAATGAGTTTTTCAACAGTACTGACTCTGTCAGCATTCATAGGCTCCTCTATGTGACCCACATCATGTTGTTCCCTACACTTAACCCCAACGCAATTGTGTGACGCCTGTAGAGCATGAGTTTGTCCTCCAGTTTTCCATCATTGCTCGTCCATGGTAATGAATTTAGATTGTGCCTCTGCCTCTCCAATGCTACTCCTCATGTTCTACCGAAATGCCGCTGTTCTGAAAAGCAGTTCATGGTCCTGGATGTTTCTGCCATGATTCTGCATGTGTGGTGTGTCATCCTGTATGCAATGCTTCCCCCATGCTGCAAGTGTTCCCTTGTTGCTCATTTATCTCCCACGTCAGTCTTCACTTTGTTGTAAGTGGTCGTCATCTGTTCATGTTCTATGGGTCACGCCTGGTTTGTTGCTTTCCGTATGCCAATGGAACGGATTGGACAATGTAGTGTCTGTGCTGTCAAATTTTTTTTTTTTTTGGCTATTGTAGGTGTTAGTGTATGCTTGGTGCAGTTGCTGTGCTGTTATGTGTGGTGTCAGTCCCCCATCGTGTCCTAGCCTCGTTTCCCTCTGCCCCCCCCCCCCCCCCCCCCCCCGCAGCCCTCTGGGCTGCTGTTCTCCTTTCCATGCTGCTGAGCTGAATGGCAGGTATGCTTGCCTAATGCCTGCTTTCCCAGTACATGGATATGGTGCTTCCATATGGGCTTCCTTTTGCTTTGCACCTGCCAGGGACACTTTTGATGCTAAATCCAGCTTGTCCCCTTCCTCATTGCAGCAAAGTGCATTCCCCTCCACCCTAATTATTTTCATGGTCTTGAGGTATTACTGGTGTTCTTGTCCTGAGTTCTGCAGGCCTTATGTTTCGACTGCTTTTTACCCTTCCCGTGTTGTGCTGTTGCAGTTTCCAGGGGACCTGCTGGTACTGCATTTTGCAGAGCAGAATCAACTCTGAATATGCATCGTGATGTGCAGTGAAGATCATTGTGCCCCTATCATTCCCACCTGTATCATTGCCTACTGGCAGCATTTGCTTTGTCGTCCCTCATCTCCATCCACTTTCCTTGCAGTGTGAGCAAGCAGAGCTACCTAAAAGGGGTCTTGCATAGTATAGCCCATTCCTTTGTGTGCATTCTGGCCACGTGTCCATCCTGTGAACCGCCTTTACCTGCCCTTGGGATTCCATGTTCTGGGGCCCCATCCTTCCCTATTCCTCCACTTGATGTACCCAGGAGCTCGTCATCGAAGCTCTCATGTTTGCATCGCAATTCTCTCAACTGTCAGTACTTTCATTTTTTGTTTTTTTTTGATTATTGTTTACGTTCTTATTGGGAGTTTGTGTTGCTGAGCTGTGGAATCAGGACCCACCCTGTGGACATCCTTCTCCTCACTCCCTGTAGTCTTTCACCCCTTCCTCAGCCATTATGGAGTTTATGGCACTGCTGTGTGCTTGTCATGGGTATCTTTTTTTGAGCTGGGGACCCTTGAGTACGCATCTCTATCTTAATGTGGTGCTTGGTGTTGCAAGTGGTTTGCTTTCCTGTTTCTATTCCTTGTTTGCCTATTGCTTTTGTATCTCTGTCTGAGGTATGTGTGGTCACAGCTTCAGCGCCCCCCCCCCCCCCCCAACTTCACTGTATCAGGTTTCTGCTTTGCAGGTTTCCCTCGTTTTTTCTGTTCCTTTTTTTGTGTGCTACCATGAGTGTAGCAGACCCCACCCCTACCCGTCTCCCCGCTTTCTCTTCAAAGGTTGTGACAGCACCCTTTTTGCCATAGAAACCAGCTTTTGCTGATGTCTATTCTCATGGACCTCATTCCTGGGCATCTGCAGAGTCTGTGGTCAAGAAGTGTATTCTGTTTTCACAGTAGGGGAGTAAAGCCCTGCACCTCCCCAGCCCTGATGGATGGCTGTATAGCAGCTGAAATCTTGGCACAGCTTTGTTGGATTTTCCCCCACCCATGGATGATTTGTGTGCCAAGCACCCCACCATTTTGCCTAAAGGGGTGCAGAGGCAGTGGTAGTTAGTAGTTAGTGCTGCTGCCCACAGGTCCTGCTGTGGGAACCATCCCTATACCTGCATTACTTGTGTGTGCCTGCTGACATAGGTCAGTGAAATTTGGTGACCTGTCAGTTATGTCCACTGTTTAGTATTTACTTTTTTTTTTCCTTGAACATTCTATAGTGGTGGTGTGTTTCTGCTTTCCCATTATGCTTGTCTGTATATCCTGTATTCTCATAGAATGTAGGAACATGGAAGTTTTCTTTTCTGGTCAATGATGATGTTGTTGGCCAGCCCCAGTTGTTAGTATGTGCATGGTTCATTTGCTGTGCTATCCAATCTGGGTCGTGCAAGTGGCATGCTGTATCTCCATTTCCTGCTTGACCCCCTCCTTAAACTCCATTTCAAGCTCTGGACAGCTCTGCTGCTTTCCCTGCACTTGGCATGGCTGGAAAGTATGCCTCATTCCTGGCTGCTCTCCTAGAACCCAGGTGGCACACCATGGGCTGTGCAGTGTTGTGCAGCTCCATGGAAAGCCTTTGGTATTAAGTGCGCCTTGTGTCCTTCATAGGTGTGTGTATGAGCACACCCCCCCTCCCCTCCACCACCAGCATTCTCCCATTCACCTATCACTGCTGCCCCTGCCCTGTGAGTCCTGCAAGATTGCTCTTTGGACTGCTTTTTATCTCTAAGGTATCCTGCCATGTTCTGTGCTGTGATGGGGAGCTTCTGCTGCTGGTGTCCTATGCAGGCTGGAAGGAGGGCAGAATCTGGTGTTGCACGTGCTCTGCTGTAGCTGTATGTATGTCATGGTGGCAGCAGGCTCTTCCTCCCTTCCCTGAAGAGTTGCATACCAGAAGCATCTGCAGTGTCCTCATCCTTCCTTGCCTGCATCATCAGATCTCTGACACCTTCAGCAATGTTGTTGTTGGACCCCATGTATCATGGGACTCCTTTTTCATCACTTTGCAGTCCCTCTACTTTTCTGCCATCACCATCACTGGTACTGAATTATGATTCTGCCCCGTTTTCTCTGATGCCAGTCCCCATCATCCAATGAAAGGACCCCATTCCAAATAGTATTGCTTGTTCAAGGTCCTGGATATTTCCAATTTATTTTTGCATCCACTATGTATAATCTTAAACCCTGTATCTAAGACTTTGTATGCATGCTGCAAGTATTTTGTTGCTCAGCTATGTTCTGGAGTCTTCAGTTGTTTTCGGTTCCTGGTCTATTGGCTTTATCCTAATTGAGCCAAGTTGAGCATGTGCAATGTGTGTGGCAGTAGTTTATAGCTTTTGTTTGGGTGGACCCAGGTGTCATCATATGCTTGGTGCAATCACTGTGCTGTTGTAGATGTGTTGTGTCATTCTGCATCCCCATTGCATTCTCTGGGCTGCTGTGTTCCTTTCCTTGCCGCTGAGATGATTGGCAAAGTATGCCTGGCTCTTTCCCCAGCACACTAATGGTCTACGACTTCAGGGGCTGCTAGTTGCTTTGTAGCCGATCCTCTACATAGCTGGAGTAAGGAGGGCCCCCCCCCCCAATTTTCCTCAGTCTTTATCTGCCATTCCTGACGCCTCCCCTCCCCCCACCGTGTTGTGAGTGAAGCGCATTTGGGCTGCTTTTTATCCCTCGAAGTATCCTGCCACGGTCTGCAGTTTCTCTCATGGGGACTTGCTGCTATTGGAGTATGAAGACCAAAAATCAGAATCATCCCAGAAAGTGCAGTTAGACTTGTATTGTCGTCTTGTTGCAGTGGTCGTACTTGCAGCAGCCTGTTCCTCCCTCCGACCTGTATGTCAGCAGCATCTGGTTTTGTCCTGTTCCTCCACTGTACCTGCATGCCCACCTGTCCACCTGCCTGCTGTGCATTGTGTATCATAAATCCCTAAAATTTTGGTTGCAGGACATGTTATTTTCCCTGTGATTTGTCTGTATTCTGGTGATGTGTGCATCTTCTGAGCCACGTTCACTTGCCCTGGGGATGTCTGTGTCTTCTCGTCATCATTTCTTAACAATGCGCGAGCTGGTGAGCACTGGAGACTATGTTTGAAGCACTAGTCATGGTTGTTTTGATATTTGGTATGAAGGTGTACAACTTGCAGTATTTTCCGGTGTTGGTGTGTTGCAACTAAGCAAGCGTATGCGTTTCTGGCAGTCTGTGTGGCTGATCTGTGGAATCAGAGCCTAACCTCCTCTTCCCCACCTGTATTTCTCCCTCACCCCTGTTTGACGTAATTGACTGCCTCATACTCCTGCTTGCTCAGTGGCAGGCTATTTTGTGTGCGAGGTGAGAATCTGTGAGTACTGACTCTTTTTTCAAGGTGGGGCGTGCCCTTTCAATTGGTGTTTCTTTTTCCCATTTTCTGCTTGCCTATTGTGTTTGCCCATGGATGTCTCAGGCATTTGTACTAGAGCAATCCACTGTTTGACCTCTATCCACATGGGGTATGTGTTGTGCAGATGCTGCAGTAGTGTGTCATGTATGGCTGCTTGAGCATGCTCTCCATTTGTCCCCCAATTGCTGTTGCAATCACTATCCATACTGGCCCGGTATTCTGAGTCCTTCTTGGAAGCCTTCCTGCCAGTCTTCAACACTCAGTCTCCATCACCCAGCATCCCTCAACCCCCTACTCCATGGTCCTATGCGAGTGCCAGGCACCGGATGATGGGATGAGAATCAGCACATATCGTGGAGGAGGGCATGCAGCATCAGGCTGAAGCAGGTCTTGGCTGATGCCTCAGCCTTCTTCAAACCCCTCTCATCCAATGATTTTTATCACAGTATTACCTTTGGCAGTGCCCGGAGGATCCTCTGTGACCCACATCATGTTGTCCCCCACTCTTGTCCCTAATGCAGTTGTGTGACACCTGTATAATGCTTTGTGTTCCAGTTTTTCAGCGTTGCTCACCCATGGCAATGACTCTTGAATGTGCCCCTGCCTTTCCAATGCCAGTCCCCACGTTCCACCGAAAGGATGCTGTTCTACAAATGAGTTTATGGTCCTGGATATTTCTGTCATGATTCATCCTGTGTGGTGTGTCATCCTGTATGCAATACTTTTCCCATGCTGCAAGCCTTCCTTTGTTTCTAATTCATCTCCCACCTGAGTCTTCACTTGTATTTGGTGGTCTGTTCCTGTTCTGCCATCACGCCTGGCTTGTTGCTTTCTGTATGTTAATTGAACGGATTGGAGTATGTAGGTTGTGTGGGCCTTTTTTTTTTGTCGGCAGCCACAGGTGTTAGTGTATGCTTGGTGCAGGTGTGCTGCTCTTCCAGCTGTGGTGTGTCATTCCCCTACCGTGTGTTAGTGTAGTTTCCGCGCCACCCCCCTCCCCCTTCCCCTGTACCCTTCTGGGCTGATGTGCCCCTTTCCATGATGCTGAGTTGAATGGCAGGTATGCTTGCCTACTGTCTTCTTTTTTTTATTTTTATTTTTTTCCTAATGTCTTCTTGCCCATTACATGCAGATGGTGCATCCTCATGGCTTTCCTCTTCCTGTGCACTTGCAAGGGAAGCTTTTGACCCTAAATCCAGCTTGTCCGCTTCCTCAGTGCAGCAAAGTGCATTTCCCCCCCTACCCCAATTAATCAGTGGTGCCCTCGTTCTGAGTTATGCAGGCCTTATGTTTAGACTGCATTATATCCTTCAAGTGTAGTGCCATTGCAGTTTCTCCTAGGGGGACCTGCTGCTACTGCACTTTGCAGAGCAGAATCAACCTTGCATCTGCACTATGATGTGTACTGAAGGTCATTGTGCCCCTCTTATTCCCAGCTGTATGATTGGCTATTAGCATTTGTTTCGTCCTCCCTCATCTGCATCCACTTTCTTTGCAGTGTGTGCAAGGAGAGGTACCTAAAAGGGCTGTTTCATAGTATGTCCCATTTCTTTGTTTGTGCGTTTTTTTTTGGCCACGTATCCATCTTGTGATGTGCTTTCACCTCCCCTTGGGATTCCATGTGTTGTGACCCCATCCTTCCCTATTCCTCCACCTGATGCACCCAGGAGCTCGTCATTGAAGCTCTCATGTTTGCATCGCAAGTCTGGTACATGTCAGTGATTTAATTTTTGGCTGTTTTTGATTAGTGTTTACGTTCTTATTGGGAGTTTGTGCTGCTGAGCTGTGCAATCAGCACCCACCCTGTGGACATCCTCCTCCTCCTCCTCCTCACCGCCTGTAGTCCTTCACCCCTTCCTCAGCCCTTATTGAGTTTATGGCACTGCTGTCTGCTCGTCATGGGTATCTTTTTTTGAGCTGGGGACCCTGGAGTACACATCTATATTTTAACGTGTTGCTTGCTGTTGCAAGTGGTGTGCTTTCCTGTTTCTGTGCAGGTTTCCCTCGTTTTTTCTGTTCCCTTTCCCGAGTGCCACCATGAGTGTAGTAGAACCCGGCCCCCCCCCCCCCCCCCCACCGTCTCCCCGCTTGCTGTTCAAAGGTTGTGGTAGCACCCTTTTGGGCTTAGAAACCAGCTTTTGCTGATCTCTATTCTCATGGACCTGAGACCTGGGCAGCTGCAGGAAGTCTGTGGGCAAGAAGTGCATTCTCTGTTTGCACGGTAGGGGAGCAAAGCCCTCCACCTCCCCAGCCATGATGGATGTCTGTGCAGGAGTTGAAATCCTGGCACAGGTCTGTTGGATTATTCCCCACACCCATGGAGGCTTTGTGTTCCAAGCACCCCGCCTTTTGGCCTAAGGGGTGCAGAGGCAGTGGTAGTTAGTGCTGTTCACCTGCCCACTAATCATTGTGAACCATAACTCCCTAAAATGTTGGTTGCAGGATATGTCATTTTCCCTAGGATTTGAGTGTGTTCTGGTGGTGTGTGCATGTTTGGAGCCAGCTTCACCTGTCCTGGGGAAGTCTGTGCCTTGTTGTCATCCTTTCTTAACCATGAGCGAGCTAGTGAACACTGGAGACCATGCTTGAAGCTCTAGTCATGGTTGTTTTGATATCTTGTATGAAGGTATACAGCTTGCAGTGTTTTCCAGTGTTGGTGTGTTCCAAGCAAGCAAGTGTATGGATTTCTGGCAGTCTGTGTGGGTCATCTTTGCAATCAGAGCTTAACCTCCTCCTCCTCCCCACCTTTATTGCCCCCTCACCCTTCCGTTGGTCCTAATTGGCTGCATCCCACTGCTGCCTGGTCAGTGATCGGGTATTTTCTTTGTGAGCTGACAATCCGTGAGTGCTGGGTAGTTTCTCAAGGTGTGGCATGCCCTTTCAATTGGTGTGTTTTCTTTTTCCATTCCGTGGTTGCTCATTGTGTTTGTGTATGGATGTCTCAGGCATGTGTGCTAGCTAGCAGAGGCTTCCCCCCCCCCCCCCCCACACTCTTTGGCCTACAGCCTATGGAGCTTTGGCTGATCAATTTTTCTTTCCCTTTCCTCCTGTAACCTTTCCTAAGGCCTCCCAGGACAGTGTAGAATCCTTTCCTCTTGGGTTCCTTTGAAAGCATGTGTGAGTGTCCCTGTGGGTTGAGCAACCTGCTGTCTGGCCTTCCCTATACTCATGTCCTTTGTGTTGTGTGGGTGCCACACTAGTGTGTGTCAGGTCTGGCTGAGTGAACATGCATCCATTTGTCCCCCGATTGCTGCTGCAACCATTATCAACAACGGCCCTGTATTCTCAGTCCTGGAAGTCTCCCTGCCACTCCTCAACATTCACTCTCCATCACCCAGCACCCCTCAAACCCCTACTCCACGGTTCTATGGGAGCAGCAGACACGATGGTGGCAGGAGAGTCAGCACACATGGAGGAAGATATGCAGTATCAGGCTGAAGCAGGTCTTGGCTGATGCCTCAGCGTTCTTCAAACCCTTCTCCCCTAATGAGTTTTTCCACAGTACTGCCTTTGGCAGCACCCATAGGATCCTCTATGTGACCTACATCATGTTGTCCCTCACCCTTAACTGCACAGTTGTGCGACAGCCATACAATGAGTTTGTTTTCCAGTTTTGTAGCGTTGCTCACCCATGGGCACGACTTTTGATTGTGCCCCTGTCTCTCCAATGGAAGTCCCAATGTTCCACTGAAAGGATGCTTTCCTCAAAAGCAGTTTATGGTATTTGGCATTCCTGCCATGATTCTGCATGTGTAGTGTCATCCTGTATCCAATGCTTGTCCCATGCTGCAAGTGTTCCTTTGTTGCTCATTTATCTCCCATGTGTCAATTGCCCGGATTGGAGAGTGTATTGTCTGTGGTGGCGGCAGTTTTTTTTTTTTTTGGGGGGGGGCAGCACCAGGTGTTTCTGTATGTATGCTTGCTGCAGGTGCGGTACTATTGCAGCTGTGGTGTCATTCGCCTACCTTGTCCTAGCCAGGTTTCCCGCCCCCCACTCCAGCCCTCTGGGCTGCTGTGCCCCTTTCCATGTTGCGGAGATGAATAACAAGCATGGTTGCCTACTGTCTGCTTGCCCAGTATCTGCAGATGGTTCATCTTTATGGGCTTCTGTTTGCTCTGTGCTTGCAGGGGAAGCTTTTGGCACTAAATCCAGCTTGTTCCCTTCGTCAGTGTGCCCAAATGCATTACCCCCAAACCATGTTACTAGTCTTGAGCTATCAGTCTTGCCCTTGTTATGAGTCCTGCAAGCCTTATCTTTGGACTGGTTTTCATTCTTCAAGTATCCTGCCCTTGCAGTTTCTCCAAGGGGGACCTGCTGCTACTGCAATTATCAGACCAGAGTCAACTGTGAATCTGCAATGCTATGTGTAGTGCAAGATTATTTCACCACTCTCACCTGTAGAATTAGCTAGTGGCAGCATTTGTGTCCTACTTCTTCTGCACCCACTTTCTTTGCAGTGTGAGCAAGCAGAGGTACATAAAAGGGCTGTTGCATAGTATGTCCCTTTCCTTTGTGCACATTCTGGCCATGTGTGCATCTTATGAGCCACCTTTACCTTCCCTTGGGATTCCATGTGCTGTGAACTCATCCTTCCCTACTCCACCATGTGATTCGCACAGGAGCTTGTTATTGCAGCTCTCGTGTTTGCATCACAAGTCTCCCAACTGTCAGTACTGTCATTCTTTTTGGTGTTCCCGATTAGTGTCTAGATTCTTCTTGAGTTTTTGCTGCTGAGCCGTGTAATCAGAGCCCACTCGGTGGACATCCTGGTCCTCAGCACCTGTATTCCTTCACCCCTTCCTCAGTCCTTATTGACTCCCTGACACTGCTGCGTGCTCAGTATGGGTATCTTTGTCAGCTGGGGACCCGTGAGTGCGGATGGCTATGTCAGGGTGGTGCTTGATGTTGCAAGTGGTCTGTTTTCCTGTTTCTATTCCTTGTCTGCTCATTGTCTTTGGATGTCTGCCAGAGGTCTGTGTACTAGCACCTCCAACCCCCTGCCCTTACGTGTATCCGTGTTTCTGCTGTGCAGTTTTCCCCTTCTTCCTTTTCCTGAGTGCTCCCATCAGTGTCGTGGCTTCTCTTCCCCCCGACCCCGTGTCCGTCTCCCTGCTTGCTTTTCAAAGGTTGTGCCAGCACCCTTGTGGTCACAGCAACCATATTTTGCTGGCCTCTGTTCTCATGGACTCCTCAGGTCTGGGCAGCTGCAGGAAGTCTGTGGGCAACAAGTGCATTCTCTGTTTGCACAGTAGGGGACCCAAGCCCTGCACCTCCCCAGCCATGATTGATGGCTGCTCTTGCTGCTGTTCAGCAGCTGAAATCCTGGCACTGCTTTGTTCCATTACCCCACACTCATGGAGGCTTTGTGTTCCAAGCACCCCCCACCTTTCCGCCCAATGTGTGTAGGGGCATTGGGAGTGCTTGCTGCATGTTATGGCAGTAAAGCCAGACCTCCCGATCACGCCAGAGTTTTAACAGTGTTGCCCCTTCTGCCCCTACCCTTGGTGGCACTGCTGCCACCCACAGGTCCGTCTGTTGGAACCATCTCATATACCTGTGTTGCTTGCCCGTGCCTGCTTTGGTAGGTTGCTGATATTTCAGTGATCTGTTATGTCCAATGTCTACTAACCTGGAATTTGTGATTGTGTGCATGTGTGCTGCCCTCCCCTGGCGAGAGGAGCCACTTCTAAAAGCATTGATCATTGTGAAGACAAGTGGCAGTGCTGTTGTAACCTTGTTTTTTACATTCACAGTGCTGACCTAGTTTGCAGAAGAGGGGTTATTCTGCCGTTTTATTTGTGCCCATCCGTGCAGGAATGTTTTCTGCCACTCCACCCCTGCCCCCCCCCCTCGTTGTTCCTGCAATACATCCCCTCAGTGTATCTTTCCCCCCAGACCCCCATGGACTTTTGTCTGAGCGTGTGGCCGCTGTTGTTTACTGCTTGTGTCATGTCTCCGCGCATTCAAATACATGTGTAGATGCATGTGTGCAAGATGAGTGACTCAGGTTTTCTGAGTGCCCTCAACCTTCACCTCACCACTGCCCGCACACTGTGGGGAGTCACCAGGCACCCTTTTTTCATTATGCAGTCTTCCTGTGTTCCGATACAAACTCCCAAGTACTCTTCCCACCCTGCCACAAATCTAGAGACATGTCATCAGGGAGTAGAGTGTTGGTGTCCCGCTCCCCGTAGGGTGACTCTTGCTGTGTGTGTTTCATGAGTGTTCCCTTTTTGTTAGCAGAGAGCTGCCACCTTTTTCTTATGATACAACCCCTCTTCTGCTAGGTCTTGCCCGGGAGCTGCTGCTTTTGTCTGATTCCTTTGCCCACTCACCACGTGTGCCCCTGCTTCTCCCCAAAACACGCGCTTCATTCCCTTACTTTTTTGGCTGCAGTAGCTCCGTTTCCTCCCAGTGTCCACCCTGTCACATGCCGTGTCCCCCTCCCCTCTCCATGTTGCTCGGAGTCGCTCATACACAAAGAAATCATTGACACTCACCACACTAGGGTGCTGGGGCTGGGGACAGGGGGACAGAAGAGCACTTGTGGCGAAAGGTGGTGTGAGGGGGGCATGGAAGGGGGGAAGGTCATGCAGGGCTAGGGATTGTGGAGAGGC